>NC_140123.1:100908143-101338143 GCF_964035555.1 Netta rufina
ATCTGTGACAAATAAAACTATATTTTCACTGATATATTTTCTTGTAGAGGTATCTGCTTCATAAATTTGTCATCACATCTAGGCTGCCAAAGGAATATTTTCTGACACCACCTGTTAATTGATCAGTCAATTATTTTCTTAGCAACTTTAAGACTAAGTTGTTACGAGATGAAGAAATAAAGTCCACAGTTGTAGAAGAATTCTGCCTCCTATTTAAATTCAATAATATCCTGACAACTAATTCTAGAACCTTTAGAATCTCCACCCCAAAATTTCAACTATCTGGCATAACAACCTCCTAAAAGTAAGTATGAGACATTTAATTAAATGCCTCAAGCTTTTCACCGAGTCACTGAATTAAACTATTATCAACACAGGTATTATGGAAAGGCCCATGGTGGTGGCGGGGACAGGGGATGTGTATATTACTGAATTAGTCTTTAATGTCCCTTCCAATCAAAACCATTCTACAATTCATTCTGTGGAATAGAACAGATGCATATATATGCACATTGGCCAATTTTCACACATTTATTTGTGATTCAAACAAAAAGGTGAGATTAAAAAACAAACAAACAAACAAAACCTCACACAACTCTCTTAGCAGCAGGAAAGGATAAGCAGCAATATCTAACAACTGCTGTTTACCACACCTTTTATTCAGACCTAAGTCCCTGGCATGCTGCTGACGGAAATCGCATACAGATCATGTTTAAACTCAATATGTGGATGAGTTTGTCATGACAGGATTTCTGTCTCTGAAGCCTCTCATGACCCTGGTATCACACTTGGAAATACAACCTCTCATGGTAAAAGTTTGGTGGACCTATCACTAGCACAGAAAAATGGTTGGTATGTACTCAGCTGGAAAACATATTCTTCACCACTGAAGGCATTGGTAACCCAGCAAGCTTCTCTTGCCCCACCAAGAAGGAAATCTTTTGGCTACTAATGCTCATCTAATGTTTAGATCACTTTCTATCTGACCTACAGTACCTGCGCTTATGCATTCGTAACATGTATCCTTCTACACAGCCCAACTGATGTAGCAAACTCAGAATCTTCCAGACAGATCAAAATCAGTATTCTACAATTTGATCAGCAGTTTTGAAGAGTAAGCGTGGCATATAGGCTGTGATTTGGGTGAAGAAAGGAGACACCTACCTTTGCAACTGTTATTTCCATCCTTATGTATTGATAATCTTCCTTCATAATATCTCTCAAGAATCTCAGAGTGTTTTTTATCTCTTTTAAGTAACCCAGTACTATTTTTTTTTCCCCCACTTTGACTGACGAATATACCTGTTTAGTCCTTTGGAAGGAAAAACAGAAAAATAGGTGAGATTCTGGGATGGTCTCTCTGGTCCAATTGTGTTCAGTTCTGGGCTCCCCAGTAGAAGAGAGAAAAGGACATGCCAGAATGAGTCCAGTAAAGGCCCACAAAGATGATTGTGGGACGGGAGCATCTCTCATGTAAGGAAAGTCTGAGAGAGCTAGGACTATTCATCCTAAACAGAGAAGGCACAGTGGATGTTATCCATGTGTATAACTACCCTATAGGAGAGTAAAGAAGAAAAAGGTAGGCTCTATCAGACGGACCGTGTAATTTATTTTATTTTATTTATTTTATTATTTCATTTCATTTCATTTCATTTCATTTCATTTCAATTTCATTTAATTCCATTTTATTTTATTTTTCACTTCAGCAATCAAATTGATAAATCAGCAAACAAAATCTTGGTTAAAGCAAACCAAGTGCCACTTCAGAAAATCCTATATTTGAATGAAAAGGATGTTTGCAAAAAAAACAGCCAAACAAGCAAACCTGCACCCTGTAGGTAATGAGGAAAAAAAAAAAAAAATCCATCTGGAGGTTGTAGTGCAGCCTGTACTGGTTCACACTCCACTGTCTTGTTGTTTCACATTGTATAAAAACTGAAATACATTTAGATCCAATTAATCCTTTAAAGTTCTTGAACATGCCATTGGCAATTTTATATAAAAATTTTCAGAATTAAAATGATCTATGAATAAGAAGGTTATGATCCCAATACTACTTCAGAGCAAGGTTAATGATTAACACAAAGCAAAATAATTCTAGTAAAGCACCCAGAACAAAGTAGATTCAGCTTCAAATGCTAACAGGCAGAAAACAAAGTATTACTTTTTTTCCATTTTGTTTAAATATTTAACTATTTAAAGATCCTTAACCAAAAAAAAAAAAAAAAAAAAAAGTATAAGAAAAATCTTGTGAAGTTTCTATTTTCTTAGCAAAAGCTGTTCATCTAATACATTTCAGTTCATTACAGCTTAATGGATAACACAAATTCACTGACTTCTTTTTGCACCACATATTATTTCAGTCTACCAATAGAATGTTAAAAATAGAATTCATTATTTATCTTATTTTAACAAAAGCAACCATTTTAATCTCTACTGTGGTCTAGCCATCACTGAAAAAGTTTGTTGGTTTGATCATTTTCCACTTTCCTAGCAGACAGAAAGGTGAATAACCAGCAACCACAGTCCTTCTGACTGTGACGTCTTTAATGACTAGAATACAAACAGATGCCAAGTAATCAAATATGATTCTGATATGGTAAATGTGAATCAGATTTCCTCTGATCCAAGACTTACGGTAGAAAAGATAGCACCTTCTTATGGTTTATACCCTGCACAAAAACATAAACAAAAAACAAACAAAAAAGATTTTATTTAAATGTCTATGCAGAAAATCCTGGACAGCTTCATACTTGAAGAATAAATAGAGCAAGACGCAGCATTATATGCCTATTATATGCTGTTAGGGTGCTCAGGATTAAATAAGGACAACAACAACAAAAAAAATTACACCTTTAATCCAGAAAATAATCAGGACTAAAAGTCTCACATTTCACTTCTTCATGTGGGTGTCTTAACATGACATTCAAAAACATTTACCTAACGGATTCTGATTTCACTTTGAATGCTCACTTGCATACTAATGTAAATATTAAGAGGGGGAACAAACAAACAAATGAAAAAAAAGACAAACAAACAAACAAACAAACAAAAAACTAACACCAACTAAACAAAAAGGAAATGATCCTGAATTGCCTACAGACATGAGGCTGCAGTGACATAAAGTATATTCATAATATTTAGGAGTTCAAATTGTGTACTTTTTCATTTTTTACACAAGGGGATTGAATACTTTAACATTCAAGGTTTCATCAGAATATAGATTTCCAGCACTATCACTCATACTTTTTATTTCCCTTACCACTCATTTGCCCAAGGTGAATGCTGGTACTCTTCAGAAAATTAATATTAATAAATATTAACATAGGGTCCACCAGTTAAAGGATTGCAGTGTTCCTGCAATCTACTGTTACTGCAGTGTTACAGTTCATTTAGAATCCTGGACATACTTCTTCTTTTTAATAAAATTGAGAATATTTTGCTGTGTAGAAAAACACATTCTGGTAGATATCAACAAAAAAGATAGAAAGGATAGGATATATATATTCATATTCACTATACTGCTCACAGTCTTTTCAATATTGTCAAAATTATGCTCACAATTTGTCTAGCTGGTATCTCATATTGATTAACTATATTATATTAATGAGAAAAACCCCTGGGGATGAAGAGATGACCTTGAACGGATATAAACATACAGTTTATTTTGTCTAATTACCTTATTAATGGATTACACTTTTTTCCACTTTTTTTTTTCTTTTTCCATTTTTTCTTAATGTATCTTTAAAACCAAACAGTAAGAAATTCTAATAATCAACTTGAATCCTCTGCAATGCTAAATTCCTCAATGAACTTGCTGAATTACCAAGTAGCTTACTGTGAACTCCATTTAATACAACTGTCTTCAACTACCTAATGGGTGATGATAAGGAAGACTGAGACAGATTCCTTTCAGAAGTGTGCAGTGAAAGGAGAATGTTGCATCAAAAGAAATCCCTAACAGATATAAAGAATAAAAGTCACCAAGAGTGACAAGTCACCAGCTCTCAGGCAGGTTGTGGAGTGTCCATCCTTGGAGATTTTCAGGACTGAACTCAAGAAAGCCCTGAGCAACCTCATCCAATCATGACAGCATCCCACCTTGGGGCAGGGAGTTGCAACAGAAGGCCTCTAGAAATCCCTTCCAGATGAAATAATTCCTTGACCACATAACAAGCATGATGTAAAATTTTGATTTTGTCCTTTTACAGCACTGTTTACCAGGTCTGAAATAGCCTGAAATAGAAGGGGTATTATTGTCATCTGATAAACAGTTCAAGCCTACTTTGTACTAAACTGGTTGCAAAAAATAGTGGTACTGGTTCTTATCATTTGTCTGCAAAATACCACTTTCCCACTCTCTAATTCCAAACTATATAGATCGTTCTTTTTTTAGAAAAAACACCTCATTAAAATCCTTTCTACATAATGTAGTATGTTTATGAATGATTATAAAATGTATGCAAAGAAGGAAGAAGAATCCTTCTTGAATTCAGTTCATTTTGGATGCATTATTATTATGCAACTAGATTCAAAGCAAATATAATTTAATTTAACTAAATTGAAATGGAGCTGTCCTAAATAGAGACACATAATCTGAAGTTTCGTTTTCATCTCATGTGCAGGGCCTGAATGAAATGTTTGTCGAGTTTGCTTTTATTAAAAGCTTAATGCACGTTTACTAATGTAGGTTTAAACATGGCCTAATTCTTAATCAAATATATTTCACCAGCAGGAGGGCCAACATTCAAATAATGATTAATTGAAAACTTAATTAAATACTTCAAAATGCACATGAAAGTGTTATGATAAAGTTTCAGGTCATGCAGTCTGCATCTCAGTCTTAGATATGAAAATGAATGACTTTATCCAAAACTCTTTAAAGTTAGTTACTGAAATAGCCCTAAAGCTGCAGATCTTCAAGATTTGAATATTGGCAATAAAGATTTCTGGAGCAGTTTTGGATTACATGGAATAGGTAAACAAAGAGTTTGCTTAATCTGCCTCTTTTAAGTTCCTGAGCTTCTCTGTTTCCTGCATGGTGAAGTACCACTTTATAAAATTTTACCCCAAAATAATATATATGTATATATATATGTTTTTTCCCAGTCTAATTGGAATTGAGACCAAAAGATTGTTGTTTTCAAGTAAATAAAATTTTATGGCTTATGTACTTTATGGCTAGGCACAGCACACTGATGGGGAGAAACTTACACATTTACTAAAAACTTACAAATTGCAAAAACTTAAATCCACTCACAATAGAAAACATTTGTTTAGTTATTCTGAATTCATGCAGCATTTTCCCCCCACCGACGGGTGACTTTCAGGGATTCATTTTATGTGATATAACTTTGGTTTAGCACTGCTTATAGACAATTTGGTGAAGAATCCTACTGATGGTTCAGTGACTCATTTTAAAATCTGTTATGGAGAGATGCATTAACATTGAGAGTCCTGTATACAATTAAGACAATGTGCATCCTTTACTATGTAAACTTCTCGGGACAAAGATTCATTTAAGGCATAACTTTAACACCAGAAACATATAAGACAAAAGGTAAGACAAAACTCTTTGTAAAAACAAATAAACTAGTTCATAGTCCTTTGTGAATTTGAATATTGCCTTATTTGGCAAATGGAGATGTGCAGGCATTTTTTTTCACAGAGATAAGCAAAGCTGTAGATTGTATGTGTGTGTATGTGTGTGTGCTTGCATGCATCTGCATTTGCACATGTGCCCCTACGTGTACTGGCAAGAGAGGATCCAAACTTGCAGGTCTGTGGAAATACAAAGGACAAGGACTAGTTATTCCTTATAATTGTGAGGTTTTGACTTTTAACAGCTGAGAACAATATTTATGACTGAAAATAAATAAATAAATAAATAAATAAATAAATAAATAAATGGGGTGAGCTGTGAGCCCATTCTGCCTACAGAAGGAAATAGAATTGATCTGAATAATTTCTCTTACATATGTGTTTGTAACAGAGCAATGGCACAGATCAGAGACTGCCATACAGCTGCATGAAAGGAACACCACCTCAGGGTTAACCATTGGTCATATGAAGAACTAAAAAGAAGTTATTTCATATTTGGACTCCAGAACCAGCTGACTACAAGTCACTGCAGGGACCTCCACACAGTGCACTGCATCTTCTGCACTGCAAATGAAATCTTGAATTCTTTACTGCTAGTAGCACAGCTTCATAAGGAGCATCTTCCCTATGCCCAGATGAGGAAAAAGAGCTATCATCATGGAAATACAAAGATTAAAATAAGCTTAACAAGTAATAATGAAAAGTAGTCATGTCTGTTGTCTCAGCTGACATTCTTTTAATGAAAAAGTAACTAAAACCATCTTTCATTCTCTCTATTTGCTCAGTCCAATCGCTGGGTTCCACATTATCATTTTCATCAGTACGAAGTGAACTTAAAACGCTTAATAAGATCAAGTAACAAGTTGTAGACACTTTGAGTTTACACAATTTCTACAGGTGAATGGTGAAACAGCTTTCACAATATTTTATTTTTTTTCCATAAGAATTTGTGTTAGTTAAGAAAACAGCAATGTAAACAGAATTGTAATAGCACAGAAAGCAGCAGCTAATTATAGATGAAAAATATACTTTGCCTACCTCATAGTAAACTGTCATAGAAAGCCTGTTCATTCCTACCTACCAAGTGGGCTGCAGGCATGTTTGCTACACAACAGCACAGAGAGGCAGAGCCAGAACACCAGATCCTACTTGTTGGAAACCTTACAATCACACCCTGCCTGGCTTAGAGGCAAACACAACTGCTGGTAGATTTGGTGACCTAAGCACTTGTCAGCCTACCTAGCTAAGCCCTGTGAACTTCAGGGACAACTTCTTCTGGCTCACTGGAGTGAGGTAGTAGTCCCTAACCATCCTGTGAGAAATCAAAGGTGCCCAGATGGATCTCTTGTCACAGATGAACTTCAGATGCTGAGTGTTTATTTAAGGAGTAACAGAATTTGGGTAGGAACTAGGACAGGAAGGTTGAGGGTTGTTAGTTTAAAATTATATTTACATTGGCACAGTAATTATTCTCTTATTAAGAATGTGCATGGGTAATTTTTCATGCTGTGACACTTTGCAGAATTATACAGAAACAAATTCTTCACCCACCCCCTTTACTTGATATTAATTTGTCAATAAAAACAAGCACAGAGATGTAAATTAATCTCTGCTGTTACTGCATAAGCTTCTTCTGACATAAAGGGATTCTGACTTTTGGGACATGCATCCAAGGTGCAGCTCCCTTCGACGTCCCAACTCACTTGAATTTCCTAAATGAATGCCATGGTCCATTTATTGAATATTTCTTAGCACATATCAATTGGTCCTGGCAGTACAAAACAATATACAGCAGTGTTCCAAGAACAGATGCTTTACCAGACTGCTAGACATATATTTGGTCTGTGCCCCAATGGGTTTCCAGTGTCTTGTTAATGTGCATATAAATATGGCATGTCTCCCTAGTGGCTGTTATTAGGGTCAATTTCCTAAACATCTATGGATTTTAGTTTTCCAAATCAACTAAGTATTTCTTTAAATTGTTTGATCAATTTCCCATTTCTGTCTGTTTCTTGTTTCTGGATGCCTTGCTGTCTTTCTCTGAAGTATAGAAAGGAAATTACATGATTAAATACAAAAAAGAAGAATCCCATTTTCTCTGTCAGCAGCAGCAGCAGCAGCATGTTTTAAAACTACCTATATCTGACCCACATTTATAAAGAAATCTATACTTAATACCAAGTTAAGCTCCTGGACTATATAACCTGTCCTTCAACAGAGCTATATCACATTCTGGTTACTGTCATGAAAACCAAAACTGAAAAGGTAGTTCAAAGATAGATTTCTGAAGTAAACCTGAGATATAGATTGTACCCTTCAGTCATATGCAAGAGTCTGTCTTTAATACATAAGACAATGTACCCTGCCGAGCTTTTTATATCCTTAGCTATACTAAAGCTCACAATTTATCACAATTTTTAAGAGTCACCTCCAATACATACATGTATATTTCTTTTTATTACTAACCTCATAATAGAACAATTATCGCCATGAATTCAATATTTCCATACCCTGCCCCAATCATAGTCCATATCCTCAAAAGTGCAGACTTTATGGATTAACTTTCAACTGTAAAGCTGGTGAAAAAGCAGCTTCATATCATATGGGGCTCTGCTTGGAGAGAGCCCCGTTCCAGCAAGTCAACTGCTTTGTAAAATCATAGGTTTTAGATAACCAGAGTGACATCACCTTGGCAACCATCCAAACCATCCCCAGTGGAGTTGTTCAGTTATTTCCTCTCTGAAGCATCAGGTTGCTCAAATTTTTTGCAGCAGATGTTCTAATAGGCTGTGACTATGCTTGTTCCTCTTTAACTGAAATAAATGGAGCATTTATAATACATAAGTGATTGTTATGATGGATCAGAAAATGATAATTTGTTATAAAACATATTTAATCCAGATATTATTGAATTCTTTCCATTTGCCTCCCCTCTCACAAAACCATGAAGATCTAGAAAAAGGGAGTGGACAAAATCATCCATTTGTTTCTGTTCCCAAATTTAAACTCTGGCCAAATAGTGCATGTTTGTGGCAAGCCACCCTCTTTTTCTTTGCTTCTATGCTAAACCAGCAGCAGAAAACACGTATCACCCTGTGATCCCCACTTACGTAGCTTCATAGATGGGCTTGATCACCCAATTTTGTTGTTGTTTTCAATACCAGTGAGAACAGTCAAATTGTGAACATACACCTTGGCATTTTGCTTTCTATGGATTAGTTTCCTTACAGGCATCCTGCTGCCCTGCAGCCACCATCCCTTTCAGCTTAAATAGTGTGCACAGATGTTCTGTTCCTGTGTACCTACCTCAGGTTGCTGGCAGGTTGATCACACTAGGACTCTGAAACATTAAATAACTCTCATCATTGATTTTCCTGACTCCTCAGGGAACTTCAAGAAACATTTGCCTTACACGTCAGGTGCATCATCTCATATCAGTTTTACTCTGAACTTTCTCCCATCTCATTCAGTCTGCCTTACTGTCTGTCTGTGCATGGAACAGTGCAATATAAAAGGACATTCCATTCTCCCTTATCTTTGTGACACATTTGCATACAGTATTCAACACAGGGTGAAGGCAATCAGATTCCGGTGTTTTTTGTTGTTGTTGTTTGTTTGTTGTGTTTTGTTTTTTCTTTGACATTTTTATTTTTGATTCCATTTTGTAGTAAGTTGGTAAGTAAGTAGACAAGCTTATTTATAGTCCTTCTGAAGTCAGTTTGCATTGTCTTGCTCTTGCTTCACCATCTTTCTCTCTTAACTGTCTCACTAGCATTCACCTTATCTTGTACCTCATTTGGTCTACAGATAATTCTTGTACTCAATCACTTTTAGAAAATTCTTTGTCCTAATCCACACCTACCTTACAAAATATCTAAATTGGTATTTTCATTTCTGAAACTGAGTCATTTTATTGGCTTGATTCTTTTCAGAGCGGTTTTCATCTTTTCCAGACAATGCAAACTGAATTCAGGACTATAAATAAAGAGCTACTTCTGTGGTCTAACTCCTCCTAATTCTAATTCTAATTCTGATTCTAATTCTAATTCTAATTAATTCTAATTCTAATTCTAATTCTAATTCTAATTAATTCTAATTCTAATTCTAATTCTAATTCTAATTCTAATTAATTCTAATTCTAATTCTAAAATTCTAATTCTAATTCTAAATAATAATAATAATAATAATAAATAAATCATTCTAACCACTTCACAGGTGTCTTCACTGTCATAAACTTCTGTTTCTTCTGTTTCTCCTTTTTATCTCATCCACAGATGTAATTCTAATGAACATGTCCACATGTCCTTTGTCTAAACACCTTGTTACTACAGTTTTCTTCCAAACAATTTTCAAATTCCTTCCTTTCACTTCCTGAGCAGTATTCAATCTCACAGCATTTCCACTGTCTCCTATTTTTTCCTCCCTTCCCCTGACTGTCAGCTTTGACCTGAACACTTTGACAAAGAAATTAAAATATATTTTCTTTCATAGGAAGGTAGAATAGGAAGAGGAACATAATGATGTATTTCCACAGAGAGCAGTATTCTCAACCAAGCAAGTTAGCAATTCTTAAAAAATTTAATTGCTTCTGTTATGTTTCATGTGTAACATTTTTCTTGAAGAAAATTCTCCCTTACAGAGGAAATTCTGCAGATTCTGAGCAGATTCTGAGTATATGAGCAAATTCTCCCTTGCATGTCCTTTTTCGTCTTTGGCCTTTCTCAAACACAGTGTAGGAGTTTAGGAGCTTTCACTATGTATTTTATTGGAGTCCAATTAAAAATGTATATCATCAGTTCTGGCATTTTCAAAGAAGTGTTACCACTGAACTCCGGTTTCATCCATATAGTCCTTTGGAAATTAGGCTTCAATCTTTTTATTATTTTTTTTTTCCTGTAAAAAAAATTGTTCATCTTCAAATCAAGCCTGCAACAACTTCATTTTCTTGCTCTTTCAACTCTCTAGTGTACAGAGCAAAGCTGGCAGCTTCCTATTGTGTGTAACTGCTATGGAATTCTCTTTGCAATTTACAAGAGTGGAAACATTCTAGTCTTAAAAGAAAGTTTTAATTTGTTACTTTTTATAAAGCAATGTGTAAATTGTATGGTTTATTCTCAATTGTGGGCATCACAATTGTTTGACTCTCCAGTGAAGGCATATCCTATCTCTTTTACAGTTCAGATCAGAGCACTTTTCCTCTGTTCTAGAATAATAATGTTTATTTCTCTGTTAAGGGCATACCCTGTCAAATAATGAAGAAAAAATAAATTAAACAAGAAATTTTTCAGAAATCATTTTTTCAAAACTCCACCAGAGAAACGTGATACAGAAGGTGAGGTAAAGATAAGGATGTGAAAGTTTTATCTTCATTTACAGAAAAGGTGTTGAGTCACTGTGAGATATCTATATATCTATATATCTATATCTATATATAGATACTATGAATGTACTGCAATCTGAAGACTGGTATTGAGATGTAAAATATGTTGTTCAAGTTAAGCCACAATTATGACCACAGTGTCATAAGAACAATTGTACTGTAGATGCGCGTAAGTAGCTAGTCACAAGAATAGTATATTACAGAGCTAGGAACTGGTCTTCTTACAAGTCTTGCTCTAAGGACTCTATTTTTCCTCTGAAAATTAACATTCTACATGCATAGTTTAGGAACTGCCTAAGGCAATAGAACCTCATGACAAAATAAGATAAAAACAGATCATTTATACATATATACATATATGAAAGCAAATTCTTTCATAATTGTGATTATTTATTACAGTTTAGTGAAATATACACTTCAACATATTTCTTTTACTCATAACTAGTTAGATCCTCTGAGTACTAACATGAATATAAAAGTGGAACAAAAATCTAAACAATTACTTCATTTTTTCCCTGTCCAGCCATGGCAAATTTATAATTGATTTTAACATTTAAGCAACATGATTTTGCTAGAAAATAAAATAAAAAATAAATAAATAAATAAATAAAATAAAATAAAATAAAATAAAATAAAATAAAATAAAATAAAATAAAATAAAATAAAAAGATTAATTTGTGTGGATCTGTTTAATGTTAATGTTTAAAGATATTATTTTAAGAACTGGTACACAGACCTTCCTAAATTATTTTTCAATAAGTTTAGACTTATTATTTTCAACATACTTATTATTTTCAACATTTTCAACAGAAACTAATGAAACAGTTAAAAATTTTCTTTCTATTTTAAAATTTGTGACATTTTCCTTCATATATATATATGCAGGAAATATAGGATATATATAGGAAATAGGATAGGAAATAGGATATATATATATATCCTATATACACCTATTTTGTGGAAAAATATTCCTATCTAGATCTGTACAAAGTCACTTCTCTTTTTCATTTCTTTCTAACTTGGAAGGACATCCTAATATATTTGCTGGTAGCATTATTTTTAAAGAAAAAGATTTTGGTAATAGCTTTTTGTTTTACCCAAAGCAGTTGGCCCAAAATTTTACATGAGTTCCTTCAAAGCTCCTGTATTTCACTTTACAAAGCACATGCTTCTTTTATGGTGCTTAGTCATAGATGGAGTTCCCTGTAGTGGTCAAGAGGTTAAAGGACAAAATACTTTCTGCTGAAGTTTCTAATTTATCTTCGTTTTCACACTTTTGTCCTAATATATATATAACTTCCTTTCTACAACCTCCACCTCCCCATCTACAGCCCCTTTGATTTTTCTTTTTATCAGAATTTTTGTCAAAGAACCAAAATAAGCATAGTTAGGTCTAGTCTTCCCCAGTGTTATCTAATTTACTCATCTGCTCTTGCATTAAATACATTCCAAATGTAACTAATTGAAAATAACTGCACTCAGAATGATTTGTAATACTTTCAGTGTGAACATAAAACATTTTTTCCCAGTTAATATACTGCATATGTAACAAGAAAGATGCAGACACCTTTGATTCATATTTACACATGCCCTTTATTAGTGTTTTGTTTTGTTTTGTTTTGTTTTTATAAGATGGTTTTGACAGCTCATGTTATCAGAGAGCTCAAACATTGATGGATAACTTTTATTTGCAAATAAAGTATTTACAAAAACCTATTGTATTCAGAAGATCAAATTTGAATAAGGGATTTCAGCAACTTGTTTTTATATATAATGGATTTTCATCTACATTAAAAGTAATTTTTGAGTGAAATATGAATGGGCAATCACTGCCTCATGCTGAGGAAATGACCACCAATTGGACACATGCCAAGATATTCTTGACAGTTCTTAAAATTAATGTTGTAAGAAAAAAAAAAAAAAAAAAAAAAAAAAAGAAGACAGAGAGAGAAAGAAAGAGAGAAAGGAAAGAAAGGAAGAGAGGAAGAGGGAAAGGAAAAAGAATGCAAAAGAATTCCAAAAGAATGCATATAAGCTTTGCAGTTTGAAATGTTAACTGTGAGGAGTAATTTATTTTATGGCTGCAATATTTTTGTCTTTGCATTATTTTTATTGTAAAGAAAAATCATTTAAAAAAATCAAAGAAAACAAACAAACAAACAAACAAAAAAGACCAGTTCACACATTATTTTGTACATATTATCCTGATATGAAAAGTAGGTGCCTGTCTGAGAACCCTCCAGGAAATTTTCAAAACCTTTCCAAACAAATTTAGGAGGCCTGTGTCCTGTCCCATTTCTAGCAGAAATCTGATGGATCTGGGTAAAGCCAAATAGATTTAGGCTTTTGACTTCATTTTAGCTCTTTCGTTTGGCCCTTTCTTTTCTTTTATGTAGTACACTCATATTAAATTTTTATCAGCATTATCTTGTTAATAATGTTAGGAGATGGAGATGAAAAGAAAAAAAAAATCAGCAAATGAGCAGAAAATTAAACGAGTAGAAGTTTTTCTGTTTCATGGGCACCTATATAATGACAATAGTTGATGTTTGTCTTTGGTTAGGCAGATATAACTGGGGGACACCAGATTTAGCTGCATTAACAGGTATATATGTTATAAAATTGATATAAGAACATATAATACTAACAAACTGTTTTTTCTCCTGATTGTGAAAGAAAAGAATGCTACCTGATTTTTAAGTGTGGAAGGTACACAAATACTAAGAGTTTTGTTATGTTTCATAAATAAAAAGATAGGAAGACAGCTAGTTAAAATATGAATAAAACATTTTAAAGTTAAACTAAAAGCAGTCACTGCAAAAGACAATCCTTTTTCACCATTTCTGACCATTGGAAGAATCTGCAGCTGATCATAATATCATCGTTTTCTGTTTCAGATGCGAGACAAACTTCTTTAATTTGTCTTCTCTAATACAGGGATAAAAATAAATAAACAAATAAATAAATACACAAAAATACACAAACAAACAAATAAAAGTTAATGTTATGTACACACTGTTTATCTCCCGAGGAGAGATGGAAAGATAATACAGACTGTGACTGATTGTGTTAAACCCATTAGTTAGTGTATTTCTGGAAGATAATTTGATGTTACGTTATTAAAGGAGGTATAAGAACTCACACAGAAAGCAATTTCTTGTTCATTAACACTTGGTCCTTTATCATATGATTTTATCTGTAAAACTTTTGACTGCTCCATTAGATAATGTAGTATGAGAAACTTCACAGACCTTTTCAATAAATAAGTGTACCTTACACTTGCCCTCTGTAGTATGCTGCACGAAACTGAATGCAGTCATTAGAGCTCTCTTACAGCTCCAAAGCCAATGCACAGACACATTTTACAAAACCCTGGATTTCTTCAATCATTATTAAGTTCTTTACTTTGTAAATTGAGAATGAAGTATATGGTGTCACCTCTTTCTCATTGTCCTGAGAGTCTTGCACTCTCAGGTAGTATTCACTACAGGTAGTATTCTACTTTTAAAAAACAGAATCATACTTTTTTCTTCAAAATATCAGCCTGTCATTTTTCATTCTGGTTTTCTGATTAATATTTTACCTGTCATTTATTTAAAATAAGTTAATAATTGTGTTTCATATACAGGATTCATATTCCATGAGAGAAAATCTATTGGTGCATCCTATTGTAAATTTCTCACTTACTGCATCTTTATTCAGTGTCTCAATAGTGCAAAAAAATTAAAGATTGTTTAGTTCATTTTCCTGTTTCAAGGCTAGAAAATGGACTCATTTCAAGTTTGCATTTAGGTCTGATGGTGCCATCAGTCTTCTGCATGAAAAACTCCCATTACAAGAAAGACCTACCTCTGTTCTCAATGAAGCTGTTAAAGTTTTGCTATTGCATCTAAAGTTGGAAAGATCCAACAGTGAAAGCTATTGTCATGAAGGACTTGAATGATTAAGCTATTAAACTATTAAGCTTTCTACTTATCATTAATATCATCTAGAGGTTGTTGGTGGTGTTTTTTTGTTTTGTTTTGTTTTGTTTTTGTTATGTTTTATTTGTTTTAAGTTTTCCTGAATATCACGGGAGCTACATCTGTGAATTACGAAATCTAGCTATTTTGAAGTCATTAACTGTAATCACACTAGACAGAAGCAGTTACTCTAAAGCTATATCAGTGAGCCAAGCCTTTGGTCTAGTAAAATTTAATCTCCAATAAATATCTCTTCTATGGTTTAACCTTGCTTTAAATAAGTTTAATTCAGACTGATAATATTCTGAGAATAAATGATACATATGAACAGGGGCACATGAAGAATAAAATAAAACCATTGGTGTGACAATGGCATAGCCCTAATAACCCTACCTTCCTATTATTTGCAAACTCTAGTACAAGTATATTCAAAAACAACAACAAAGCAGACAGAAGCAACAACAACAACAAAACAGAAACAGAAGGAACAAGGAATTCTGTGACTAATGTCATGTATAAACATTTTCTTTCTGCAATCTAATCATCTGTTTGTTTCTTGCTGAAGAAGTGGCAATATGTCAAAGGCTAAAATCAATGGGGAGGAGCAATGAAGCAATGAAGCTAGCTCCCGTATGCTGCTCAAAACACAGTGAACATGGATAAAAGCTATTCCTACCGCTGTAGTGAGGCATCCAGAGCTGCTGTTTCTAAATAGTTTCCCTAAAAATTGTCCCCCTAAAAGTAAAGAACCCACAGAATAACCCAGACAGAATTAGAAAAACTTAAAGGAAGGATCCTGAGGTGAAGATTGCACAGAGGAATTCGTGGTCAGTACTGTTTACCTCTGAAAGCCAGGTCTTTTGCTCCACGGCTGCAAACACTGGAGATAATGTGTCACCTGTGGGCACAGTTGACCCTCACTCAGCTCGTAGGCTTAGTCTCAATGGCTTCATAGCCCTATTGCCTATTCCCAAAAGAGTGAGGTGATGGGAGAGTGTCCTGGTTTCAGTTAGAACAGAATTAATTTTCTTCCTAGTAGCTGGTGGAATGCTGTGTTTTGGCTTAGGATGAGAAGAGTACTGATAACACCCCAATGTTTTAATTGTTGCAGAGCAGTGCTTATACCAAGCCAAGGACATCTCAGCCTTTCGCTCTGTCCTGCCAACAGGCAGGCTGGGGGTGCAGTAAGAGCTGGGAGGGGACAGACCCAGGACAGGTGACCCAAACTAGCCAAAGGGGTATTCCATACCATCTGACGTCATGCTAAACAATATATAGGGGTGGCTAGCCGGGGGGAGGGGGCCGGACTGCTCGGGGTTAGGCTGGGCATCGGTCAGCGGGTGGTGAGCAATTGCATTGTGCATCACTTGTTTGTACATATTATTATTACTTTCCTATTATCACCATTGTATCATTACTATTATTATTGTTATTATTATTTTGTTATTATTATTTTCCTGTCTTATTAAACTGTCTTTATCTCAACTCACGGGCTTCACTTTCCATTTCTCTCCCCCGTCCCAGAGAGGGAGGGGGGAGGGTGAGCGAACGGCTGCGTGGTGTTTAGCTGCCGGTCGGGTTAAACCACGACAGTCTTTTTGGCGCCCAATGTGGGGCTCGAAAGGTTGAGATAACGGCAGATCTGACCAGAGTGTGTTAAACTAAAATTGGTGTAAGTATTAGACCTGCTTAATAGTCACTTGTCATAATGCTGATTGCTTTAATCTCAACTCTGCTGCGCCTGTTTTCCAAATTGAGTATTATAGTACATTATTTTCCGTATTTGCTCTCTGTCATGTTGTTTATCCTCTCCGGGCCCTGGTTTCAGATCATTATGGTACTGAGTGTTGTAGCAATGGCTTATGAGACGATGAGATATCTGGTCATGACTCTAACTTGGTATTTGTACTCAGCAACATCATCGACTCTGTATTTTGGAAACTGTATCTTGGAAACTATTAGCAATTATACCTATAGTTTTTTTCCATTAGGGAGTCAATCTGTGGAGGGGAAAGGGGAAGATATTTTTTCTTACTTGATTACTCTCCCTTTCTCCTTCACCACCCCTGTATCCTCCTGGATCACTATGCCTTCCTCCTTCACCACCTTCTTACCCTCCGAGCTTGCTACAATAGCTCTCCAAGATATTGAATATCCTTGGGATACTCAGACCAGCATAGTCTTGTTGTTCTGTCTCCTGAATGCACTTCAGGTTCTGCTTAAAGTTAAACAACTACTTAGGAAGCTCATCTGGAGATCTGCCCGGAGGCAGTATAGTTGTGGGTGGCAGGGAGTATGGGAGGATATGGGCAGGCATCTAGAGCAGTTGGCACCCCCAGTGTTTTGGAAATTCACCCCTGAACAACTGCAAAATCCTCAAAAACTGGCAGAATGCTTGAGAAAAAGGTGTCATGATTCTGGCAGTTCCAAAGTAACACAAATCATTGTAACATGCTGGGGCCTGGCTCATGCCTATTGAGCTGCCATTGATACTGCTATCAACTTAGTGACAGACCCTGCGGCCACTCCAAGCCCTGTGACAGATCCAATGGCCACTGTGACCCCTACGGTGGACTCTGCAGCCGCTCCAGTCCCAGCTCCTGCAGCCGCTCCAGTCCCAGCTCCTGCAGCCACTCCAGTCCCAGCTCCTGCAGCCGCTCCAGTCCCAGCTCCTGCAGCCGCTCCAGTCCCAGCTCCTGCAGCCGCTCCAGTTCCAGCTCCTGCAGCCGCTCCAGTGCCAGCTCCTGCAACTGCTCCAACTTCAGTTCCTGCAGCCACTCCAGCTCCGGTTCCTGCAGCTGCTCCAACTCCTGTGGCTGGGTCAGAGAAAAGAGCTGTAGCAGTGCAAGTTGACCCTGCAGAGGGTATTCCAACCCCTGTGGCAGACCCTGTAACGGGGTCAGAGAAACGAGCTGTAGCAGTGCAAGCTGACCCTGCAGAGGGTATTCCAACCTCTGTGGAAGACCCTGTAACAAGGTCAGAGAAATGAGCAGTAGCAGTGCAAGCTGCCCCTGTAGAGAAGGTGAAAAAATGGTATAGAGATTCAGGTCGTTTAGAACGCAGAGAGTCTTCTGCCAAATCTAGGTATAGAGACGACGGAGACGACGACGACGCTGGGCCATCAAGGGTTCAGGAGGAGGAAGATGAGGATGCCGAAAAATCAACAGTAACTACCCAAAGCCTAAACGAGCGTGAGTTACGAGATGTGCGAAAAGATTTTGGTCGCTGTATAGGTGAGCAGCTTGTCACCTGGCTGCTCCGATGCTGGGACTCTGGAGCCAATTGTGTGGAATTAGACGGCAGGGAAGCCAAGCGACTGGGATCCCTTGCTAGAGACGCAGGCATTGACAAAGCAATTGCAGATGGAGCACAATCTCACAGCCTCTGGAGGCATCTCCTCTCAGCTGTGAGGGAAAGGTATCCCTTCAAGGAAGAACTTTTATGTCTACCAGGCAAGTGGACCACTATGGAGAAGGGAATCCAGTACCTGAGGGAATTAGCCGTACGGGAAGTGATTTATGAGGATCCAGACCTCAGACAAACATCCAAAGATCCAGATGAAGTCAGGTGTACACGACCCATGTGGCGGAAGTTTGTACGGAGTGCACCATCATCATATGCCAGCTCATTGGCAATAATGGCCTGGAAAGAGGATGAGGAACCCACAGTGGATGAAGCGGCTAAACAACTCCGGCAGTACGAAGAAAGTCTCTCTTCTTCCTTACAGGCCTGCATCTCAGCTGTGGAGAAACTTTCTGAAAAGGTTCACCAACTTGAAGAGAATCTATCATCCTCCCCACCTGAAACAACCAGTGTCCACCGACCAAGAGAGAACACTTGGGAGAAACTTTCTGAAAAGGTTCACCAACTTGAAGAGAGATTATTCTCCTCCGCACCTGTGCAAAGCAGTGTCTCAGCTATCAGGGGTAGGCGTTCATCCACACAAGGAAGACGATATGGTGGGTACTCACCCCGTGCCACCCTGTGGTTTTACTTACGAGACCATGGAAAGGACATGAGAAAATGGGATGGAAAATCTACTGCGACCCTAGAGGCACGGGTACATGAGTTGCAAAAGAAAACAATCAAGAAAAAGGGATTCTCTGAAAAGTTTGCTGCTCCAACTTCCAGCAGACAGTCCTTCAAACACAGAAATGAAGAAGATTCTGACCAGGATTAGGGGGTCCCTGCCTCCAACCAGGGGGAGGAAAGGGACAATCGAGTTTATTGGACTGTGTGGATTCGATGGCCTGGCACGTCAAATGCACAGAAGTATAAGGCTTTAGTAGACACCGGTGCACAATGTACTATAATGCCATCGAGATATAAAGGACCAGAGCCCATCTATATTTGTGGAGTGACAGGGGGATCTCAGCAGTTGACTGTATTGGAGGCTGAAGTGAGTCTGACTGGGAATGAGTGGGAAAAGCACCGCACTGTGACTGGCCCGGATGCTCCATGTATCCTTGGCATAGACTATCTTAGAAGAGGATATTGCAAGGACCCAAAAGGGTTCCGGTGGGCTTTTGGTATAGCTGCCTTAGAGACAGAAGGCATTAAACAATTATCTACCTTGCCTGGTCTCTCAGAGGACCCCTCTGTTGTGGGGTTGCTGAGGGTCGAAGAACAGCAAGTGCCAATTGCTACCACAACTGTGCACCGGCGGCAATATCGCACTAACCGGGACTCCCTGATTCCCATCCATAAGCTAATTCGTCAATTGGAGAGCCAAAGAGTGATCAGCAAGACTCATTCACCCTTCAATAGTCCCATATGGCCAGTGCGAAAGTCTAATGGCGAGTGGAGACTAACAGTGGACTATCGTGGCCTGAACGAAGTGACGCCACCACTGAGTGCTGCAGTGCTGGACATGCTGGAACTTCAGTACGAACTTGAATCGAAGGCAGCCAAGTGGTACGCCACAATTGATATTGCTAATGCATTTTTCTCCATCCCTCTAGCAGCAGAGTGCAGGCCACAATTTGCCTTCACTTGGAAGGGAGTCCAATATACTTGGAATCGGCTGCCCCAGGGGTGGAAACACAGCCCTACCATTTGCCATGGGCTGATTCAGTCTGCGCTAGAGCAGGGGGAAGCTCCTGAACACCTGCAGTACATCGATGACATTATTGTGTGGGGTGACACAGCAGAGGAAGTTTTTGAGAAAGGGAAGAGAATAGTCCAAATCCTTCTGAAGGCCGGTTTTGCCATAAAACAAAATAAAGTCAAAGGACCTGCACGAGAGATCCAGTTTTTAGGAATAAAATGGCAAGATGGACGTCGTCAAATCCCAATGGATGTGATCAACAAAATAACAGCTATGTCTCCACCAACTAACAAAAAAGAAACACAGACTTTCCTAGGTGTTGTGGGGTTTTGGAGAATGCACATCCCAAATTACAGTCTGATTGTAAACCCGCTCTACCAAGTAACCCGTAAGAAGAATGAGTTTGAATGGGGCCCTGAACAACGACAAGCGTTTGAACAAATCAAGCAGGAAATAGTCCATGCAGTAGCCCTTGGACCAGTTCGAACAGGACCAGATGTAAAGAATGTGCTCTACACTGCAGCCGGGGAGAACGGCCCCACCTGGAGCCTCTGGCAGAAAGAACCTGGGGAAACTCGAGGTCGGCCCCTGGGGTTTTGGAGTCGGGGATACAGAGGATCTGAGGCCCGCTATACTCCAACTGAAAAGGAGATATTGGCAGCATATGAAGGAGTTTGATCTGCTTCGGAGGTGGTCGGTACTGAAGCGCAGCTCCTCCTAGCACCCCGATTGCCAGTACTAGGCTGGATGTTCAAGGGAAGGGTCTCTTCTACGCATCATGCAACTGATGCTACGTGGAGCAAGTGGGTTGCACTGATTACTCAGAGGGCTCGAATAGGAAACCCCAGTCGCCCAGGAATATTGGAAGTGATTATGGACTGCCCAGAAGGCAAATACTTTGGGATATCATCAGAGGAGGAGGTGGGTCGTGCTGAAGAAGCCCCACTATACAACCAGTTACCAGAGAATGAAAAGAAATATGCCCTGTTCACTGATGGGTCCTGTCGTATTGTGGGGAAGCATCGGAGATGGAAGGCTGCTGTATGGAGTCCTACACGATGAGTAGCAGAAGCTGCTGAGGGAGAAAGTGAATCGAGTCAGTTTGCAGAAGTGAAAGCCGGCTTTTCAGTTCAGCTGGCTTTAGACATTGCTGAACGAGAAAAATGGCCAGTCCTCTATCTCTACACTGATTCATGGATGGTAGCAAATGCCCTGTGGGGATGGTTACAGCAATGGAAGCAAAACAACTGGCAGCGTAGGGGCAAACCCATCTGGGCTGCTGCTTTGTGGCAAGACATTGCTGCTCGGGTAGAGAACCTGGCTGTGAAAGTACGTCACGTAGATGCTCATGTGCCCAAGAATCGGGCTACTGAAGAACATCAAAACAACCAGCAGGTGGATCAGGCTGCTAAGATTGAAGTAGCTCAGGTGGACCTGGATTGGCAGCATAAAGGTGAATTATTTATAGCCCGATGGGCCCATGACACCTCAGGCCATCAAGGTAGAGATGCAACATACAGATGGGCTCGTGATCGAGGGGTGGACCTGACCATGGACGCTATAGCACAGGTTATTCATGACTGTGAAACATGTGCTGCAATCAAGCAAGCCAAACGGTCAAAGCCTCTTTGGTATGGAGGACGATGGCTGAAATATAAATATGGAGAGGCCTGGCAGATTGATTACATCACACTCCCTCAAACTCGCAATGGCAAGCGCCACGTACTTACAATGGTGGAAGCAACCACCGGATGGCTGGAAACATATCCTGGGCCTCATGCCACCGCCCGGAACACTATCCTGGGCCTTGAAAAGCAAGTCCTATGGCGACATGGTACCCCAGAAAGAATAGAGTCAGACAATGTAACTCATTTCCGAAACAACCTTATAGACACTTGGGCCAAAGAACATGGTATTGAGTGGGTGTATCACATCCCCTATCATGCACCAGCCTCCGGGAAAGTTGAACGATACAACGGACTATTAAAGACTACATTGAAAGCAATGGGCGCTGGGACATTCAAAAACTGGGATACGCATTTGGCAAAGGCCACCTGGTTAGTCAATACTAGGGGATCTGCCAACCGAGCTGGACCTGCCCAATCAAACCTGTTACGTACTGTAGATGGGGATAAAGTTCCTGTAGTGCATGTAAGAGAGTAAGTCCAAGCTTCTCTGTCTCGATTTCAAATTTCTCTTCACAGCTAACCAAAGATTTTGTGCAGTGCTCCAAAACATACATTCATCACATTCAATTCTCTTTTTCTCTATGATAGATAAATAAATAAATAATGATAAAAAATAATAAAACAAATGGTTTTGTTCTATACCACAGTCTCAGCTCTGCATCCATGGTTTTCCCCACTGTGTCCCCATATTCATTCATTAACCCTAGGAAAGTCTATAACTTTTTCTGTCTTATTCCAGAGCACACAAGACAAGAGAGTATGTTCAAGCATAAGGAAGGAAAAGAGAGAGGAAAAGAGAGAGTCAGGATTACTTCCTCCTGCTTCTCTTCATCTCAAAGTACAATATTAAATTCAGCCTGCTTTTACACATTTAATATTTTTTCTCAGCTTCCCCCATAGCAGCCTCCCCTCCACAGACCCTGTATTTTCTTATTCTTTCAGAATGACCCCGTAAAAATGGAAGTTATGAAAGAAGGCATTGTTTCTCATTGGTCTCCCAAGTTATATATAGTAGCAGGTACCAAAAACCTACCACGCTACTTCAAAAAGAGAAAATAAAGTTAGTTTCAATTTACTTAATTTCAGTAGTAATACAGGGGGGAGTGCTTCTTTGCAAAAAAAAACTTCACAGTGAGGGTGACGGAGCACCATAACAGGCTGCCCAGGGAGGTTGTGGAGTCTCCTTCTCTGGAGATATTCAAGTTCTGTCTGGACATCTACCTGGGCAGCCTGCTCAAAGGAACCTGCTTTGGCAGAAGGGGTTGGACCCAATGATCCTTTGAGGTCCCTTTCAACCCCTACAATTCTGTGATTCTGTGAAAATCTCAAATTACAGATCATTTTTAATTTTTTTAGACTGATAACAGATACTTAACAAAGACTTAGTAGCATATTAATTTCCTAAATTTTCTGCTGGTAAGATTTTATGTAATATCAATATATGTACAGACAATAATTAGAAGATTGCCAAAAAACTTTGAATGAATGTTCTAAATTAATAAAACGCCTTCCATCATGTGTTAATCTGGAAAGACTGAAATCTTCCTAATATATGGAAAAACTGACAGCACTCATTAATCTGAATTTAAAGTTGATTAAACTTGAATTAGAAAGGATATACAATGTAAATTAGAACATTAATTAATTAACATTCCCTTAGATCTTAGCATATAGTTTAAGGAGGAATTGTTCCTCTCCCCTCACCCCTCCTCCTCCCCCCCACCCTCCTCCCTAAATTACTACTGAAATTAAGTAAATTGGAACTGACTTTATTTTCTCTTTTTGAAGTAGCGTGGTAGGTTTTTGGGACCTGCTACTATATAACTCGGGAGACCAATGAGAAACAATGCCTTCTTTCATAACTTCCATTTTTACGGGGTCATTCTGAAAGAATAAGAAAATACAGGGTCTGTGGAGGGGAGGCTGCTATGGGGGAAGCTGAGAAAAAATATTAAATGTGTAAAAGCAGGCTGAATTTAATATTGTACTTTGAGATGAAGAGAAGCAGGAGGAAGTAATCCTGTCTCTTTCTTTTCATTTTTCTTTCTCATGTTGGTGCGGAATTTCCTGTGCTACATCTTGTAGCCATTACCCCTTGTCCTGTCCCCACAAACCACTGAAAAGAGGTTGGCCAAAGCCCTCTGTCTCCCACACCTCAGTTATTTATACACATTGATGAGATCCTCTCTCAGTCTTCTTTTCTCTAGGCTGAACAGACCCAGATCTCTCAGTCTGTCTTCATAGGGAAGATGCTCCTGGCCTGGTATCATCTTTGTAGCCCTCTGCTGGACTCTTTCAAGGAGATCCCTGTTTTTTTTGTACCGGGGATCCCAGAACTGGACACAGTACTCCAGGTGAGGCCTGACCAGAGCAGAGTAGAGGGGAAAGATCACCTCCCTTGACCTGCTGGCCACACTTCTTTTAATGCATGCCAGGATCCCATCGGCCTTCTTGGCCACCAGGGCAAACTGCTGGCTCGTGGCCAACCTGTCATCCACCAGGACCCCAGGTTCTGCTCTGCTGAGCTCCTCTCCAGCAGGTTGTCTCCTAGCCTGTACTGATACATGCAGTTTTTCCTTCCCGCGTGCAGGACTCTGCACTTGCTCTTGTTAAACCTCATCTGGTTTCTTCCTGTCCATCTCTCCAGCCTGTCCAGGTCTCGCTGAATGGCAGCACAGCCTTCTGGCATGTTGGCCACTCCTCCCAGCTTTGTGTCATCAGCATACTTACCGAGGGTAGACACTATTCCCTCATCAAAGTCATCGATGAAGATGTTGAAAAAGACTGGACCCTGGGGAACACTGCTAGTCACAGGTCTCCAGCTGGACTCTGTGCTGCCGATCACCACCCTCTGAGCTTGGCCAGTCAGCCAGTCAGCCAATTCTCAACCCATCTTACTGTTCACTCCTCTATCCCACACTTTCTCAGCTTGGCTATCAGGATGTCATGGGAGACAGTATCAAAAGCCTTGCAAAAGTCAAAGTAGATGACATCCACTGCTCTACTCCCATCAACCCAGCTGGTGATGCCATCATAGAAGGCAATGAGGTTGGTCAAACACAATTTATCCTTGGTGAATTCGTGCTGACTACTCTTCATAACCTTCTTCTCTTCCAATTGCTTGGAGATGACATCTAG
The DNA here is from genome assembly GCF_964035555.1 of Netta rufina. Taxonomy (NCBI): domain Eukaryota; kingdom Metazoa; phylum Chordata; class Aves; order Anseriformes; family Anatidae; genus Netta; species Netta rufina. Next base: position 100,932,960 of record NC_140123.1, read on the forward strand.
AACAAGCTGTTAAAAACAAATCTCATAGGAAAATACTTCAACAAAAGCTTGACTTTCAGCAGTGAGCTGTGTGTTTGTTGACTCTAACTGGCTTTCTAAACACCAGACATAATGCATAACATTTGCATTTACTTTTATTTTGAAAGTGAGCTCTATTCTAACTCAGTTTCTGAAATATTGATAACTTAAGTTTCCACACAGAATTTGAAGAACGATTTCAGTCAATAAAGGCAGATACAAGTTTTTTCCACTCAAAGTTATTTTCTTCCTATCCTATTTACATACAGGTGTCCAGAAAACCAACATTGAAATATGCTATTAGAGATCCACAAAAAATACCCTCCAACCATATCATACATAAATAGAATTTCTCTGCACTTGACTGATGAGCCTAATGTCTCCCAGAATCTGCATTTGCATATTGTTGATTTGCATTATGTTGATTTCAACATAATACATTTAATGTTCCCAGCAGGTAGAGATAAATTCTAAAATTGTTATAATCTCTTTTTAATTTTTTCTTGCTTGATACATTTGCAGTTTTAACTCAGACTGGAACAAGTGAATGGTGATTAGATGGCAGTGACCCAAGACAGCACTTACGTTGGCAGCATTAACAGTAATACACAGAAATTATTTTCACAGGGATGAAATGTTCTTAACCAATGTTGACAATACATTTAGCTCAGACTTTTTTTTCTTCAATATCAGGTATGGTTGTTACACCTGTTTCTCTGCCGAAGTAAGACAATTTCTGATTTCACTTAGAGAACTCAAGTATTGCTTCATTGAAAGAGGGAAAGCTAAAGTGGCTTGGTGGAAAGACGAGTTACAGCTAATATATTCAAAGTTAGAAAGGCAATCTCAAATAAAAGAATTGTAATTGCATTACTGAATTGCTTCAGGCCCATACATTTGCGTTGTTTTATACCTTATGCAGCTGCTTCATTAAATGCATTTTGGTCAATGCTGTCAAATGCTATCATTGCACTGACCAAAAAAGAACATCTAGAATTTGAAACATGTTGTTTGCTTCAGTGCAATTGCCTATAAAAAGCTCTTTAGTAGTAGGTGTTTTGTTTTGTTTTGTTTTGTTTTGTTTTGTTTTGTTTTCAGACACTTAAACTACAATCTGTAGATAATGCATAGTGTCCCATTGACGCCATCACCAGAGAATATGTTCTGGTACTACCCAAAGAAAATTCAGAAGTATTTTTCCTAAATTAAATGCTATTATTGGTATTATTAGTGAAATTATTGTCAGACAAACTGAAATAAGTTGGTGTAAAAAGAACATATTTTCAGTTAACATCAGTCATTGCAGTTTGCATGAAACGTACTTTCACATGGTATTATAAAATTCACTATGGTTCACTAAGATTATCAGACAAATGTGTTACAATTATCATGTTAGGAGTACATTTAAGGATACAGACAAAGATCTGGGCATAGGAACTGAACAAACACAAAGAAATACACAGTTTCTATGCCAAGGAACTTACAGACTATAAAGAAGAGAAAAGGGAATGAAGAGACAATAATGGAACAAAAAGTGGGTAAACACTCATAACAGGGCAGATCCAAAAATAACAGAAGAGCCTCAGTACCTGATTATTAATTTTGCTCATGTTGTCCTGTACTGCAACCTGTCCATCCTGCTAATACACGGAAAAACAATATACATTTAGTAAACAGAATGCAGTTTCCACACTTATTTATACATTTTATAATAATACCTTTTATTATCCATCTTTGTAGAAGTAGCTTTCTTCTTAATTAATTAATGCATAATCCTTGACTTTCTGAAAGACAGATGTGGTGATAAGAATATGAGATTCCTTTGCCACATAATGATTTCTTCTCTATACCATAAAATCACGCTTACGTTAGAAATGTTCAGGTTCCTCAAAAGACTGGTTGATGATAGTACAGCATACAATACTGTATAATCACACTACAATTGTGTTCATATTTGAGGACCGCTGCAGCAAATAGTCTTTTCAGTTATCATAAAAATAAAAATGTGAATATCTTTCTGACCTGCAAACACAAATAATGAATAGGAGACTTTCCATATATAGAAAATTCTGACATTTTGACTAACACTTCCTAGAAGAAAAAAAAAAAAATCTAGCCGATATTTCAGGATTTTTTATTGCACATGATATTTCAGTAAAAAAAAAAAAAAAAAAAAGTCAAATCACTTTCAGGTACTCAAGTTATACATTGTTTTTGTTTGTTTGCTTCTTCTTAATTAATTAATTAATTAATTAATTAAAATATTAATTAATTAATTAATTAATTAATATTTTACTTCTAAAAAATAAATCTCTAGAAAAATCATCCATTGTTCTGAATCTTTACATACAGGTCAAATACTAATATTATATTTCTTTTCTTCTGGTGGAAATATGCCACACATATAACAAAGATATATTATTTTGGATTTCAGAACAATTAACATTTTTTTTTAATCTTTGAAAAAAGTACTCGCAGATTTATAAGCACTAACTGTGACAGCACAGATCATGCTTATCTTCATTAGTTTCAGGTTTATTTAAAAAAAAAAAAAAAAAGAAAAGAAAAGAAAAAAGTTTTCATATTGGCACAAAGACAGCAAATTCAATATTCATTAAAACATTTTCTCATTTCAAGATGATGGTGCAATCTTACCCTCACATAACTCTTAGTAATGTTGTTAAGACTCCCTTGTTATGCAACCTTCACTATTGCAATAGATCTGAAAATAATTGTTAGAAACAGCCAGTTCAATTTCACAGGAGCTATCACTGCTCAGAGAATTCCTTTCTTCTTCCTTCAGGGAGATACTTATTCACATTGTCTACATCTACTGTGTAATTCGGGGGTGTCCTAGGAACAGGGTTTGAGATCAAAGTATCACTTCCTTTCCAGAAATATCAAGGATAGCTGAGCAAGTTTCTTTTGGAACAGAAAACTTCACCTTGTGTGTGGGGACCCATCTCAGACTGCATGAACCCCAAGCATCCACGGGGCTTGGTGGCTACCTTCCTACAGTCCATGTATACTTATGACAGTAAGCCATCAATATGCAGCAAAGACACAAGTGTCCATAAAACTGCCTGGAAGTCAGGTGAGATCTGTAGAGCAAGCTTTTTATATGAGTTAGGTGGACCTCATAATCCTGGTCACTGGTCTTGGGACTTCCCATTAGAAAGTCATGACAGTGGGAAGTGGCATACTTAGTGATACTGGTACCTTACAAGTGATACTAATATCTTAATGAATCAAGTTGAAAGAATGCTCAGTTTTGAAACAAGATGTTGAGAAAATAATTTTTAGGAATGTGTAGATTTTCAATGAGTGATAATTTCACATTTCTTCCTACAATTATCTTTTCATAATACAAAAAATGTTAGACCTACCTATGAATTATAGACCTAACAGTATGAAATCATACTGTATTTCCAGAATGTTGTTTAGCACAGATATTTCTATAATTGTGATATATCAAGAGAACTTTGTATTAAATTGCCCATAAAATTCTTTATTATTATTATTATTATTATTATTATTATTATTATTATTATTATTATTATTATATACATATCTATATAGTCTACCAGGAGACAGTCAAAAACTGGCCCAAGGGGCAAAGCATTTGGGATACTACTCAATCTGTTTTACATAGTTGGCTTTTCCCAGCACAGCTGTCTAGTTCTTCAACTGCTTTAACCTATCCAGACACAGTATTTATATTGGAAATTATATGTGTGAATCTAATATATGTACTCAAATAAAATACACACATGCAGATGATTTTTAGAGCAGAAGCAGTCAACCAAAATATCTTTGATTTTAATGACTCTGCCACTTCAGATAAGAATTATTCATCATCAGTAGGTGGTCACAATGACAGCAAGCATAAAGAAGTGAAAACCTGCTTGCAGCTCTATTTTGGAAAAACAAATAGCTCATACCTTGTATGATAAATAGTATAATGATATACAGCTGGGACATTCCCAAAATTCAAGGAATACATGACAAAACATATACTTTTAATTTATAAAGATAATAGGAAGTGTTTTAGTTATGTTAAATTGCAATCTTTTGGACAATCTTGCAAATTTTATCACACATGCCGCCCCCCCCCTCCCCCCACCCCCCCAGCTTCTTTTTACTTGTAATAATTTCCTTTCATTTCCTATCACATTGGTGACACTTCTCCATGCCGTTTAAGAGCTCAGACTTTTTTCTTTCTGATCCCTCAGTTCTGGATCCCTGTGGTACAAAAAAGAGAACAAGTCCATTTGACAAAAATAGAAAATAAGGATGATTTCTTCAGTAGCAACTCACCTTAAAATGTGAAAATCTTAGCTCTTGAGCTTATCACGGACTTCATACATAATTCCTTTATAAATTGATGGGGGTAATTCCAACATTACAGATTTCTTTATGAGCCAAATTAATATATATAATGTAAAGCCCTAACTAACCAAGAATTATATTCTGAAACCTTTAAAGTAACATGTTCTCATATCTTATTGGGTTATTGTATAAACAAAAAATGTATAAACAAACAAAACAGAATCTTAATCTGTATCAACCAATAGCATTTAATTATCATTATCCCAATTATTAGTATAATTGCTTAAACTTATGAAGCTGTCAGCTATTTGCTATGGTTGCTAATCCACAGTTCAAGACCAGTGCCAAAACGTAAATGCTTCTGAAACACTGCTTAGCAATTTCTTAATGAAAAAAAAAAAGAAAAAAAAAAAAAAAAAAAAAAAAGAGCAATATTTGCATGTCAATAGGATTACTTAATATTTGCCAAGTACTACTTAAGTATTGTGTTATTATTCGATTTCTATTAGCCAAAATAATTATTCTTTTTAGTCATTCCAATGACTAAGTAGGATTATTTTATACTGTATACACTGAATTATACAAAGTTTTATTTGACAGAGTTTGCAGTGCTGCATTTGCAAAAACAACTATTACTTAACTCCTATTAGAATTAAATAACAATCATTAAACCTATCTGTTCAATCACCAGTGGAAACATTAAAAACAGATTAGTTCAAATTGTGCTCCATTGTCTTAAAGTGTTTAAGAAAATAATCAAAAAAATATTTGCATTGTTTTTCAGAAACAGAGAGAGACCATGGATAAAAACAAACAAATAAAAACTATATTAACTTCCTTAACGGTCTCTTCACCTTCATTCTACTTAATTTTTAGTTAAAATTTCTCAGCTAAGTGTGACAATTTTAAAATATATATATTGTAGTTTATAACTTCTGTGTTATGGTAGCAACTCAAGCAACAACGTTAAGGTGCTATTGTATGCTAGTACTACTGGCCATATTCCTTTCAAAACAAACAAACAAAACAAACAAACAAACAAAAACCTATGAGCAAATCCTTTCATTCTTTTTCTTTACTGAATCACTAAAGAAGTGCAAGGAGGCAGGAACTAGCTTTCACATCCAAGTCAGTGTCATCAGCTCTGTGCAATGTTAAAGACAGAAATTTGTTGAGACATAGTGTGCTGTAGCTATGCCAAAGACACCAAAGTGCCTATCACCTTTTGATGACCTTGTCTCTTTTCTGAATTTAACAAATGTTAAAGGAAGGAAGGTTGTATTAGAGGAAGGAAGGAAGGAAGGAAGGAAGGAAGGAAGGAAGGAAGGAAGGAAGGAAGGAAGGAAGGAAGGAAGGAAGGAAGGAAGGAAGGAAGGAAGGAAGGAAGGAAGGAAGGAAGGAAGGAAGGAAGGAAGGAAAGGCCTTCAAAGGAATAGAAGTACTCAAGGTACTATATATATAGTACCTTGAGTACTTCTCCTATATATATATAGGCTCTAAATATATATAATTATATATATAAATTATTTATTATATAAATATATATAATAAATATATATATATATAGGCTCTAAACCTTTCTGTTTGTACACAAATTGGACAAAGACAAAGAAATGGTGAACAAAGAATATGCATCTAAGCATTTGTCTAGTTTTGGTCTACCAACACTTCACTTAGTTATCTTGGAAAGAAATCTTAGAGAGGAGATGCTCTGCCTGTCATGAAGTGCAAGATAGGGTTGATAGCCTGGGAAGGTAAGAAAAGATACAGGGCAATCAAAGATTGTGACAAGATGCTGCTTCCAATACATGACACAGCTTTGTCTCAGAGAGGCAACCTGAAGCTAAGTCAACTATAATATTTATATTAATCCACCGATAACCTTTTAAAATCTTCCAGGAAAAATACAAAGTAGGGTAGGTGTTGCCAACAGTTGCCTTTAAGAAGTGGAATGAAAACACTTAACTTACATGTTCCCTATTTAGGGACAAATTCAAGTCCCGGTCTTTTACTTCTTCCTAGCTCATTTATTTCAGATCTTCTGTAAACAATGAAATTAAACCTTTTTTAAAAGTGTTAAAAAATAAATGAACATTAATAAAATGTTTTCAACCATATGTTATCAATAATGCTAAAATATAAAGGGCTATATACATATGAATATAAAAAAAAAAAAAAAAAAAAAAAAACATAATGGAAGATAGTAAAAATATTTTTATCTTTATTAAACTATTTATTTAACTATCACCAATGCTTTGAAGCATCCCATGTGGGCTGGTATATGAGGTCTGTATATTAGCTGGGCTGTATATATGCAGAAGAAGACTATCCATAACTCAAAGACTTTGCAGATATAAGTCTGTAGGATATATCTGTATACAGATATGAAAATTTTATATAAAGGTGCCTGTGTGAATCATATACTAACGTGTGGAATCTGCCAAATACTTTTAAAATAATTTGGAAGGGTGTTACTCCTCCCCACCCCACCCACTCCCTAAAAAATGTATCTACCATTTGCATACAGAATTATGGAAAACTTCAGCCACATAAATCAACTGCATGGTTTTGGAAAAGTCAAAATGTTATGGACTACAGTCTTTCAAAATGGGTTGGGCTGACATCAACAGCATGAGTGATGGCATTTATTAAGTCCACATTCTTGGGTGAAATCCAGCCTGTTCTTCCAGCCTGTTTTACAAGGACATTTTTGCCTTCAGGGCACTGATAAAATGTCTTACTTACTGAGTATGCCATTAAGCATTTTTCTATATTAGAATGTATTTCTGTACATTTTCTTTTTATCTTACAATGAAAATTAGTTGGATTATTGCAATTTCTTTGCATTTTCAATGATATTGTATATCTAAATTGCTATCGCATTTAGTTGCTATATAATGTCATATAGAATCAACATAGGTTACTAACGTGTCAGTGAATATTTCAGTGAACAACTTTAAACACAGAGTTTATATTTTAAATAACTATTTTATTTGTTAGTTTATTTAGAAAGGAAAGAAAGATGGTTGATTTAGAGCAAATATACTGAAAGTTCACAAAATTGGTGAAAATGAAGAATAACTAGCATAAGGTATTCAACAGAAATCAGTTGCTACTTGCTAGTCTAGATATTTCAATTAACTAATATTTTGTTCCTGAAAACAACAACAACAACCAGTATCTGACAGTAACTAAATATTTTATTAAAAATATAGAGTACCTATGGTTTAGACTAGACTCAGTGTTTACTCCTGAACTTCAATGGGAAAACTCCATTGAAGGACCTATATGATTACAAAATTCATACAGAACTGTGAAAATAAATCATTACTCCTCAGATGCTTCCCTCTGAACAAGCACAATATCAAAAATTTCAAAAACCTGAGCATCTCGACATGTCTATTTCTGAGCCTAATTGGATCCAGAAGGCAGACCTCTAAATGACTCAATATTGTTGGTATTCCAGGGAATGACTAGCATACAGAAACAAAATCAAGGCTATTTTTTCTATTGAGAATGAGAATAATAATTATATTTTTGAGACAGAAATATTTCATTCAGACATCTCCAGTTTAATGAAACATTGCCAAATACAATGCATTTTTTTAACAGATTAAGACTATGAGCCAAACATCCTCTCTCCCTAGTGATGACACCATCAGGATTGAAAAATTATATTGTCTCTGCATGACTCCTCCTGGCTCAATGAGTGTTGCACCCTTTGTGTCTCAGTTGTCTCATTTTGAGAGTATTGCTTCATTATTGCTTTGAGAAGTCTCAGGCTGAAGCTCCTAAAAAAGTCTCTTTCTTCCTTTCTACTGTATAGGCAGACTATTACACCGTCACCATATATATTCAAAATTTTGGTTCTTTTTTTTTCCATTAAGTTTACACAGTCTTCATCCTGAGGATGTGAGTATGTGAGGATGTGAGGAAGTGTATGTGTTTGTTGCCAGGAGAGAAACCTACCATTTCCATCCTACCATTTCCAGTAGAGTGGCCACACTGAGCCCTGAGTACATAATGTGTCCACCCAGCTAACACTGGGTTACCTGCACACTGCTGAAGGGCAGGTTTCTGGTCCCTGATTAGCATGCTGCAAGTATTAGATCTCATTGGATAGCCTCCAAATACTTCTACCAATATAAAGAAATTCCAAATATCTTCAACAACCATGATGTTGGATGTAGTGTCAAGTTTCTTCCTGGTCCATTGCTGTAACTGGAACTGGAACTGCAAACTTTCTCAAATGACTCTGCTCATTTCTGAACGTTATCCTACCACAGTCTTCCTCTGACTTCAGGTGTTTCGAAGGTGAGGAAATAACAAAAGGGAGTCTTAAACCTACGTAGTAGGCCCTTCAATTTACAAGTCCCATTTAAAAACAAGTAAATATATGAAAAACATGTCTCATTTCTTGAAAAATTACAATTTGCAATGAACATTTTTTCACAGAGGAAACAGATGCTTAACATTGTTCACCACTGATAATGCAACATCTAGTCAACTTGGGGCACTAGCAGGGTAACCAGACACCACAGTCATCTGTTTGTGTTGATTTGTGCTGCCTGGGAAGGATGGTGGAATTGAGGAGAAAGGGTAGCTGTGGTGGAAAGATCAATAGCTGGAAAACATTTTTGGAAAATAATCTGAAGAAAAAGAAAGAGGTAATATGTTGTGTGTGTCAGGAAAGGTATTACCAACCGATGGTCTCTACCTCTGCCAGTTTGAAACAATATAAAAGGATTATGGTGATTACTAACAGGCAGCTGAAAAAGCAGAATGTTTTTAATTTCATCTAACCCATTTTCCGCCAAAGATCTTCACATCTTCACATCTCAACTGAAAGTATTTAGCAATGCTTCTAAAGTACTCTGATTTATAACAGAAAACTGAAATAGAATCATAGAATCATAGAACAGCTTGGGTTGGAAGGAACCTTAAAGATCATATAGTTTCAGCCCCCCTGCCATGGGTATGGATGTTATACACTAGATTAGGTTGCCTAGGGCCTCATGAAAATATTTTATCAGCACATTATTGAAGGAAGAAATATGTTACAGATGCACTTTTTAATATAGCAGAAGCATACAAATATCACATGCAGTCGGTCACAGAACATAAAGTTTATCATACCAAACATACTATAAAAATAATTATTAAATACAGTTCCAGAGGAAAAAATGATTAAAAATTTAAATAAATTAAAAATAAAACATATATATTTTTATATATGCATATTGTAAAATTGCATCCCTGCTATACAGTTTCTCTTTAAGATTTATTCTGATTGGTTATTTACAGAAGTGTTTAATTATTCTGAGTAACAAGCTGGTCTGGGATTCAAAAGGTAGCATTAATTACACGGGATTCCTGGAGTCTTATTTTGGTTACTTTGTCACTTGTGTATTTTTTTCTTTTCTTCCTCATTAGGCCTGTCTTTTTTTTTTTTTTTTTTAGTCATCTGTCTCTTCAAGACAGACGATATAGTTGCTCATATTAGGAATCTGGCACAATGAATTTGTAATCCCTAATGATAATACATATAATACAAATAATAATAATAATAATAATAATTTCAACTGTAATTTTTCTAAGTATCTTCTCCCGTAAAATCACATTTGATTGAAATCCTGTAAATAAATAAATATATTGACTAAAACAAATAATGTCTTTACTCTGCCACTTTCTCTTTTCTCACTGTCCAAGACCAGCTGATTGACATTTAAACAAAAACCACAGCCACCCCATACACCCATCTATGATTAGATGCCATGCCACTTTGATGTCTTGTTTTCTTTCCATTTTTTTTCCTTGCACTCCATTGGTATTTGAAAATATGAGGTAATGCCTGCATCTTGCTCTGAAGACATAAATTTTCTAATTTTGTGTTTCCTTCTCTTCCTTCCCTGAGTCTAGTCAGTACCGTCTGGCATCATCCTGTTCACTCCCTCACTATGTGGGCAGGTTACCATACAGCTTTGAAGACTGTAGTCAATGCCATAGAAAGTCTGTCCAGGATCTCTTGTACTCCGGTTGTCTGCCTATTTCTCCTTTATTACACTCTCCTGTGATGAAATACATTGCATTATTTTTTTTTCTTCTGGCACCACATTACTGGTATTTGTTTGCTTGTTGCTTGCTTGTTTTGTTTTGTTTTGATTTTGTTTAACTAGTGCACACCTCTATTTCAAATTAAATCTGTTTTGATGGAGAAGCAGAGGAAATTAATGAAAATTAATGAAGCTATCCTTCTACTCTGAAGTGGAATATATAGCCTAGTACAATTCATGAACTGAGAACCAAAGAATAGGGTGAAATAACGAAATGCTCTTGTGGACATAATAAAAACTCACTTAGATTTCATTTTTTTTGTCACCTATTTTCTTGTCTTTGCAGGTGTTAATCTTAGGTTATCGCTTTTTTTTTTTTTTTTTTTTTTTTACAGTGTTGGTGTTAGAAAAACATTTCAAAATAATCCAAGAACTGAAGAGAAACAAGTCAAAAATACCACTTATTGGAAAAGCAGGTTGGGGAAGGTGGATCATTATCCCAATTCCATCTAGCTACATTCCAGAAAAGCAATTGCCTTCAGTCATTTTTTCTGAATTGTATTCAGTCATTATTAACACCTCCTCTTTTTTACTCTTTGCATATTTTGCTGTGACAGTTTTCAAAACTCAAACTCTGAATTAGGGAAAGGTGGGTAGAAACACTTTTCCTATTGTCTCATACTACACCTATCCTTATGTACTTTGAGACTAGTACATTAAGCCACACACGTCATATTTAATGCGAAATGGTAAAATTCCATACTCATTTCTTTCCATAGGGAAAACGTTTTTTCTTAGGATTTCTTTTAGACAATCTTTAAACATTTTTTTTTTCTCTGAGCCTGAACAATGCATCTATGATTTATCCCCATTTGAATATTCCTAAAATCATAGCATTTTTAGTTTATACTTAATTTTGTGAAATAACCAAAAAAAAACACTGAAAATATAACATGAATAGAAAAAAAAAAATCTAAACAAACCTATGAGCTGCTGAAGGCAAGGCAAGGAATATGCTTTGTACTGTCACACATTAAACCACTTTATGAGAACACTCAATCTCAAATAGTTTATTTGAAACTCTTAGGTACACTGAAGTAAAAAGATTGGTAACATCTACTTGCATCTCTTTTAGATGTTCATTTAAAATTTAAATGTTAGCCATATTATATTTCCCAAGAGTGGAGACTATGAATGTGTAAATGTTACAAGAGAATGAACAACTGTTTATCTTTGCTAAGCAAAGAATTACCTGATAAGAATGGAGGAAGGATTATTGTGAACTGATATTTTCTTCTCTGTCACTCTTAGTTAACTTCATTAGCTTTTCTTGTGTTCAGTCACAGGCATAATTTTAAACAACAACAACAAAAAAAGAGACTCTGAAGACCAAATAGTTATAATTTTCTCCATCGAATTATCAGCTTTACGTCTTGTTAAAGGTTTTAAAATATAAATTAATTAAGTTAAATTCTGGATATTTTGAAGTCATTTGAAAAGCTTTCACTTCACTAGGTCCAGGATTTTACCCTTCATATTTAGTAGTCTGAAATTACAGAAATACATCCCATATGATTAACAAATATAGTTTATTGCACATTGTATGTGCTATGCACTTATTTTAACAGTGAATTGATTCACTTTTAAACAAATCAGGACTAATGGTGTTAGCTTCCTCCTCCCCAACTATGTACTGCTTTTAATCTATAGCTTTCTTATGGACCAAATATTCTCAGTGTGGTGGATAGTATTCTGGTGAAGAAAACTATCTTGTTTGGAAGCCAGAGTAATTCTTGGCAAAAATAACCAACATCAATGTATCAACTACATTACTAAACTTATTAATTCAAATTCTCTAGTCTTAGTTTTATTAGACTTGCCATCAGACAATAGCAACGTCAATTAAATTGTATTTAAAACATCCCGACCAAGTATTAAAATGATAGGAGACTACTATTTATCTCCTAATATTTACCAAAAATTTTTAATGATTTTCAACAACGTAATACTAGGTAATTCTACAGTGATTATGTCAGGGAGTACAGGCTCTTCAGTGATTGTTCTTCAGGGTTGTGGTTAATGGGACAGAGTCGAGTGGGAGTCCTGTATCTAATGCAGTCTCTCAAGGGTTGGTAAAAGGACCAGTGTTGTTCAATATATGCATGCTCTGGCAGGGGGATTGGACTAGATGATATTTCAAGGTCCTTTCCAACCCCTAATATTCTGTGATTCTGTGATTCTGTGATTCCAGGGACCAGATATTTCTAGATGTATAAAATGTGTTAAAGAAAACTGTGTTAATTAAATGGGAAACAAATATTGCCTTCATGCTGGTAACTTACACTCATGTTGATAAAATGGAATGGTTTCAACTAATGTTAAGTCTAAATTTTCTCTGAAAACTTTCAGTCATCTTTTGTCCAGATACTTTGTCTTTTCTGGGTGGGGGAGGTGGGGAAATGTAGGTGATATTTATATTTCAAAAATTATAAAGTTATCTGACGAAAAATCTTACTTGTGGATGTAGTCTTTTCTCTTCATCATTCAAAAGCTAGACCTAGTTCAAAGACTGCATTCCTTCGTGCAAACACATACGGGCTGACACTGAACATGTTACTTAAAATCAGGTATTTCCTAAATTTGAAAAACTTTTTTTTTTTTCCTCCTGTAGAAATATTCCTGAAAGACTGAAAAACCAACATATCTTTATTTGAAAAGTAAGCACTTACTATAAAAATATAAAAAGGAATTATCTTATAAAAACACTTTTTTACAATGTCGAATGGTCTTGAAAAAGAAAAGATAACATTAAGCTTTTCTAAACTTGCAGTAGAGGGAAATTACATTCCATGAGATTGGAATGTAAATAAGAAGATGGAGGTTTATGTTTGAGTATCAGAGGAGAAAAGACGTGACATTCAAAGGGTGATTTTGTTTTAGACTGAGCCTGAAATTCTAATATTATTCTGTGAGGAAGCATAGAAGAACTGTATTTAGTTCTTAAAAAATTAAAGGGAAGAAATATATGATATTGAGAAAACAATTGGTAGAGAATCTCTATTTTTTAGAATTTTGAAATATACAGTGATGTTATGTGAAATAATGTATCATTGGCATGACCAGAAGACTGTAATTCTCTTTAAGAGATAGGCATTGTCAATTGCTATAAAGAGTACTTTTAAAAATATGTTTTCTTTCATGTTGAATTTTAGAAAGTGAACTTATAATTTGACCTTCCTTGAAATCTTGTGTTTTATAAACTATAAATTTTAAATTATTTATAAATTATAAATTATTATAAATTATAAACTATAAACTATATAAATGCTTCTGAAAAGCACTTAAATAGAAGCACAAATATGTTGCAAGTAAATTGATTGGAGAACTGATGTGAAAAAAATAATTTTATTTTTTCTACTGTTGAAAAAATGGTCAAATTAATGTTTGGCATATGTTTCAAATTCATGAGCTTTAATATTCACTGTTCTTGCACTGTTTTAGTCCTTTTCATGATATGCAAAATAAAACATCGAAAAAATCTCAAATTAGAAAAACTGATGAGCTGTACAGCATTGATAGCTACTCTTCAGATTGTTGTTACAATAAGCTCTTTTGTCTGAATTAGTTTCTTTATCTCCACAGTGTATCAACACAAAGAAGGGAGAGGAAACTTCAACTCATGATCCCATGATAGAGCATTTCAACATTAATATAGATTCAGCTCCATCCTCCTGACAACTTCTTGGTGCAGGAATCAAGGCAAAGAAGTGACATCTACTTAATACCCTTGAAATATGAATTCAGCAATTGGTCAGCATTGCCACATTATAGAATACAGTAAGCCCATTTTCTCTGTTCTAGCATTTATTACAGGAATTAAGAGATTGTTCAAACAAGCTACTTCTTCCACATCTGTTTGCAAGGCTCTGCAAGTAGTAGGTTAAGAAGTACTCTGGACTTTTGGTGTAGAAGACTTCTACTCATCAGCTTATGTCTGAAAGTTAGTATAAACCCAGAAATTATTAGGGTGATTTAGCTTACTACAAAATCATGGAAATGACTTATAGCTATATAAATATGTATGCAGTTATTCAATGTCTTTTTTCTTCCTTTCTTTTTCTTTCCTTCTTTCTTTCTCTTTCTTTTTCTCTTTCTTTTTTTTCTCTTTCTTCAGTTATTTAAAAATAACTGAAAATAAATCAAGAAAATCTAGAAACTGAGCTAAGAACTTCTTTTGAATCCAAAATAGTATAAAAATATTAGAGTTTAAGTGCATCTTTCTTCCTTCTTCAGTCATAACAAATCCTTCCTTTCTGCCTACTGCATATTTCTTGTTTTCAGCTAAAGTTATATAAATCCAGAATTATGCAAATGTCTTGCTTGATTGTGCAATGCATACACAGTTTTTTTTCACTGATATAAATTATAAATACCTACTTGTTCATTTGTTTCTGGCTTGTTTACAAAGTGGAACTTTCTATCATTATATCATTCTGTCATTCTGTCACCAGTAGAACTTTCTGTCACTGATGTCTGCTTAAGACAGCTTTCTGTAATGAAAAAGGCCTCTGTTTATTGCATATGCATACAATGGTTCTTCTTTATTGTTTGCTTGTTTTCCTTATAT
This sequence comes from Netta rufina, assembly GCF_964035555.1. NCBI lineage: Eukaryota > Metazoa > Chordata > Aves > Anseriformes > Anatidae > Netta > Netta rufina. The sequence continues at coordinate 100,947,987 of NC_140123.1, forward strand.
TTTCTAAAGTTTCATCCTGGAAAACAGGAGTATCACACCTACCAGGGTAAAAATTTACAACACATGACATTTGCTTAAATCCCACAGTGATAGCCTGTGAGAACTGATCAAAGCAGTAAAATTCTAAACGAAGAACTGTGAATAACTGTGAACTGCTTCTTTTATTTTTTCTCAGCTAATGTTTCTTTAGAAAATGAATGGATCATATGGATACCTCCTGAAGAAGACTGTAAGCCTCTGTAGAAGAGCAATAGAGCAAGTTTACCTGCAGAGAGGGGTTGAAGAGGATAGAGTCACACCAAGGTGAGGAAACCTATATCTCAAGCAAAGACTGTGGGAGATAAAGAGGGTGAAAACAAGGCAGCCTCAAAGGTGACAGAAGATAAATATAAATGAAAACTGTAGGCCAGTTAGATTGGGTGCTGCCAGGGCTCCCAGGGCTTTTGACTAGCTCTGTTCTGGTTGACAGACTGATTGTCCCTGACCTCTTCAGTTTCATTTGCATGAGCCTGGCTTTTTGAAGCCAGCTCAACCCTCCACCTGGTTTCACAAGGCAAACCAGAGCACATTAACTGGGACTAAATGGAGGTTTGCTTCAAAATGACTGCAGAGCTAAACTGATACAGTAATGTAGGTGCACCCAGAAAGAACTTCCTAAAGAAAAGGGAACTGCAAAGAATTCATTGTGATGGGGAAACTGATTTGGTTGGTTGAAACTAAACCCAGAAAAACTTAACATCAAGGGCAGAGAGAACTTGAGGTGTGCAGTATAACTTTTTCACATCTTTTTCATTTGTATCTGACCTAGTCACTGAGTTTTAAGAGATTAATTATTTTAATGGAGTTTAAAAGCCTTCTGGCTTTTTTTTTTTTTTTTTTTTTTTTTTTTTTTGAGTTGCTTTCTCATAGGAGAGATCTATGTAAATCCTTCTCCAATTTCTGGCTGTCTGGGCATCCCCATTCACACTGGCAGCTGTTATTGGTGTCAGACAGGCAGACAGCAGAAGGTTTGAATACTAAAAATGTCTTGCTGCAACACCTTTTATGGGGAATACCAATAAACTTCACCAAGTCTACATATTTCACATTTATAACTTGATATAAAGTACTTTAGTGCATTTGCATTTCTGTAAACTCAAGGGCATAATTTTACAGATGTACAGGCTGAGTAGCCAGAAATAAGGAGACACAAGGGGAAACTTTTACCAAGCAGAAAAAAAAAAAAAAAAAAGCATACACAAAGACCACATAGTGGGATAGAATATTCCAACACATGTTAGAAGAGTACTACTTCCCCCTCATTTTTATCAGTTATAATAACACTGCTTATCACCAGAAAGTACTGAAATGACAACAAAATAATGGTGCTAAAAGCTTCCTCTATTAGTGTAGCCTGCCTAAAGTGAGGTAGAAGGAAAAGCTCTGATTTCACAGCATGTGTTCTACTGGCTTCTGCTGGGATGACTACAATCAGCTCTTACAGTCTATGCCTGTGCAAACTGCTCAGGCAGATCAAATCCATACTAACCAGGATTCAGGCATTCAAGCAATGTATTACTAAGTTTATTAAGATCAACTTTTTCTTTGGGAGCTGTTAGAAATGGCTCAGTCTTCAAAATAGGATTAAATAAAAAAATATGATTTATTAAAAGAATAGAGGTAAGCAAACAGCTCTGGGTGCACCAGGAGTCTCCGCTCCACCAGGACGCACACCAGTTACATCAAGCAGCTGATTTTTATGCTCCTAGACTAATACATATTCATTACTACTTCTAAAAAAAATAGATTATTATAATTAGCTTCCGGGGTCCAGTCCCTCCTACTGGAGCATGCGCATCAGTCTCTGGTAGTCCCTCTGGGAGTCTCTAGAGGTCTTTCATGCTGAAGGCTCGTAGTCTTCCTCTCCAAGTTTTTTTCTTGTCCTTCCCCTTTGTACTTCCTTGGCATCGTGTCAAGTTTACACAGCATCCCCTGCAGGTCTTGTCTCCTAGCCGTCCTTCAGCTTCTTTTTTTTCTTCTTCTTAATCTCTTGGCCACCTGGCCAGATATCAGAGGCTTGCATAGTATCCCATAACAGTCACTAGTTGTTATCAGTTGTTCTGAAACCCCCAGACATCAAAGACTTCATACAAACACAAATAGCTTTCTTATTGACACTTCACAAGTAATTAAAACATTCCTCATCAGCCATTCACAGGGACAGTCACACCTATAGCAGTGTTAAGTTAATCTCGAAGAAGACAAAAAAAAGGCTGTAACTGTTAGAAATAGAAGTCTGGAATAACAAAGGCAAACAGGTTCATAAATTTGAGGAGTATTTTCTGAAGACTTGATAAATTGACTAGAATGAGGGGGAGACTAGGACACACTGCATCTGTGGTTCAAGAATTAAATTGCCAGTGCAGGACCCAGAGGCAGACAGGACTGTTCTTTATGGACACGAATTGTTAAAACATTCCTAACAGGAGCCCTTCTTGGCTCCTCATAGTGTAAGATGTAAACATGCTGGCTGCACAGAGTAGGTTAACAATGTTGAGTAGGAATGTACAGCTAGATATAACTGTCCTCATCTTCTCCCATTCCCTATTCCTTTTCCTATCCTCACATTAAATATATATATATAAGTATTTACAGACTTTTTTTTCACAGTGATGGACTCACAGTCCTTTGTTCTGCCTATAAAGAAAGCATCAAGTCCAGTGTGAGAAGGAAATTTAGTGTCTCAGATTTTACACAGGACAAACAGTTCATTTTACACAGGATAAACACAGTTCATCATATACCCACACAGAAGTCACATACCCACACACACTGTCGCTGTGGACAAGACTTCAAAATAGGAAAAAATAAATAAAACTAATAAATCCAATTAAATATTTTACCTAGCTGTGGTTTCTTCAGAGGCTTTAGTTAAGGAGATAGGGTCTCTGTCGTGTGTTTGAATGCACCCAAGTTTACAGGCATGTCACTCAAAGGGCAGAAAATTATTCTTTTATTTCTTCTTGAGAGCTTATTTACCACGGTGCTTTAATTAATTAATTTATTTTTTTTCCCTAAGTCTAATTAAGTCTAATTTATCTGGCTTTATCCTTCTTTCTCAAAAGGAAGGATCCCATTACGCACATCCCTTCCCCCACACACACACAAAAAAGAAAGAAAAAAAAAAAAAGGAAAGATTAAGAATGAAAGCATGTTTTAACTTTTTCAAAGAAATAAAAGGAAAAACTGCATGATTATCTTATGCAAGGCTTTATTTTTCCTCATCTCAATATGTGAGAAAAAGAAAAAAGAAAAAAAAAATATATAGAAAAGAGAAGGAAGAATATAAATTATATTTTTAATTTGAAATTGCTAGATAACAATCAGCTCTTGTGTTTTAGATACTAGTGATCCCATTGATAAGTGGTATTGATATCTTCGGAAGATACCAAAACCAAACACGGAGAAAACTGATTGCTGTCCAAAAACACCTCAAAAACTAATACGAGAAAAAAAGCTACCTCGAGTTTGGAAGGAAAAATCTGAGCCATCATATTGATAGCTTTGCATAAACAGAATATATCACTTAAAACATCACTCAACATTTCATTGCAGTTTATTCTCCTAGAAAATTCTAACCTGATATTCAATATACAAATGGAAATTGAGCTTTAGCCTTATTGTATAAAATGTATATATTGTATAAAGAGCAGAATGCTCTGCTCTTTACCTCTTCCTCTTTAATATGTAATGTGCTTTTGATGCTACTTATTAATTAGTACTTCCATAACGCTCCAGTCAGCACTGGAGACTATTGTATCCATACAATTGTTCTGCTCTTCTTTAAAATCTTCATAATACTTTTTCCATGTAATTAGAAAATGTAATCCACTGACTTTTTCTTACTTTTATCTTACTTATCTTCTTTTATTCTGGACATATTTTTACATGTTTACATGCTCAATTTATGCTCCTAGACACTAAGTGCAACTGTCAGTTTAGATGCTATGCAGCTATGAGTTTACTGCTTGATCGTATTTCAAATATCTTCCTTGTCTCTTGTTCCTAAACTCAGTATTTCCCAATGCTAAATGATTACTACATTGCATTCCTAGAGCTTCATTAATAAGTTTCATGATAAGACACATACATGAAATGTTGTGGTAGAAATGCATGTATTTATCATATAATCAGGCTAACATGTTCCTACAAGTAAATAACAAATATATGTATTTGCCAGAAGGCTACAAGCTATAACTGTGAAGATTGGATTAAAGATTTTATAAGGAAACTGCAGAGGAAAAAAATAATAATCTGTGAACTGTTTTTAATCATTAATTATCATATACTTTTTGAATGAAAACCAAACCAACCAACCAACCAAACAACCAAACGAAATATCTTCCAGAATATAGTTATAGTAACTTCTAATTCCAGTCAATAACATTTAATTTTACTGCTTACCAGCAATGATAGTAGATTTCAAGATCACTCCAGTTACTGAGGCCAGACAAGTAAATACCACAAGAAGATTAACAAAGTCATTATCCTCTATCAGTCATTTCTTCCATTCAAAGGAATCTGAGAATTCACTGGTATGGGCAACAAGGACTGCAACTTTATTTTTTCTGTTAGGGAAACTGTGAACACAGGAACAATAGAAACTGATAAATCCAATAGCCCTAAATATCATGCAGTAGCCCTGCATCTAAAGGAATAAAAAAAAAATAAAAAGATAAAAAAGATAAAGATAAAAAAGATAAAAAAAAATAAAAGAAAGTCTTCGCAGCTCAGGTTCAGCTGGGGTAACTTCTTCATCAGTAATTTTCGAATCATAAAAAAAAAAAAAAAAAAAAAAGAAAAAGAAAGTAACGACTGATTTACCAACTCTTCATGCCACACAGAATACACCCTGTGGCAAACATATGAAAACAATTGATTTCCTGTCACCTTTTTGTTTAGTGGAGCCAGTGTGTGACTTATCCCTGGAGAAACAATTTGTGCAATGTGGAAGCTACTGGGACCTGAATATATCACTGGTATAGGTGGGAAGTGCTGTCTTCAGTGAAATAATGCATATTCATTATTCAGAGAAGCATACTTGGGCAAAGTTGACTTGCTAAGAATCCTATTCCACTATTAAGGCTAGTACACAAACCACTATAGTCACTGCAAACGCAAATGGGTTGCAAATTGCCCTCTGCTGTAATCATTAAAAATATTATATTTGGCTTCAGTAGCAGTGCTATTCCTTAGTGAAACGCTAAAGAGCTTGTGAATACATCCTCCACTTCGCAAAAAAATCACAATCTCTGAAAGGCTATGTCTGAATAAGTTATAAGATGCTGAAAGACTAGGTCATATTTTCACTGAGGTCCTTTAGGTACTTTATTAGAAACTTCTTTGTTGCAGTCCAGCATACTGGCAAAGAAATCAGTATAAGAGGGATGTAGAACTTCTAGTGAGGGTCCAGCGTAGAGCCACAAAGATGATTAAGGGATTGGAGCATCTGTTTTATGAGGAAAGACTAAGTGAGCTGGACCTGTTTAGCCTAGAGAAGAGGAGATTGAGAGGGGATCTTACCAACCTCTACAAATACCTGAGGGGACAATGTAAAGAGGATGGGGCCAAACTCTTCACAGTAGTGGCACATAGGAGAAGAGGTAATGGGTATAAATTGAACTACTGGAGGTTTCATCACCATATGAGGAAGAACTTCTTTATGGTTTGTGTGACAGAGCACTGGAACAGACTGCCCAGAGAGGTTGTGGAGTCTCCTTCTTTTAGAGATATTTAAAACCCTCCTGGATGCGATCCTAGGTAACACACTCTAGGTGACCCTGCTTGAGAAGGGGGGTTGGACTAGGTGGATCTCTAGAGGTCCCTTCCGACCTCAACCATTCTGTGATTCTGTGATATTCATTAAAGTAGCCAGAAAACCTGATTCCAATGTGTCCTGGTTTCAGTTAGAACAGAATTAATTTTCTTCCTGGTAGCTGGTGGAATGCTGTGTTTTGGCTTAGGATGAGAAGAGTGCTGATAACACCCCGATGTTTTAATTGTTGCAGAGCAGTGCTTATACCAAACCAAGGACACCTCAGCCTTTTGCTCTGTCCTGCCAACAGGCAGGCTGGGGGTGCAGTAAGAGCTGGGAGGGGACAGACCCAGGACAGGTGACCCAAACTAGCCAAAGGGGTATTCCATACCATCTGATGTCATGCTAAACAATATATAGGGGTGGCTAGCCGGGGGAGGGGTCCGGACTGCTCGGGGTTAGGCTGGGCATCGGTCAGCGGGTGGTGAGCAATTGCATTGTGCATCACTTGTTTGTACATATTAGTAGTAGTAGTACTATTATCATCATTGTATTATTATTATTATTATTATTATTATTATTATTATTATTATTATTATTATTATTATTATTATTATTATTATTTTCCTGTCTTATTAAACTGTCTTTATCTCAACTCACGGGCTTCACTTTCCATTTCTCTCCCCCATCCCAGAGAGGGGAGGGTGAGCGAATGGCTGCGTGGTGTTTAGCTGCCGGCCGGGTTAAACCATGACACAATGTCATTCATGATTTTGTTTCATATTTAATTAATTAATTGTTGTTTGCATTTTTTTTTATACAGAGGTTCAAATGGTGTACATGCATATGTTTGGGGAATATTTTAATTATAAATTAAACTCAATTGTTCTATCTTAAGGTGTATTTTTGTTTGCACTTTCCTGACAGCCTTAGAAAGAATGGTGGTAAATTAGAAACTCACTGTTTAAATCAGTAGTAGTTTATGAATACTCAGCTCTTTTTATCACTAATGAAATACCAGTCCTGTGTACTGCTTCTGCCAGGAAAACTCAAGTAAGAATATATAACAGCAGCAGGGAGTCAGTGTTTTGTCAGTTAAGTTCATGCTATGATTGCAGTGAGAACTAAATATTAAGAAATGGCTACATCTTATTTACAAAACAGTTGCTCCCTGCTGAAATTTTAAGATGTAAGCTTAATTTCCCAGAGAAAAAGTCATTTTCTATTCACATTTCATACTGCAATAGCATAACATACTGCAATGGGAAACCTAACATTCACTGTAGGAAAAAATATATAATTATTCTATTAGTTGTACAACAATGAACATGAGGAAATTGTAAGGAACAACTTCACTGTAAAATTTACATTTAGAAGTCCAACTGTTAAATTTAAATGTGTTTAAATTGGAAAAAAAAATGTTTTATTTATCTATTTATAAAAATATACACATGTAGGTCTTCAGATTCAGGTGATTCTTCTACAACTTTCTATACGTATATATTCGATATATACTCATAAATGTTGACAACATTCTGATTGTCGAAGTGCCTCCTGAGGATGTCAGGAGCATGAAGTCTATGCAGTATAATTGCTATGGTATCTGGCCACACCTCTCATATCCATCTTCTAACTGCTAGAAAGCTAACAGTGGCATTGGTCTATCAGATTGTAGGCATTTAAAACACAGACCTCTAAATTACCTTTGCTTCCCTTTACAAACTATGAGAGTCTATTTGCATTCAGTGGTCTAACAAATTCCATGGATACTAAGCCCTGACATCATCTCACTAAGTAAAAGACACTACATCAGGAACACTGCGCATCCTTGTTCCGTGACATCAGTCCAGCAAAACATGTATGATCAATTTGTATTTGATTAACTACAAACAAGACAGCAATATGTACTTCCATAATTTTAACACTTTCAATACTTAAAAGAAGACCAGTTATCTACCATCTAGAATGATGCTTATCACAACAACTAATGTCATAACATAACAGAGATTCTGGGAAAGATTTTTTTTTCTCTCTTTCTTTTTCTTCTTTTTCTTTTTCTCCCTTTTCTTTTCCCTTTTCTCTCTTTCTCTTTCTCTTTCTCTTTCTCTTTCTCTTTCTCTTTCTCTTTCTCTTTCTCTTTCTCTTTCTCTTTCTCTTTCTCTTTCTCTTTCTCTTTCTCTTTCTCTTTCTCTTTCAAGTTAAAAAAGATGGAATTCAATTGTTTATATGTCAGTGATAGCTTTGAAATTGTAATGCTTAAATTGGATGTTTTACAGACTATTCTTTTTTTTTTTTTCATTTGAATGAAAAACAGAGATGATGTCAATGCAACTAAATTTGGAACTATACCTTACTACGGAGTGTTTTTATTTGCTTATTTCATGTCTTAAGGGGGACTAAGTATGTTGTGACCATACAAGAGTAAGAAAAATCCTTGTGTATTAAGTTTATGTGGAAAGGTTTTGGTAGTGCAAAAGGCTGTCTGTGTGAGCAGAGCCCAGAAGCTGATCCATGGTAGATAAGAGACAGTTCCAGCTCGCTCAAAAAGAGACCTACAGCTGGCCACGACTGAGACAGTGAGTGATGCTGGTTGTCCTTCTGTGAGAGCATAGTTAAAAAACAACAACAAAAAAATGTTGTGCAACATCAGCTGGAGAGAGGAGTGAAAAAAAGTGAGAGAAACAACCCTGAAGACACCAAGACCAGTGAAGGAAGAGGAGGAGGTGTTTCAAGTGTTGGAGCAGAAGTTCCCTTGCAGCTTGTGGAGAGGCCCGTAGTGGAACAGGCTGACACCATGCAGCCCATGGAGTACTATGGCAGAGCAGATCTCCACGATGAGCCCTTGGTGGAACAGGTAGATCTGATCTGAAGGAGAGCTCCTGCAGGATCAGGCTCTGGGATGGAGCTGTATCCTGTGGAGATGAGCCAGTGGTGAGGGAGGGAATCTGGGGGGAGCTGCTGCCTTGGGGGACGTATGTTAGAGCAGTTTACTCCTGAAGGATGGACCCTGTGGTACAGACCTAAGTTAGAGCAGTTCTTGAAGAACTGCAGTCTGTAGGAAGACCACACAGGTCAGAAAGGAGAGCATCCTGTGAGAGGGACCGCATACCTGAGCAGGGGAAGAGAGTGACTGAAGGAGTGGCAGATGACAAAATGTTATGGCCTGACCACAGCCCCCATTCCCTATTCCCATGCGCCACATGGTGGGAGGATGTAGAATAGGATGTATGGGGGTAGATGTTTTTGGTTTGCTTTTAGTTTCTCACTGCTCTAGTCTGTTAGTAGTAAGCAATAAATTGCATTAATCTCTCTATGCTGAGTTTGTTTTGCTTGTGTTGGTAATCAGTGAGAAATCTTCCTGTCCTTATCTTAACTGTGGAGCTCCTTTTCATTTTCTCTCCCTCTTCCTTTGAGGAGGGGAAGTGAGAGAACAATTTATCTGCCCATCAGGATGAAACCACTAGACCTGGACTCTAAGTCTATCACTGGAGAGCAAAATAAATAAAAGATACTAAGCAATTAATATGAAATATAGTGCTTACATTATACAGCATGAGAAAGCATGCTTTGGAATGATACAAACTCTCATATTGGAAGAGAATCCTGGGTTAGTTTAACACTGATTGTCCTGGTTTCAGTTAGAACAGAATTAATTTTCTTCCTGGTAGCTGGTGGAATGCCGTGTTTTGGCTTAGGATGAGAAGAGTGCTGATAACACCCCGATGTTTTAATTGTTGCAGAGCAGTGCTTATACCAAACCAAGGACACCTCAGCCTTTTGCTCTGTCCTGCCAACAGGCAGGCTGGGGGTGCAGTAAGAGCTGGGAGGGGACAGACCCAGGACAGGTGACCCAAACTAGCCAAAGGGGTATTCCATACCATCTGACGTCATGCTAAACAATATATAGGGGTGGCTAGCCAGGGGGAGGGGGCCGGACTGCTCGGGGTTAGGCTGGGCATCGGTCAGCGGGTGGTGAGCAATTGCATTGTGCATCACTTGTTTGTACATATTAGTAGTAGTAGTACTATTATCATCATTGTATTATTATTATTATTATTATTATTATTATTATTATTATTATTATTATTATTATTTTCCTGTCTTATTAAACTGTCTTTATCTCAACTCACGGGCTTCACTTTCCATTTCTCTCCCCCGTCCCAGAGAGGGAGGGGGGAGGGTGAGCGAATGGCTGCGTGGTGTTTAGCTGCTGGCCGGGTTAAACCACGACACTGATGAAAAGTAAACTAGCTTTTTGTACTGAAATTCTTGATATTCAATCTATTTATACAATTCCAGTAGGCTGCTGCATTGGTTGTAAAGGGAAGGTGTTGGCAACAGGGCTCTGTAGGTATGACCTCTGTGAGAAGAGTAAGGAATGAAGGAGAAATTGAAGGAGAAGGAAGAAGCCTGTGAGAAAGTATTAGGAGGGAGGGGTTGCTTTAGGTTTTGTCTTTGTTTCTCACTGTCCATATCTATTTCAATTAACAAAAAATAATAATTTGTTTTTTCCCAAGTCAAGTCTGTCTTACCTATGACCATGATTGTAATAAACCCACCACAGATGCCTTATGATTTTTGAATGATCAATGTAGCTGATAAATCATTTGATCTAATCCAGAAATTTTAGTGTGTTTCTGTGCATAAATGTTGAAGCTATAACCGCTACTTACTGTAGATCTTTTAGAAAGTGTAGAGACTTTTTTTTGTGTGTGCATGTATTCAAAAGGAAGGTAGTGGTTAAGAAGTGACCAAAGGAAGAGAAATCCCATCAACTGTGAATCAAATTTTGATTATGCATTTAGGAAGTCCTCACATTGTATTATGTTAAATGGTGATCAGAACAGAGACATTTTTTGGATTCTTTTGTTAGGGAACACCAAATAAACGAAATCAATGTTAGCAAGGCATATCTAAAACTTAATTCAGCAGAAGACAGTACAAGTACATTAAAGCTGCAGTTACTGATTACTTTCTTTCTGTCATCAAGGTGATTTTTATATAAAAAGAAATAAAGTTAATCATTCCTCATTTTTATATGACTATACACAAATTCAATGTTACCCCCTTAACTAATTTTGAATGCCAAATACAGAATTTTGGAATTAATTATTAGGAATTAATAGGCTCTTGATATAAAAATTATGGAAAACATCATTTTCTCTGATCTTAATAGCAGGTCTTATTGTAGACTGTATTCAGAAATAATTGTATTTAGTAGAAATTCCCTATTCTTATTACTCAGTTTGCAAATTGGCATAGTTCAGACATACATATAAAGCATTGAACTCCAAGCAGTAGAAATGATTTGAAGGTTTGCACTTAAACCAAAGACATGCCAATGTAAAGAGCCTTTATGGTAGTACAAACTTTGAGAGCTGCACAGCCTCTTGAGTGTATTACATTCCAACAATAGTTATTTTCTTCCACAGTTAAAACTTTTATTAATATATTAGAAAAATCCTCTTAATCTAAAGCTTATTCCTGCATCCAAGGATTTCAGATGTATTCTCAATGCATTAATAATGGATACTTTCTCTCTCTGAAAAGGTCTACAAGGAAAAGCAGAAATGGAAATATATATATATGTCTGTACAGTGGAACGGACCATCTCACCAGTCTAGTGTTTTATTAAAAGTGAAGTGACAGTGTAATTTATTGTCTGAGACAAACACAAGACAACAAGATGACTAGGACAAGAGTTGAGTTGCATCTCAGGGAAAAAGAATATGTCTGATTTTCAGAAACATCATTTTAGTGAGCCTTTTACAAAGGAAGTTCCACGTATCAACACTTCATTTTTACTACTCATTGATTTAGAATTTTTACTTCCAGATTTCCTCTCTTGAATTTAATCTAAGCAAAATTGATTTTGCTGATGAATGAAACAGAATTCTTCGCCAGATTACACCAACTGTGAGACATGTTTTGAAAAAGGCATGGACATCAACCTCTGTCTCAGAAATGCTGCATACACTGAAACATACATAGCTTAACTGGCTATCTTGTTTTCCCCTAGCATGGAAATATTTCTGAATGTTGCGCAACCAGCATAATTCACTTCAGTATGTTGTTTTTATTCTCTGCATTCTTAAAATACATCTGGATCATAAGTAGAAGAAATGGGAGGTAGAGAGGAAAAAAATGCAGTGCTTCTCTACACAAGCCTTCACATAAAATCTAGTAGATTTATTGTGACAGGTGGCATGGCTTAGAACTAACCCTGAAACTGTTGAGGGGTTTTTGAAACAGCAAAGATCCCATGACTTGCTGCAGCTGAGCAAACCAAGCTACCAGGGCAACTACGAGAAGTTCCCATGACAGTGTTCCCATATCGCCCCATTTTGGAATTTAGAAAAATATTGTTGCCAGCAGCTAGCTTCAAGGATGGGATCTACGTGACTGCTAATCACAAGGGGGTTGTTTTCTTGCAGGTGAGGTTGTTTTCAAGCAGTTGTTTGTCTGAGTGCTTTTGACCACTAATCTTGTGTGAGACACTATCCGCCCCTGTTAAGTTTACTATAAAAGTCAGGCTATTCAGGTAATAAAGAGACAGCATGATCTGACCATACTAGTGTCTGTCGTGTTTTCGGCTGTTCTTCCTGCAACATGAAATGAAGGATTCATCTTTCCATCTGTGGTGGTTCTGGTCGAGTGGGCAGCCGAGCTCCACCACAACCACTCTCTCACTCAAAGACAAACAGGGAGAAAATACGATGAAAAGGGCTCAAAGGTTGAGATAAGGACAAGGAGATCATGCAGTAATTATTGTAACAGGCAAAACAGACTTGGCATAGGGAGACGGTAAGATATATTATTTATTACTAACAAGCTAGAGAAGTGAGAAACAAAGAAAAGATACCAAAAGCACCTTCCCTCCCATCCAGCCTCTTCCACCTCCTCCCCCCGAGCAGCGCAGGGGAACGGGGGAATGGGGGTTATGGTCAGTCTATAGCACTTCTTCTCTGCTGGTCCTTCTCTGTCACTCTTGTCCCCTGTGCTGTGGGGTCCCACCCACGGGATGCAGTCCTTGATGAACTGATCCGGCGTGGGCTTCCCACAGGCGGTAGCTCTTTCAGAACTGCTCCAGATATGGGTCCGTACTATGGGGTCCATCCCTCAGGAGAAAACTGCTCCAACCTGGATCCCCCACGGGCAGCAGCTCCTGCCAGGTCACCTGCTCCTGAATGGTCTCCTCTCCACAGGCTATGGGTCCGGCCTGGGATCTGCTCTGGCAGGGGTCTTCCACAGGCGGCAGCCTCTGTTGGTGCAGGGCCACCTGCTCCACAGTGGTCTCCTCCACGGGCTGCAGCATGGAACCCTGCTCCACCGTGGTACTCCATGGGCTGCAGGGGGACAGCCTGCTTCACCATGGTCCTCACCAAAGGCCGCAGGGGACTTCTGCTCTGGCACCTGGAGTACCTCTCCCCCTCCTTCTTCACTGACCTGGGCGCCTGCAAGGCTGCTCCTCACTCCTCTCACTCTCCCAGCTGCTGTGTGTGGCACAGCGTTTTATTCCCTGTCTTAAATACGCTCTCACAGAGGCACAAAACAACATCATTTATTGGCTCGGCTCTGGTCAGCAGTGGGGCCCTTACCAAACATGGGGAGCTTCTAGATCCTTCTCACAGAAACCACCCCTATGGCCCCGTGCTACCAAAACCTTGTCATGTAAACCCACTAAGCCATCTAAAATAAAAATTGAAAATTTTACAATTTCAACACTATAAGATTAATATTAAAACCAAGCAGAAACATTCTACACTTCAGTTTGCATGATTTCACCAGCATAAAATTTACAATTGTTTCAAATCTCCTGTGAGCATTTTTTGTTCTTAAATTAAAATTCATGTAGCCACATACTTTGAAGTTATTCTCTTTCCCCCCTCAAACTCACCTTTCACATATATCTGAAAGCATGTAATTTGTTCCATCTATGATGGATTCATTACATGACTCCTTTTAGGTGGATAGTGATATGCAGTTTCCCTAGGCAACAATAGTCATCAACTTGAATAATCTAAATTTATCATTTTATTTTACAAATTGCACATTTATAGTATATGTAAGTGTGCATATACATGGAAAGTTAGTTTCCATCAATACGAAATTCAATAAATCATAAGCTACTTTAGACAATTACAGCAATTCAGAGACCACCATATGACAAGTTGAAATATGTTTAAAATGTAGTTTTCCTTAAAATATAGATAACATTTTAGAAACTTTACTGTAAAAGCATCAATATCTTGATTTTACTTTCTATTGCCTTAGCAACACAGGGTTTTAGAGGTACTGAAAAGACTGGTTGGAAGGTAGAAACATATAAATGGGAGTCTGCAAGGACTGCTCCATTTAAATTTATATTAGGCTTTAGTCATTGGGGGACTTTGGGAGTATTGGATGGCATTAAGCCAAAATCTGGTAACAAGTTAATGTTAAATAGTATACAGGAAAGACTATGTGCAATTGCACACACCTAGGTTCTGGTCCTGTTTAACTTTCTCTAGGATAGCTATAGACTTTGAAGAAGGCTGAAGAAGCTGGCATCCAGAACACAGAGCAAAAGGACAGACATATTATCACATAGCTTGTTTCCTGGAAAGGAAGGTGAAGGAATCTTTCTTGAAGACAAAGTTGACCAGGGTTAGTCAAATTTTTCATTATGGGTGGGTCAAAGTTCCAAGTAGTAAATTCAAACTTTGCATAGATACTCTTCAGAAGTAAAAGATACAAACAGTAAGCTAAGCAAAATTGAGCTTTATAGAAAGAGCTACATAGATTTGTCTCCAGAGTTCTAATTCTTCTTGTGCTTCAGCTCCTAAGCAAATCAAATCCATTACCCTCCACACAGGCACAGGAACAGGTATTATGGACTAATATATAGAAAACACACACTATGTTAGATTATAATCACAATTATTTCATGTACTCATGTAGATGAAGTTCTGGTATGCCATTAAAGCATTAAAGTCATGTTGTGATTTTTTTTTTTTTCCAGTTTTACAAACCAATGACTCTTTTTCCAATTAACCATTCTTTGTGTACAGCATTGCTTCCAAATTTCCCAAGTTCTTTTTGATCCAGAAATTTAATTGGAGAAAAATATCTACTGAACATTAATTAGTTTGGAGGGCAATCTGAAAGAAACCTCAGCGAGATAAATGACTTTTGCCCCAGAGTGATTAATTATTTTCATGTCTAGTCTCATTTAGGAGCCCTTAATGAGACACACACAATTAACCTATTTAGATATATATGTCATATGCTTTTAATATACAGTTTGACTCAGTGCAAGGGCAGCAAAACCTGCGTTTCTTCAGCCGGAGAACCAAGAAAGGAACAGAAGATAGTTTTACATTATATTAAGAAAACAGATGTTTACAAAACAGTTAAATGACAGATGACAGATGACATCTAGTAATAACAAAGAGAAGTTTGCATATATGGAGAAAGGGAAGACTAATGTTCATGAAGAGCATAACATAACATTCCTCAACAGAAAGAGAGAACATAATGAGTTCTGGGTATGAGGATATACTAGTTTATTCTCTCTTCTCCATCGCCCAACACTTCACAGTGAAGACTGGCTAATGCAATCAACCAAGAGCAGAGAAAGCATGAAAGCTGATCATAAATATGAGCATCTAGAGGGAATAACAGCATGGTTTTTTGAGGGAAAAAGACTCATCTGATGTAATCTACTGTATGGTGATGTGGTTTCTTCCATTTCTTCACCAATATAACTTGTTTCTAACTCTGTTGATAAATAAAAGCTCTGAATAGAACAGAATAATATTTTTTATTTATTTATTTATTTATTTTTATTTTAGATGGGAAGAAAATAAATACATTTATAAGACTTTTTCTGATAATCTGTATCTCTTCCTTTGCATATTAGAAATAAGAAAATAAATATTGCCTCTTGGGAAGTCCAGCATTTTCCCACTGTGGTGAAACATAGATTTCTGAAGCAGCTTTTGCTGCATGTACTCTTTTGCAATTATGTTTTTACACTTCACTTGCCTTTTCAGAATTTTGTTTTAATTTTCATAAGAATCTTACCCATTTCCACTGGAAAGTAAAGCCTGAAATCAGCTTGCTGCAAATTCATTTGTACTTAAAAAATAGAAAGTGATTGCTTTCACAGTAGAATCTTTTTGTAGTAAAAAGTTTGTCCTAGAGAGCATGATTTTTGATATCAGAACAGGACAAATGTTTGAAAGCTTTCAGAACTCAATTTTTAATTAATTGTTCTTAAAAACAGCTTTTGAAATTCTAACAGAAATTTAAAAGTGGAACATTGAGGAATATCATATAGTGCCATAAAAATTTTCTTATGTACAATATTTTACTGATTTAAACTGGCACATTTCTTGATGACTTTTTCTTTTTTTTCTTTTTCTTTTTCTTTTTCTTTTTCTTTTTCTTTTTCTTTTTCTTTTTCTTTTTCTTTTTCTTTTTCTTTTTCTTTTTCTTTTTCTTTTTCTTTTTCTTTTTCTTTTTTTTTTTTTATCACATGCATGTGTTATGTGGCTTTAGAGATAGTCCTTAAAGTTCCTGTCATAATCTCAAGTTCCTAAACATAATTTCATAAGACAGTACTTGGTGTTATTTACTTCAGTTGTTTTGTAAGTATTTATGTGATATTTCTCAATAGCAAGCATCGTCCAGCTTATTCAAAATGAGAAATGTATGGCTTTGATTGAAATGTCATTTTATAGTTTGTTTGTTTTTCTAATTTTGTATATGGAATTTGTGAATAAGCACCTGGAGTGAGAGCCCAGCTAAAGACTTACCTTTAGAGCTTAACTAAGGCTATTTTTTAACTTTTTTTTTTTTTTTTTTTTTTTTTTGGTAAGGAAAGAGCTAGTATCTTTCACTTCATAGAATTTATTATGAAGTTCTTTATGACAAGAAATTTAACAGTCAAAATACTTAGACAAATGGTGTTTAGCATACCTGAAAGCAGATTGCATTTTTCTTTTGAACGTGAAGTACAGAGAAGCATAGAAAAGCAGTCTGATAAGTAAAGAAGCTTAGTTATACAGCAGACAAGTCCATTTCTTACTCTATTCAGAGGTAATTTTCTCCTTTCTCTTGAACACTCAAAAGCTTTCAAGGTGGGATAAAGAACATGTATTATTTCCCTGAAATGGTTTTTAAACAGAAGTATCTCTGTAATAGTGCAACTGAAAACTTAAATTTCTCACAGGAAGTAAGTCCATGAATTTGTTTGCAATTTAGTTTCTAATCATGCAGGGTCTCTGTTCTATCACACAGAGTTGGGGTTCTAAGGAGCTAAGAAGCCAATACATAAAGGCATAAATGTAACTGCAGGCAATTAGTAACATCTAATTAACTTATATAGTGTAATTTACATTCACTAGTTATAGCACATCCTGTCAACTTGGAGGCTAATCATGCACATTTTAATCCTATATTGCAGTTGGGAATCACTACTTTTTTGGAAAAGCCTGTGACAGAACAGTTTCAATAACTAATCCAGGGAGTACTATAAAGTGTGGAGGACCTCAAGCAGAGATTTTAGCTGTAGAATCAAATTATTTTTCTTCACCAGTCATATGCCTCAGGCCAACACCACTGCCTTCTGGATGCCCTTTAGAATCATGGTTATTCTGTTGATACCATTCACTCAGATGGATTCTTCAGCTGTTGAAGCAGTCAAAACCAGAGGAACTGGCTCTCAAAACTCATGCCAGGCTATGTTTTCCTCATAGGAAATGCCCTCTATTATTGCAGCAGTATCAAATGTCATGTTGCAGGAAAATAAACAAACAAACAAAACAAAACAAAACAAACAAAAAAATCCTGTTCCATTTCTTACAAGTAAATTAATTTTGGTCATGAGAGGCTCTGGAAGTGCTGACTAACAGCAAAATTCAGCACTTTGTCAGACCATTCTTATTTTATTATAGACCTGTGCTTTAATTCAATTAGAATCTAGTTAGCATTTAATGAGAGTTAAATGACAAGATCCATAATTTTTAACCATTGTTCTATTTTACAGGCTAAGAGAAATACTCTCCATGGCTTTTATTCCACTCGGAAAAACAGGGCTGTGAGGGTGAGAGAAGGTGAGAAAATGGATAATCCCCTCGCTATTGTTTATTGACATAATATGATCATAGATGTTTTCAAAGATTTATTCTGAACTAAATTCATGGAGGTCAGTTTCAAAACATTTTCCAATGCTACCCCCCTATTTTGTGGGTAACAAATCCAGTTAGTTAAATCTATTCATGTCCCTTTATTTGTCTGTTCTCAGTGTTTCTGTTTGTTTTCTTACAAAGTATTCTGAGTTGCTGTCCCAATGTGTAAACTAGAAATCTTTTGATTTCCAACTCCTCTGATCTCTATTAATTTTGCGAGGCTTTCCAAGTCTTATTAGAACAAATTCCATTTCAGCCTGGCAGTGGAGTACATTTGTTATTCATTCTTCTGCTCTTTTTCCTCTTTGTCATCCTTCTAATAAGCAATCTAAAAATGTCCTTTAAGTAATTTTCTGGAGCTAAAGTTTCTACAAAAATATGTCCTATGTAAAACAGGGGTAATGATATTCATCTTCTTTGTAAACCACTTGAGATCTTCAGATGGCAAGAACTAGATAAGTAGGTATTATCATAATAAGCATGTCCTTTATACAAACCAATAATCCTAACATAAATCAGATTCATTTGCAAGAGGAGTAAGCAATGATAACCTCACAAATACATTATCTCATTGAACAACACTCAAAGATGGACAAGGCAATTATTTAAAAAGTAATAAGGAGAAAATATTCTTAAAGAAATATGTGCCAAAAAATATATAGGAAAAATAAAATATATTATTGGTAGATTAATACTTCATTACTTACCTATTCACCCAAGAGTCAGAGATTTAGTAATTGCTATTCAATATTTACTCTGAAAGATTTTCAACCAAGTTATTCCCAGGTGTTTTCTATTGCAATAACATAAAATGGCCTAAAATTCATCAAGCAGAAAACTCTGAGAACAACTGTTTGGGAAGAAAGTCTCGTCGTGAAAAGTAATATTCACTGGATCTGTATAATGTGCTACAGAATTCACCTAGGACTCTCTCTGTTGATGTGAATCAGCGTAAGTTCAATTCAAGTTAATTGAATTACATTATTGTTATTATGACAGCAGCAGAAAAAAAAAAACTTGTATTTTGTTTTATTAATCAAAAAATAAATTTAAAATGTTTTATTAATAATAATAAAAATATTTATTTGTTTATTTTTCTGGTATAACACCTGTGAGTCACAAAGAAAAGCATTTGGTTATAGGTCAAGTAGAATTCAGATTTAAGCAATGACTCTGAAACAACCTTGCCAATCAGGTTTGTGGATGAGTGAATCCAGGCTTCATGCTGTAGAACTTGGTATCTTTCATGCACAAATCCTCTGTCATTAATACGCATGTTACAAGTAAGTTATAAGTTACAACTTATAAAGAAAGTGTGGACATTTTTTGAGTTTGGAGGGAAAGTGTTTGTTACAGAGAGTGTTTTTTGATGTTTATAGTGTGGAAAAAAAAAATTATAAAAACTGTTTAATATCAGTTATATAATATCTGTATTTGTGTAATATTAAGCTTTTTATATATTTCATCAGTTTACATATCTTATATAGTTCAAAATTTCTCTAACTTCTATGTTATACATTTTTCCCAAATTTACTTGTGAGTGTAATGTGGTTTTGTTCACCCAAACAATTATTTTAAGATTTGAATGGGATACAGAAAAAAAAGTGCATCAGAGAAAACAGTTAATTGTAACTTCTTTGATATACTTAAGAGACAGATAAGTGGGTTTATACTCAGAGTAATGTATGCCTGGAAATATTGACCTCACACATTTGAAGGAAATAAAAACTCAGTTGTTCAGAGTTAAAAACTTGGACTACCATATTTTCCTGACATGAAGAATAAATGGACATGGCCAAAGGATAATTGGTGCTAATTTATTTATTTTCTACTGTCATTCTTCTCTTTTGCATCCTCTCTTCCTTCTTTCCGAACATTGAAACAGTCTAAACAAGAAAAAAAATACATATAATACATAAATTTAAAACGTACTGATTCTGCAAAAATGGTTGCTCTTGGTTAAATATTAAACAAACAAACAAACAAAAGCCATTCTGAAATGTTGTCAGGACAGGTTGACGAAAGAGGCTATGAAATTACCATACTTTGAGATATTCAGAATGACTGGATAAGAACCTGAAGAACCTTTCTGCAGCATCAGCAATGACTGATAACAAGCATGGAAAAGAATCAAACATGGAATAAGTCAACTATATGAACTGCAGATTTGGAGAGAACCTAACTTTAAAAAATGTAAAATTGAAAAAAAGATCTGATGGGCTAGGTAAAAATCGTTCTGAAACAGAAGTTCTTCAAATAGTCAAAATCTGAAGTTTTAGTTCAGAACTGTCTTGACATAACTTGAGAAGACTTATTTTTTGTTCAGGACCATTTTCTTATTTTTACTTTTCACATTCTTTAATCATTTGAAAATTCAGTTCAAGATGTTATGTGATCTAGAATAATAGAAAATGCTGTCTCAGACATCAGAAAAATCAGTATGAAAACAGACGTCAAAATCCACACCTAGATCATGTCCATCGTGAGTCAAAATGTGCTCATCTATCTCATGCTTCCAAGTACTGTGCAGGAAAAGTATAATTATACACCCCATGCAGTAAGAAAAATGCATGAATTGAAGAACCTCAGGAGGACTGGGCTGCAGTGAGCCAGGTAATGAGGGTGACTGCAGTACCATCAGCCAAGCAAGGACTGCTGATCAGGGTAAGTGACAGCAAGTAGGTCATCCAGCCATACAGAGATGTATACCACACAAATACGAAATGACAAGCAGATCCAGCTAATCCATTAGTGGATCCAGCAGATCCACTAGTGACTGAGCCAGGCCTGTCCAGAGCCATGGCTGGGCACAACCTGTCTATGAGACCAGAGCTGAAACAGGGCTCATGCGCCCTTGGGAGCGGGACTTTAAGGAGGTCCCAGATGGGGGGCACTTAAGGTAATACAGGCCTGCTGCTTCACTTGGAGATCCAACATTGCCCTATTTATACACTCGTGTTGCTTATTTGAAGTAATCCTTAAAGAATCATATATAACAGTGTATATATGTATATATGTGTATATATATAGTTAAATATGATTACTAAACATGATAGATATATATTTCCTTATAAGAGATTATGAAAGTTTGGATTTTTCTGCCTTTATCTTACTTTAGAAATATCAATTTAGAAAAAAAAAAAAAAAAGAAAAGAAAAGAAAAAAAAGGCAACAAAACATATACAGCAAAGAAACAAACACTGAGGAAATCAGAGCTATTATTTCTGAAAAAAAATAAAATCAAGTTGCAGGTACATTCAGAGTACTCTTCTGAGTTTCATAAATATACAGTTATGTGGCAGCTTTCCTACTGTGAATGGTCAAAGAATTTTTGGTGTTACATATATTATAAGTGCAATATATCTGGTCAAAGAAATAGGAAATCAGAAATAAGGGAAATTGATTTAAGAAGTAAATTTTGTAATAATGCTTACCCAAAAGGCATCACAAATCATAATATAGTACCTGTAGAGTAACTAGTAAGAAATTATTCTAAAGCAATATTTGTATTCCTTGCTATATTAAGTTATACAAGTTATTTTTCTGTAGTTTACAGACATAACAATCACATAACAATCACTCCTTATTAAAGAATTAGCATGCAATTCCATTACTAGCAGTAGAATTGAAAAAGAAAAATAATAATAATAAAATAATCCCCTAGGAAACATCTGTATTGTCATTCAAGGACTACATATGCAGGGTTACAAATTTACATTTTAACTATTGCAGATCATTTGCAAAACACATAGGGAGCAGCTTTGACATGCATTCAATGAATGTACAGTTAATGTGAGAAACTATAGGTTGATGGGAACGTTTTCCAGGAAAACAAATTGCTTACAGAAGAGTTGATTTACGACCATTGTGAAATTTAGAAAAGCAATTGCAATGCAGACTAATGATTTTAAGATGCAACAGTGTCTTACATCAAGTTAGTGTTTATCAAACTATATCACAATCTAAGACAAATTACTCCAGATTTCTCAAAATGAAAGAAAACATCCAAAAGGAGAAACACATAGATGGTGAGTGGAAAATAGAGAAATATAGTAAAACATTTGAAAAAGAAGTTATAGATTTCTTCTTACAAGAACATGAAATAGAGTATCAAATCCCTTTTTAAAAATAGGAATATAAATATTTTCAAATGCATTTACTTTGGATTGAAAAAATTATATTGAAGAAATGAGCAATAATAATTTCAATTCCATAAAAGATTTCATGATTGTAAAATTTACTCATATAACACTGCAATGAAAAAGACGGACAAAATAACATTATGATTATTTAAAGATTTAAGAACAAGTTTCCTTCATTTGGCTTTAGGTAGCACTTACCACTTGCTATCAACCACCTTGAACAATTATGGCAATATGAATAACTTTCTGATTCCCCCTACTTCTACAGAATTCAAAATCCTTCTCATATTATTTAAGACAAATATATATATGTACATATTTAAAATAGGATCGTAGTATATTTATATTTATAAAAAATTCTCTTTAACTTCTCTTCACAGAGGTGCACCTTCTTAGAAAGTTGATTAATATATAACCCTCAGGCCCAATGGGAATAGTACTCAGTTCCACATCTCTTACTTGCAATGAATCCATTTTAATGTAAATATATTTAAACCTATTGATATGAATTTCAAGATCTTGCTCAAGCCTGAGATTTAATTAATGCTCTTAATTAATTTATGGGAATTCAAATTAAACTTTATTATAAAGTATCCTCCTTCCTACCATTTTTCAATTAAATTTTTATAGTCAAGAGACAAATCAGGCTGAAACTGATAAGTGGTCATAAACATTAAAATGGGAGAATTTTACAATTTTGTGTTTTGTAAATCAAAGGTTTGAATTATATATAAAATCATTGTTTCTTGTTTATTCTTAGTACCTTTTTACTGCAGAAAAGTACGGGGCTTGTCAGTCACATAGAAATAATACATCAAGGAATAATCTAGAAGGCAGAAAATATCTGAAAAACCAACTCAAACCATGGTTCCCTTTTTCTAGGTAAAGCTAGAATAATATAGAAACAAATAAAGTTTCCAATTTTGATCGACAGAATTGAACAGAAGGTTTCAAATATATTTTTAAAGAAAATGTGTATAGTGAGAAAACTCAACACCAGATCAGTTCTGCTGCAACTAAATCACATCGTTGGTTGCTTCAAAAACAGCAACTGCTGTACTTAAGCATGAACTCTAGATATTATCTCAAGAATTTATGTCTCTCATACTGTTCCACAAAGGCCTTTATTCAAAGAGAATCACAGAATGACACAGAATCACAGAATGTTAGGTATTGGAAGGGACCTTGAAAGTCCAATCCCCCTGCCAGAGCAGGAACACCTGGATCAGGAACCAGGTGGGTTTTGAGTGTCTCCAGAGAAGGGTATTCCACAAGCCTCCAGGCAGCTTGTTTCAGTGTTCTGTCATCCTCACCACAAAAAAGTTTCTTCTCATATTTAAGTGGAACCTCCTATGTTCCAGCTTGCACCCATTGTCCCTTGTCCTATTATTAAATGTCACTGAAGAATGGAAAGGCACTTTTATAAAGTCTTTCTAAAATATATTTTCAATGCTGTAGTACTTTCCCCCAACAAAATAAAGTTATTTTTTTCACAGTTGTCATGTAGTAAGTGTAAATTTTAAGAAGATGTGCTGTTGAAGAAAGGATAGCTTGCATGTAACTACCAAGCTTAGGTTGAATATTTTCATTAGCTTTATTTTTATTTTTGAGTTTATAACAAAATCACCTAGAATGTAAAACCTATTATTAACCAATTATCATCATCACCATCATCATCATCATCATCATTGTCATCGTCATTATTATTATTATCATCATTATCATTATATCATTAACCTTCAGAATGTATTTTCAATACAATAAGCTACATTTTTGTATTACCTTAATCAAGGTTGTCTCAAGGCAGGCAATCTATAATAGCAGAGATTCAATTAGGTTTTCTTCATGTTTTCTATATTGATTATCATTTATTCTGTCTTTCTAGAGTTTTACATAACTGTTTGTTTAGCATTAAATATTAATAAAACTTTTTTGTTTATTTTTTTTAACAAACAATCAATACCTGGATCATCACACTATCCTTCAACTGTCTACCCTTTAATTTATTAGAAATGTTATTTTCATTCTTAACTATACTGGACTATTTAATAATTAATGATGTTTATCTGTTATTTTCTGTACAATTTATTAATTGCAATAAAAAAAAAATCCCTTGTGCTTTGAACAAATAAAACACTATTATTATTTGCCAATTTTTTTTTTTTTTTTTGATAAGTGTTTCTAATGTTTTCACCTTCAAGGAACAGAACCAAGTGCAAATTGTTTTCTGGTCTTTGGCTAATTCTTTCTTATCCAGTGTAAGCTTTTGGTCTTGAAACTGAAGACCAAAAGTACTCTATGAAGACCAAAAGTACTCTATAGAATACTCCATCAGTACTTCAGTGTACTCAGCTCCATGATAACATCAGAAGTGTTATCATGACCACAGCACCAGCTGCGTGCTGGGGAACACAGACGTTCAGGAAGAGGTACACCTCAGCTCCTTAACCTCTAACCACCTCATGATATCCTGCAGATGAAGGTTCCTGTTCATTTGTTCAGCTGTATGTATTGTCTTCAAGGATATCCAACACTAGGGTGTGATCCTCATTTTCATAAACTGGGACTCCACCAGAGGAACTGCTCAATTCCTCAGCTTCGTGCTGTATACTGATGTTTTTCTTATGGCCAGAACCAGCAGGGCTGGTCTAACCTCTGTCTGTATTTCTGCTTATGATGTAAAGTGTAGCTGAAAAGCACAGAGACAGTGTTTTATGTTGCAGTGAGTTGTGGCCAATTAGCTGATTGGCATTTTTTCTGATAATCCGTCTAGTCATAACTTCTCAAATGTGCCATTGGTAGAGACAGTTGTCTCTATCAGTATATTGGTAAAGTCAGAAGAAACTTGCTGCACGTTGTGATAGAGTTGAAAACTTCAGATTAGGTCAAAATCAATCCATAATGAATAGAGCTGTACTGAAAGGGAAGAAAATGCTATGCCGTAAAGACTTGAGTCACACTCAAGTAAACAATACTTTGTAAATATTGTAAACAATACAATACCTTTTAATATTTTGATTTTAACAGAAAAACATGCTAATATACTTGATCAAGCAGGAGATGAGAAAATAAACTTTTTTTTTCTTTTTTTTTTTTTTCAGTAGGTAAATAATCCCATGTATACTGTCTGTTGTTTGTTTGTTATGCTCTGTGAACATATATAATACTTAAATATTTCAGATTGCAAATGCAAGGAATGACTTGCATTTCCTATGGCAGTGGAGCTGGAGTTAGATGATCTTTAAGGTCCCATCCAACCTGAGTCATTCTATGATTCTATGATTCATTCTAAGACTAACATTGGACACTCTTCGGAGAAAGAAGAAAATCTGGGGAAATGCGTAATAGATCTTTGAATCATAGAACCATAGAATATCCTGAGTTGGAAGGGACCCACAAGGATCATTGAGTACAACTCCTGGCTCCACACAGGTCTACCCAAAAATTCAGACCATGTGACTAAGAGCATAGTCCAAATGCTTCATAAACTCTGACAGGCTTGGTGCCGTGACTACATTCCTGGGGAGCTTGTTCCAGTGCGTGACCACCCTCTTGGTGAAGAAGCCTTTCCTGATATCCAGCCCAAACCTTCCCTGTTGCAGCTTGACTCCATTCCCTCTATCACTAGTTCTATCACTAGTCACTAAAGAGAATAAATTGGTGCCTGCCCCTCCACTCCCCCTCATGAGGAAATGAGAAAAAGGCAATCTTGCATGAGAATAAACCAGACCAAAGATGTCTCACTGTATAAATATATTAGTACCTAGTAGACTAGTTTAAGATACACACAAATATATAGCTATACTCATAGACTTAATCAAATATGCATACACAACTGTACTAGGCATTGTTGCATACACAGGATAATTTATTTTGTTCTAGAAACAATGCTTGTGTGACTGGTACATGCTGAAACTTCATGTTACTGTGCTCCCATTGTTCTAGACTCTACATACGTGGAACAGAACTCTTTTACATGTAAGTAAGACCATTTTGTCCCTTCCCCCTCAGCCCCATATTTTTTCCACACATCTTTACAAAGGAAATCACAATTCTCTAGTACAGGAAACACAAATATTATACAAGTCTATACGAGGAAAGATAAGACCTAAGAACTATTTTCTAATGATATTCTGGAAAATTGGAGGAGACAATGTGATTTCCTTTAATTAGTACTCTTTTATTGGCCTTGTAAATAGAGGGCTAAGATCAAGGCAAAGTCAAAGCTCTACACTCAGTGTAGCAGGTAAATCTTTCTGTGCATAATGTCAGCTGCCTTTTTAAGGATTATCAATAAAAAGTGCTTCAGAAATGAAATCATATATACATTTGAATGTGGTTTTTACTTAGGACATTAAACTGTGTGTCTGAGTGTGTTATTACACAAAACGGTCCATACCTAGTTATTTGGATACTAGTAAGTGAGTTTAAACAATATTGTCCCTACCTCTCATTCTTACAAAAACATTTGGAAATAAGAGGGAAATCTTTTTATTTTCAAAGATTAAAATACCAAGATAGCACAGTAATTACTCTTATTGATACATAGCTAGATGGTAATGGTAAAATTGGTTGCCTTAAATATATACTTAGAATGTAGTGTATTTGGGTATTTGTACACAGAGGTCTGCCTATTCATCTTTGTTGATACCTTTAGCAAAAATAAAATGTAATCAGATTCAGACATTTCTATCTTTCTCAAGTTATAAAGAGAAAGGGATGCTTGGAATGTTTTCACACACATTTCATAGATTTTCCCCTCTTTTCCCCATTCTTGTATTTTCATTTAAAAGTATACAATTTTTTCCTACCAATTACAAAAAATGTCAAGACAAGAAATCCCCAGATGATACTATGCCAGAATACTTTTCTGCACTGCTGAACTGAAGTACTCATTGGTCATCTCAGATTTCCCTCTTTTTATTCTGTGTTACATTTTTCTTGATCATTCCTAATCATCTCTCTTTCTTCTTTTATCCTCAAATCCTGTCCATATAAGTTTGCATGGTTTAGAGGATTTGGATCATTTATCTTCTAAATGATTAATTAGTACATGTATTATAAGTTCAGTCAAGTTTGAAACATTTTGGAAACTTGCAAAAGTTTATATGAATTCAATTTCCCAAGGCAAATCCCTTTTCTTTTAATGAACAGAAATGGAATTTTGATAAACATTCATTAGCTACACAAAACAGTCAAACTAAATAAAATAAAAATAAAATAAAAATTACATACTCTTCAGTATATGTTAAATTACTTACTGTAGCTCTTTCATATTTGGACAGAAGTTTGCCTCAGTCTTTGAGACAAAAGAAAAAAAATATTATAGTGATCAAGGAAGATAAGTCTTTAACACCAGCTGTCCAGTAGTTGATAGCTCATGCAAATAAATAAATAAAATATGTTTCTATGTGCCTGTGTATGTGTGAGTATACAGTTTTTGGTATTTGCTTTAAGTTTCTTGAAACCAAGAAACAGATAAAAGCCTGCCTCATACATGTAACTCTCTATATAAAATATTAAACTTGGGTGACGCTGGTCTATAACAGATTATACATCTATACTATACATATATATATATACTATACATGTGAGCCACTCTATAATATAAACTAACCCTTTGCCAGGTGCTTGGCATTGCCTATTACAAAATCCTGTCTGTTTATGCTTTGCACCCATTCTCACAGGAAACTGATATTCTGCTTTTTTCTTTTTTTTTTTTTTTTCTTTTTTCAGTTTTCTTTCCCTAAAAGAAATTCTGAGTATTCCAGACAAGAAGAGTACCAACAATGGAAAGTGATTTGAAATATAACATATCCTTTGGTAAACTGAAAGATACAGACTATGACTGTGATGATAATTCTGTTAATTTCAATTTTGAAGGAACAACATAAGAACATATGTAGTTGAACAAAGCATTTCTAAAACTGCCACTGAGTATTAACAGGCATAACTACCTCTGAAATTGAAGCCGAGGAAAATCACTTTGATCCAGACATTCTGGATTCAGTCCCCATGAGAAAGTATCTCATTTGAATGTTTCACTCAAAGTTAAATGCTTTTTTATTTGACATGCAGCTT
This sequence comes from Netta rufina, assembly GCF_964035555.1. Classification (NCBI taxonomy): domain Eukaryota; kingdom Metazoa; phylum Chordata; class Aves; order Anseriformes; family Anatidae; genus Netta; species Netta rufina. The sequence continues at coordinate 100,976,177 of NC_140123.1, forward strand.
TTAAATATACAGCATTTCTTCAAGAAAGGTGATTTTTTTTCCCCCAGCATTTTAGGATATGGTCCTTTTACACTGAAACCAGTACATGCACTGTCTTCTAGAATAAAAAGCATACAAAATTTGCAGCAGTAAAAACAAACTGCAATGAAGTATTTCTTCTATTGAAAGAATGCCATCTATTCATTGCTGCTTCCTTGTTCCTCTAATATTTCTAAATATTTAGTACAATTAATAACACATTAAAAATAACAAAATATATTCCTGAAAATATATTCCTGAAAACTAACATTATTGTAAAGTACACACAGACATTGGCTTTTGTTTTAAAACATTGTAACCAGGTGTACAATTAGTAGAACTTTACTGGGCAGGTGCTTAATATAACATAAAAGAAATTACCAAGTTGACTTCAAAACGACTAGTAATAGGTTCACAAATTGCTTCTCTGTGAAGACAAATAATTATAAATTTTAAGAAACATACTGTTAAATTGACACAATTGTAATGACATCTCTGTAGGTGGCTCATATCATGCACTGTTTTAAATGCTACTAGGAACATAATGGCAGCATTCGCACAATAGGCCAATGCAAGGATGAGGTAGCATAATTGCAGTATCACTGAAGCATGAATATAGACTAATTAACAAAATTGGAACTGCTACACTCATGCTCACATTTCATCTATCTTATTTCATTTACTTTTACATGCTGTTGTGGTCACAGAATTGCTGTGTTTGTTGTCTGGATATTGCAGATAATATTGTCCATTTGCTGCCTCCATCTTACTGTTTACTTCTGAATGTATCAGTACTCCATTTTTCAGGAGAGGGCTCCATTTTTTGGAGCCCTCTCCTAAAAAATTTTACTACAAAATATACCATGGAAAGTGAATTTTCTCTTGCATACACAGAATGTTTGTACTTATGCATAAATAGATATACACAAACAAATCTCTATACACACATATTTACATATGCTCTGTTTTACATATGCTCACACATGTAGCTCTGTTTTTTCCATACTTTGCCATTGACCTATTGGTGTTATACAGCATGTGTGTGTGCATATGTATACATATGCACACATACATGTATATGTGTATGTACACACAAACTCTCATATGAACCACAAACTGTTTTGTGTATGCTTATACATAACAGAGGTAAGATGTAAGTCAACAAGGCAACATGCAAGGATAAGTACAAAAAAAAATTACCCTCCAGGAGATTTAATCAACTAATTAAAAGCTATGACAGGCTTCTGACAAAAACAAAACAAAACAACAACAACAAAAAAAAGTACGAAATATATATTCAATATTAAGACATGGTGATGTGCACAATAAGTGGTACACAATTTCTGCTCATGCTGCAGTATAAAAAATAATGTTTGCCACTGATACTGCTTCTGAGATGAATGTGCTGGAATACACTTTCTTTTCTGCAGTATGTGTAGTGCCACATCCAACTCTAAATACATCATTAATTGTCAAACTTGGGGAAAAAACAGCCAGGGATATAAACAGTCAAACAGTATGTTCCTAGAGTTATGTTATTCTTTAAGTTATAGATTGTAAGTGGTGCTAAACAGGATGTTTAAGATCTAAGAAATATACATCCTACTAAGCAACAATTACATTTTGTTTTTCAACAAGAAGTGGACAACTAAAGCATTGGCAGATTTCTCACCTGCCTTAGGGAATATGAATCTGCATCATCAGTAGTTAATTTGCTGATACATGCATTTAATATTTCAGCAGAGACCTCAGCGTTGTTCTCAGGGAATTCGTTTGTTCTAGGCTTCAGCCTAGACTTCAGATATTTGTCTGTTGCAGATATTGTCCATCTGAAACCTTCTTGAGTGAAAGAAACCACTTACTAATCTTTGCAACTTTTCAGCAACAGAAATGTGATCCTGTATTGAGTTAACAGAGAGATTATTCTTAGGGTGTAAATCATTATAAAGAAGAATTTGGGATAAAAAAAAAGAGTAACTTTCACTGAAGGAAAAAAGGAAACAACTACGAACAAACCAATCTTGTATGGAAGATCTCTTTCATAGATCTTTATAATCTATATTATATCATCGATATTATTATATCACCTGTAAGAAACAGGTAAAGCCTGTCTTTGCATTAGTATTGCTGATAAATCCAACCACAGCAATACTGTATGCAACTGGAAAAGGCATACATGAACAGTACTGAATATTAAATTAATATTCATAGTTATGCACGTTACCTCTGCTCATTATTTTTTAATGGTCATCATTATGCCTGGGAAAGAAGGTTAGTTACACCATGTGAAATGCTTCTGGAATTTAATAGCATGCATTGTCATGCAGTGACTTAACTAATTACACTGGGTAAGCACAGTGGGCCTTGAGCCTCTGCAATTTCCTGCTTTGCCTCAGGTTGACTATTACTCCGTGCTAGCTTTTTCACTGTATATCCCTGCTTGTGTATCACACTGGATTCTTCTTCATATTCCCAGAATCAGATTACACCGGATTACATCACAAATTGCAGAACAGGGAGGGCTATGTGGAATAAATTTGCCAGACTAGTATAGTTGCTTTACCTAGGATTAATTCTATGTTTTCTAGTAGACTCTCTGTAGATCTCTCATTTCAGATTTCAGTCACCATCTGGTCTCCTGTTGGGGATTCAGCTTTCAATAATTCTGAGAAACTTAGATCATACAAATTCTTCTATTTTCACCCTTTCTGAATTTTATGCTTTAAAACTTTTTTTTTTTTTTCCCACATCTCATTATATATGGATTCTATGCTAAAAATATACTTATAAAATAATGTATTCTGAATTATCCTCTTACTGTAACTATGAAAAATATCTTTCTAGAACCAGTTATTGCTGGACATAAATATATTTACTTTCTGTCATCAGCATCAGTCATCAACTGCTTACAAACACAGTTTGAGGCTTCCATTAACTTTCTTTGACACTCTTATTATATTTTTAAATTCTTTTGGCTATCATGAACCTTTTGAATCTCTATTTTTCCATGTATCACTAGATAGTTTATTCATGACAATCTATGTTCAGAAATCACTCAGCCAAACATAATTAAGGTCTATATCTATTAGTAATAAGTTTTGTTAGATCAGGAGTAGGACTCAATGATCTTTGTGGGTCCCTTCAACCTCAGGATATTCTATGATTCCAGTACTCCTATGGTTCCAGAAGCATGGTGAAACTTATATACATGTATAATCAAACAGTCACTACAAAAGAAATGAAACTCTTTTTTCTCAGTTTTACATTAAATACAGAATTAATTTCAAGACAAAAAGCTAATGAGCAGGAAGGTCTTTATCCTTGTGGCTAGGACAGTCCATGAAAATGTTTTTGAAAAATATAATTGTAAATGCTTGAGGGAAGGCTTAGTAGATAAATATTTTCCATTTTATTAATTATTACATACATATGTCTTAATGAATGTAAAATTATTTTACTTAATTTCTTTTACCTCTGTCATGTTAATGTTGCTGCTCTACATTAACCAATCATACTATGAGAATAAAAGACACAAGTGTTATTCTTCTGGACATACAGGGAAAGATAATTAATGATGACAGAGACATGGAGCTCCCGGAGTGAGTCTAGTGACAGGTTACTAAAATTATTAAGGGACTGGAGCATCGCTTTCAGGGTCTGAGGGAGCTGGGCCTGTTCAGTCTAGAGAAGGGCAAGGAGGGATCTCATTAATGTGTATAAGTATCTGAAAGAAGGAAGTCAAGAGGATGGGGCCAGACTCTTCTCATTGGTACCCAGTGATAGGACAAGAGGCAACAGGCACAAACTGCCACACAGAAAGTTCTGTTTGAATATGAGGAAAAACTTCTTTACCATAAGGATGACTGAGCACTGGATCAGGTTGCCCAGAGAAGCTGTATCTCCATCCCTGAAGACACTCAAAAGCCATTTGGACACAATCCTGGGTAGTGTGCTCTGGGGGATCCTTCTGTGATTCTGCGATTCCGTGAATCTGTAAATCTGTGATGAAAAACACAAATAAATCAGTGATTGTGAAAAGGTCTCTCTATGACATTTACAGTGACATGAATTCAGTTTTATTGGATGGAAGACATTTTCTTCTCAAATGAAATTCACTTTCAAAAGGGAAGACAGGTAAAATAATCAATCAACCCAAACCATTATTTTTTACTTCACATATTGCAAACTATTATTAAAATATTGATAACACATATTGAAAACAAAGTGTAATGTTAATATGTTCTGCTTATTCTACAAGCCATTCTCTGTTCCCACTCTCATATAACAGTAGTAGTATTTTCTGGAGTTGAGAAAGAATTTTCCCCATCTTGAGGAGAATTATGATGCATTTATTCCTTTGGGAGGGAGGAGAGCAGTTCAGAGCAGCTTTGATACAATTTGATGAGCTTTACTAAGGAGGTCAGCTTACTGAGAGAACAACAGCCTTAAAGAACAGACTCAGGCCCTTCTGCATATCCAGATACAACATAGATGTACATCAAACATAGTCCTTTCCATAGTATACTCATTGAAATGATCATATATTAAATTGCATGGGGGGATAAAAAATGTGACCTTGCCAGCACTTACTTTAGAATAATGTACTGTATCTTGTATTTGATGTGAAACTTGCTCATGAGGCAGTCTGAAACACTTTTTATTTGTATTATTACTAATAAAATTCACTGTGGTATTGAAGACATATACTCTGTTGACATCTCACTTCATACACATATTAAAGGATTGTACTTGATTACACTTGCTGCCCAAACCTTGAATGAGGGCATGACTATAAACTACAACTCAAGATGTCATTTGAATCTTACATGTCACTAGAATAGCCTGCAAGGTGAGTGGGGTCTTACTATCTACAACAAGAAGTTAGATGACATAGAAATCAGTGCTAAGGGATGTAATCTCCCCAACAAAACACAGTTTTTATAAAGGAAACTGAGTAATAGCGAAATGAAGTCCCCAGGCAAATTCTAATCTCTACTGAACTACATTACATGAAGGTCATCAGTAGGGAAGTGAGGAAATAGAACTGTGGTCTATAGGGAGGTCTATAGGGACACAGAGATACCACTATGATAGCCTCTGAAATTGCAGCAAGTTATTTAGGTCACAGCAGTAGAAGAGAAAAATTTAACTTGAAGAATCAGCTATAGCTCACAGTAAGAACCACGATCACGTAGGCCCAGTAATTTAATGACTACACTGTTCAAATAAGAATCTTAATGTCTACTATTTCAAAGGAATGAATTGTTTAATGTCAAATGATGCACTCAAGAAAATAAACTATATTGCTCCTACTTTATATGCCAGTAATATCAGAAATATGAAATGTGAGTCTAGCATTTGAATAAAACATTCTTGTTATAATTTGTGTTAGTTCTCTGAATTATATCCATGTCTCACAAATATTTTTCCAAAGCTCCTCTTCGAAGGGACACTCATGATTCACCACACTTTTAGCATGATGCTCCTGGTCATTGCTCATACCAACTACAGTTCTACATTAAATCCCAAAGGATTGACACCAATTTAAGAATATCCCAGACAAAAATGAATCAGTGAACATTTGACTTACTGTCCAACTTGAGCTTGATATTTTCTCTTGAAAGTTAATGAGACAGACCTTATGGTGGCAGTCCTTTTTTTTTTTTTTTTTTTTTTTTTTCTCTAGGATACAGAGAAAAACATGCACATATGCTCTCTGCCTCTCTATACACTTTTTAATTTTCAGGCTTCTCTTCCAAGCAGTAAGGTGTTTTTTTTGTTTTGTTTTGTTTTGTTTTGTTTTGTTTTGTTTTGTTTAATAGCATTCAGAGGAAACACTAAAATCTTAATTGTATGAGGTTTAGAGTGTGAAAACACATTTTAGTCCTGCACCACGAAGCAAATTTCATGTTGATTTCAAAGAAGGAATTTAGCCTAGTGTTGAACTTGAGAAAATCAAATTACATAGGATTAATGCAGTGCAAGTCTCTGTGCTTATTTACACTGGACTGCCCACATTCACAAGCATTCACTTCACTGTAGTTCAAGACACCTGTCTGAAAGTAGGAGATGAGATTTACACAATCACACTGTTTCCTATTCCCACATATTGGTGGGAATCTACAACTTATAATTAATTCCAATCCAACTGGAAAAGAGGATAGTGTTCTTAAAAAAAAAAAAAAAAAAAAAAGAAATTCTTGTAATGCCCAGGTGCACTGGCTTAGTAAGAGGACAGAGGACTGACACAGTGCCCTCTTGGAAGGAACATTCAGACATTCCTCCACCAGCATGTCCCCAGAAGACTGTCAACATCAGCTGCCACATTATACTGTTTCTTTCCTAGGCACCAGCCAACAAACACAAGAGAAAAGGTATAGGAAAATGCTCAAGTTTCATTGAACGGAAGGGGAATACTTAGAGAGAAGCTGGAGAGATACAGAACAGAAGGAAACTCCCTTTCTGAGCCTGCAGAGAGGTCCTGGAATCTGGCTGTAAGACAGGTGTGGAGAAACTTTGGCAATTGTGTCACTAACACACAAGGAGAAAGGGTTCAAATTTAGATGAACCACCCATGTTGCTGTTGTTTTCGGTTGGTTTGTTTGTTTCCTTTTTCTTTTGTGCAGTTGGATTTCTGATTTCACAGTCTTGAAGATATACCCAACATTTGAAAATTTGTCCACTTTCTATTTCATGCATTTTTGCAGTATACTTTAGAGATATCAAGTTCAAATACATAAATTTATGTGTGCTGTTTTGTGTAAAACCCTCAAATATTTCTTTTTTTTTTTTTTTTTTCTTATTAGCATAATCTTTTATCTAGAAGTGCCATTTTTCTCCCTTCTTAATTTTATTTCTCCAGGTGTTTGAAATGATCTCTGTATAAAGCAGTGTACTTTATATTGGTTTAAAGTACAACAGTTAGCAGGTAACTCCATATGTAAAGAAGTAGAAAATCAATCCTCAAATCCTCTTAAACTTGCTACAAAAAGTCATGTTTAGTTTACAGTTTATATGCCAAAATAATATCCTTTCTGAAAAGGAAAATGGTTCTCGAAATACAAGGGTATGATTAAGAGATGCAATTAAATAAATTCTATTTTACCTAAGAGTAGCAAGGCCACAGAGAGTAGTAGGCCACAAAGAGTAGTAGGCCTGCTTTTTTTTTTTTCTTTTTCTTTTTCTTTTTCTTTTTTTTCTTTTTCTTTTTTTTTTTCTTTTTTTCTTTTCAATTTAAGAAGACTAAGAACTTCTCAGAAGAGGATGTAATATACAGAACATCATGATAGTAATGTTGTTCTGCCACATGCGACAGTAAAGACCTAACCCAAACAGCAAAAAGACACCTATATCTTAACAGAGCTCAATAGGTCTATAAAATTTTTCTGGAAAAAAAATAATATATATATATATATTATATATATATTATTTTTATATATATAAATATATATATATATATAGCCATTGGAATGATCTGAAATTAGATTACTCAATCTGGCAAAAAAATTGGGAATGGTTACAAGATAATAACACATCACAGTAAAAAAAAAAAAAAAAAAAAGCAAAAAAAAAAAAACAATCAATCAAACAAACAAACAACAACAACAAAAAAAAACCAACCCCCTTCCCCCACCCCCGCATGCACACACACACACAGAGAAACATATTTAAAATCATTAGCTGCTTTTACTTGCATGTCTTTCCATTGACTGTCTCCACTCTTTGTAAATACCTTGGGGTCTTTCCTCAACTACAGTTCTACCTCAACCTCTATTTTCAAGCATGCATTATTAGCTGGTTCTCAATATAGAATTCTTAAATCTGTTCTGGTTTTACACAGACCTCTGTCAGTTTAGGAATATAAAACCACAAACTAGATTCAAAAAAAAAAAAAAAAAAAGTCTTTGCTAAGATGTCCTGGCCAAAACACCTTGTACTGCAAGGCATTGATCTCCACAAACTGAAACAACATATGACCTTGTTTCTCTCATTGGATACCATAGAGTACCAAACACACATGTTAATGTAATCAATTATTTTACTGCATAAGAGAATAAATGTCAATGGGAGAATGAGTCATGAATTTAGTCAATTCATCCTCTGTATTTTCAAAGATCAGGTGTAGGCAAGAACAGTAAAAAAAGGACTGTGAGTAGCTAGCCTCTGTGAAGAACAGCATACTTCAAAAATATAGAAAGGAAAGGCATAGCAGACACTGTGTGGTATATTGATCTCAGATCTCAGCAGGTAGGTAAACTCCCACCCAAGTAAAGTGAATTGCTTGCTTACTCTCCCATCAGTGGTATAGGAGGTTAGATTTAGACTAGACATTAGGAGGAAATTTTTCACTGTAACAGTCACGGGACATTGGAACAGATTGCCAAGAGAAGTTGCCCCATCCCTGGAGGTCTTCAAGGCTGGGCTGGGTGGGTCCTTGTGCAACCTGATCTAGGAGGTGGCATCCCTATGGCAGGGGGGTTGGAACTAGTTGATCTTTAAGGTCCCTTCCAATCCAATCTATTATATGATTCTATGAATCACATTACAGCTGGCAACTGCCAAAGGCATTTATATTAGAAGGTAAGATAAAAATGACAGCTTAAATATTCATTGGTAAAATATGGTAATGACTTAGTAGAAGATACAAAATGTTTCCAAAGTATTACCTTTGTCTTTGAAAAAGAGTTTCCTTATTACAAAATAACGATATTATTTCATTAACTCAAACCTGGAAATTATTTATTTGAAGGTATTAGTCTTCAGCAAGTCATGCTTGTAACAAGCACACACAAAAACTTTTTAAACAGTATGATTTGAAGCAATACATATCATAAATCATAAATCACAAATTTCTACTTTTAAATTCTACAATAGTTGGAGCAAAGACAAAACCAGTTAGAAAACAAGATGACGCTAGGAGGTGGCCAAAACATTATTCAGGCATTAAGAAGATCTGTTATTATTTTTAACACATTGTGGAGAAATCAGTCTATGTTCTGCATGACTGATGCATTACATCATCCAAAACACTACAATACAGCATGCCAATATTGAATTTATTTTTTTCCTCATGTAAATTATAATTTTATTAAACACACAGACATAAAAAATATGTAAGATCACTGATTTAAAATTAAATTAATTTTTAAAAAAATCAGGCACAGAAAGCCAAATCAGGTTGGCAAGCTTTCATATTTATGAATTCCTTTTCTTCCTTGAGAATGTGATTTGATGATTTTTTTTGTAAATTCCCAGAAAACATAAAGCTGAAGAGTTGCTCAGAAGTATTACAGCAGCTATTATTTTTCCACTAGTGTTAATTTAATGTACTGTACCGCTAAAGTCAAGACTGTAAATGGCATAAGAAAAATTCTTGGCACATTTATTAACAATCCTATTAAAATGCACATGTATTTTGCTGTATGCTAATGATATAGGAGTAACAAAGTCTTACATTTGTGTCTCACTTCATATTTTCAATTGTAGTCAATTCTTTCCTTTTGTTGAACTGGATTTTTGAAAGCAAACAAGAATCCAGTCAGATTATGGTTGTCAGTACCAGTAAACATATTTTTCTTATTCTGTATTTCTTGATTTCAGGAAAATAAAATAAAAAAAATATATATATATATATATATATATAGTGACAAAACATCTTACAATAAGACAATATTTTTCTTTATAGTTCTAACTGCTGTAGTAAAACTAATGTGTAGTAAAACTAACGAATTATATATAATTTAGATTTGTAAATCAATATAATTCCTTAGACTTTTCATGTAATTATGCAGGATACATACTGGAAGACTTCTTCATAAAGTTGCAGACACATTTAATTAGTAAGACTGCTGAAAAAAAATGTACTATTGTAAGTTATACTATTCTAAACCCTCCCTCTGTTCAAATTTGCATCTGTTTCAGCTAAACTGAGTATTTGAAACCACAAACCAGAGAAACTACAGTTTCTACTACAGTTTCTACAGTTTAAACTAACTAAATAAAGTTTTTTAAGCAAGTTGATATACTGTATATTTATTGTTAAACCCAAACAACAACTACACAAAGTTTCTTTGTGCAGTTTTGCATTGAGTTAACTAAATTAGACTTAGGTTTCTACTAAGTTTTCTACTTTAGTTTTCTAACTAAATTAGACTTAGGCTTCTTTCACCCCTGCTTTTATATTTTGTCCAACAACTGGCTAAAGCAAAATACATACTCCTATGTATCACTTATCTAGTTAGGTACTTCAGTTGCTTAAGTATACTTATCTTACTTGCAGTTCTTTCTCCCCTTTACTCCCTTTTACCTGTAAAAGTTGCATTTCTTCCTGACACTAAACAAAACCTATCCTGTGGAAGAAAAGCCCCTCAAATTACAGTAACTCTCATGTCACACCACAGCATTTTGTTCCTAGCCTCCAACATTTCTCTGGAAGAAATGAATCAGACCTCTGAAATAGCTCACTTAAGGTGTAATGAGACACAAAAAGAAAGTAAGCAGTAGAACAACCTGGCAGGAGAACAGGAAAACAAACCCAGTTGCACTTCTTACCAATTCCTCTGACAGAAACAAGTACACTGTCAAACCCAGTGCCAAGTATCTGCATAGAGAATACCTAGCTGAAGGACATTATCAAGTAAAATCCAAGCAACTGCTTGAGAGCCTCACCCTCCTATCTCATCTATCGATTTCAACATTTCTGCAATAGATGGTAGTAGACAGTGACAGGAAGATTATAGGGCAAGATAAAGTCACGGAAATTGCCTACCAATTATCATTTGTGATCTAATGGATTTGACTTGGGAAAAATCATCTTAATTTCTTGCTAATAAAAATAGATGTGGGTAGTGAGAAACAAGGAGATAAACATTAAAACAATATATTTCCTCCCCTATGGTCATGGTCAGCTTCACTCCTTCACTCCTGACTTTTCTGCCTCCTGAAGCTGAGTGGTACAGGGGAAGACTGGTATATGGTTACAGTCACAACACGATGTTTTCTGTCTGTTACTCCATCCTCCTCACACTTTTCCCCTGCTCCAGCGTGGGCTCTCCATGGGCTGTTGCCCTTCATGAAAAAAATCTGTCCCAGCATGGGGTCCTCCAGCACCATGGAACAAAGGGAGGATTTTATGTGCCTTCTTCTTCTCCCACCGTGGGTGTTTCCTGTGCTGTTTCTCACACCTTTTTGTTATTTCCTCTTCCCCCTGTCTAGCAGCCTGTGCTCCAGGCTGCCCCAAGGTGAGGCACTACCATCTTGGCTGCGGGTCCCGGCTGTGCCCTGTGGTGGGGCCGTTGGAGCCGGCTGTGGCCGGCACGGGGCAGCCCTGGCACTGCTTCACGCAGCAGTTCAGCTGCGCATGCCTCCCACTCCTCCCCCTCTCCCCCCTCCCCCAAGCAAACAAACAAATAAACACCTTGACACTTAAATCCTGTAGAGATATTTAGAATTTGACTTTCCTGGTCTCACAAAGCTATAAAGGTTTCAGAAACAAAATTTCGGAAGGCAGTTGTCATCAGTACTATAGTATGAAAATGCAACATAAGCACTTGGTCTCATCTTGCACACTGGACAGATTCTGCTCATTCACTTAGCAAAAATGGTGCTATGAGGAATAATGAGCAGATAAAAGCCCTGCAAAGCTCTGGGAGTAAGTCTGGAAGCAGTGCAGACACAGTCCTAAGGATGGAGAAGGCAACAGATGCTTCGCCAAGCCACTATCCATCATTTATCAGCAGTCCTGGCTATCGGGGGAGGTCCCAGTTGACTGGCGGCTAGCAAACATGACGCCCATCTACAAGAAGGGCTGGAGGGCAGACCCGGGATACTACAGGCCTGTCAGTTTGACCTCAGTGCCAGGGAAGCTCATGGAGCAGATCCTCCTGAAAGTCATCACGTAGCACTTGTAGGGCAAGCAAGCGATCAGGCCCAGTCAGCATGGGTTTATGAAAGGCAGATCCTGCTTGACGAACCTGATCTCCTTCTATGACAAAGTGACGTGCTGGGTGGATGAGGGAAAGGCTGTGGATGTCGTCTACCTTGGCTTCAGCAAGGCTTTTGACACTGTCTCCCACAGCATTTTCCTCAAGAAGCTGGCTGCTCTTGGCTTGGACTGGCGCACGCTTCGTTGGGCTAGAAACTGGCTGGATAGCCAGGCCCAAAGAGTTGTGGTGAATGGAGTCAAGTCCAGCTGGAGGCCAGTCACTAGTGGTGTTCCCCAGGGCTCGGTGCTGGGGCCGGTCCTCTTTAATATCTTCATCAATGATCTGGACGAGGGCATTGAGTGCACCCTCAGTAAGTTTGCAGATGACACCAAGTTAGGTGCGTGTGTCGATCTGCTTGAGGGTAGGAAGGCTCTGCAGGAGGATCTGGATAGGCTGCACCGATGGGCTGAGGTCAACTGCATGAAGTTCAACAAGGCCAAGTGCCAGGTCCTCCACCTGGGGTGCAATAACCCCAAGCAGAGCTACAGGCTGGGGGAGGAATGGTTGGAAAGCTGCCTGGCGGAGAAGGACCTGGGAGTGATGGTTGATAGTCGGCTGAATATGAGCTAGCAGTGTGCTCAGGTGGCCAAGAAGGCCAACAGCATCCTGGCTTGCATAAGAAACAGTGTGACCAGCAGGGCTAGGGAGGTGATTGTCCCCCTGTACTCAGCTCTGGTGAGGCCGCACCTTGAGTACTGTGTTCAGTTTTGGGCCCCTTGTCGTGGTTCTGCTCAAGTGGGCAGCCGAGCTCCACCACAGCCGCTCTCTCACTCCCCCTCCTCAAAGAGGAATGGGGAGAAAATATGTGAAAAGGTCTCAAAGGTTGAGATAAGGACGAGAAAATCACGCAATAATTATTGTAACGGGCAAAACAGACTCAGCATAAGGAGATAGTAAGATTTATTGCTCATTACTAACAAGCTAGAGAAGTGAGAAACAAAGGAAAGAAACCAAAAGCACCTTCCCTCCCATCCTCCCTCTTCTACCTCCTCCCTCCGAGCAGCACAGGGGAATGGGAGAATGGGGGTTATGGTCAGTCTATAGCACTTCTTCTCTGCCGCTCCTTCTCGGTCACTCTCGTCCCCTGTGCAGTGGGGTCCCACCCACGGCATACAGTCCTTAATGAACTGATCCGGCGTGGGCTTCCCACAGGCAGCAGCTCTTCCAGAGCTGCTCCAGATATGGGTCTGTACCACGGGGTCTATCCCTCAGGAGAAAACTGCTCCAACCTGGCTCCCCTACAGGCAGCAGCTCCTGCCAGGTCACCTGCTCCTGCGTGGTCTCCTCTCCACAGGCTACAGGTCCGGCCCAGAATCTGCTCTGGCAGGGGTCATCCACAGGCAGCAGCTTCCATCGGTGCAGGGCCACCTGCTCCACCATGGTCTCCTCCACGGGCTGCAGCGTGGAACCCTGCGCCACCGTGGTACTCCATGGGCTGCAGGGGGACAGCCTGCTTCACCATGGTCCTCACCACAGGCCTCAGGGGACTTCTGCCCCGGCGCCTGGAGCACCTCTCCCCCTCCTTCTACACTGACCTTGGTGCCTGCAAGGCTGTTTCTCACTGCTCTCTCCCTCCCAGCTGCTGTGTGGCGCAGCGTTTTTTTCCTGTCTTAAATATGCTCTCACAGAGGCACAAAACAACATCGCTTATTGGCTCAGCTCTGGAAAACAATGCGGCCCTTCCCAATCATGGGGCAGCTTCTAGATCTTTCTCACAGAAACCACCCCTATGGCCCCCTGCTACCAAAACCTTGCCACATAAACCCACTACACCCCTTGCTACAAGAAGGACATCGAGGTGCTTGAGCAGGTCCAAAGAAGGGTGACAAAGCTGGTGAGGGGCCTGGAGAACAAGTCCTAAGAGGAGCAGCTGAGGGAGCTGGGCTTGTTCAGCCTGGAGAAGAGGAGGCTCAGGGGCGACCTTATTGCTCTCTACAGATACCTTAAAGGAGGCTGTAGGGAGGTGGGGGTTGGTCTGTTCTCCCACGTGCCTGGTGACAGGACGAGGGGGAATGGGCTTAAGTTGCGCCAGGGAAGTTTTAGGTTAGATGTTAGGAAGAACTTCTTTACCGAAAGGGTTGTTAGACATCGGAACTGGCTGCCCAGGGAAGTGGTGGAGTCACCATCCCTGGAAGTCTTTAAAAGACATTTAGATGTAGAGCTTAGGGATATGGTTTAGTGGGGACTGTTAGTGTTAGGTCAGAGGTTGGACTCGATGATCTTGAGGTCTCTTCCAACCTAGAAATTCTGTGATTCTGTGATTCTGTGATTCTTGCAAATTAAGGTATCACTAGGTGTAGCTGTGCCAGAAATGGGGCTTTATTTTTCTTTATATCTACACCTTATGTTCCAAGGAAAACTGTAAAACAAAGGGGAATCTATCTCACAGAGAAAACAAAGAGCCTCTTCAGACATAAGTTCCGTGGAATCTTGAGCAGTACAAGTGAGAAAAACTCACAAACAAAAATAAGCTGTATAAAGATTTCAAAATGAGGAAATAGGATCATTTGCAACAAGAATACAAAGCACCATGGTGAATTAATTTGTTTAAATTTTATGTGTCTGTATACTAATGAAAAACAAATTTGTAAATAAACTGAAGGCGTTGAAAGAGCAAATTTGTGATCAAAACTACTACTTAATTTGCCAAATACATTTATCAGGATAAAGACATGACTAGATTATTAATTTCAAGTGGCAGAACTTGCTCATGTAGAACAGGAAGAGGAAAAAAGAGTTTCATTAAAAATGAAAGATACATATTTGCTCCATGGTTCAAAATAAGTAGGGAAAAAGCTTGAAAGATGTCTGGTTGCTACCACGCTGTGGACTGTGATACAAACCAAATCAAGAAGTTTTGGTTAGAATAAGTAATTGTCAGGATCATTTAAAACACATAAATTGAGGTATATGGAAGACTTTAACAAGAAGTGGAATACAGGACAGCCCAGATATATTTTGTTGATAAAAATGGTCATAAGGAAACTGAACAAGAAATTCTTCAAGACTGATGTCTATCTAGTAAGAAGGAGATTGTGCAATGCAATCTGAGTGAGAATGACTGTGAAACAGTACGAACTGCTACTTCTGGACGGGGAGAGAAGAAAAGCAAAAAACATGGATTTTAAAGAAGGACATCACAATGAATCTGAAAATTGGTAGAAAATGACCTATGTGAAATAAATATATACTTGTATAGTTCTTCATTCTGGCACAGAGAAACAAGCTCAGTTCCCCTAGCATGACTACTCCAATTTGAACCCCAATCTGGCAGTCCAAGAAAAGTCAGTCAGTCAGAGTGTACAGTGATCTATGTCTTCAAATAATCAATACAAATAATCAAGCTGTGTATTAGATCAAAATATTTACATGAAGCATTAAAAGAAACACAGAAACATGAAAGGTCTGAGAACTGCTGGCCCTGCTATGGAGTTGGGAAAGAATGAGATTATTTCCTGAGATGCCATATTTTAAAAATTAGATCTTGGAATAGAAGGAAAATATAGAAGAAATCCTGAAATAAATATTCTTAATAATGACAACAACAAAACAACAACAATAATAACAGTAGTAGTAATAGTAGTAGTAATAGTATAATGTCCTCCACAAATTAAGGAGACTATTATGGTAGTAGAGTGTCTTCTTATACATACAGAGTCTAAGCTAAGATTTCAGTAACATATGCAATATCCATTTCTTAGAGTTCTTTTACATGAACTGAACAGATCCATGTTTAGCTCCTTAGTGATAATTTGTTTGCACTTCTCCATTCATGCTTTATTATCTGTTTATGCTTTAGTTATCTATTTATTAGAGCTTTGCTGAGAATTTTAAATACATCTTTTGGAGGCAAAAATTCAGCTATCCTTAATGCTTAGAGGCAATTATTCAAACGTTGCCCTATGGCTAACAAAACAATTACATGTGAGACCTACTTAATACGTGTGATAAAGTAATCTGTCAGTACACAACAATTGTTGCATAGACATTCAACAGTGAAAGAATCTAATCATAGTCATAAAATGATGCAAATGGCAGAAGTAATGACTGAAGATGCTCCCAAACTGAGTATTTCCAATTTTAGAATGAACATCCTAAGTGAACTCACATTGTTTTTTGGAACTGGATTTCTCTGGAGATGGTTGACTGATAAATGTTAAGTTGCTGTCACCTTTTTCAGAGAAGAAATAATGCTAGTGTGTCTTAGTCTCTATAACCCCCTTAAATGTGAACACATAAACTGTCTCAAAATTAGTTCTTTCGGAACATTTTTCTTATGCTCTGCCTATTAAGTAGTAGTCAGCAAGTGAGCCAGCAAATTCTTGGTTAGTCAGAAGAAACCACTGAAAACAGAAGTACAGCAAATAGTTGGATAAAGCTAAACTGCTTTGAGATAAGCAGACCCAGCTGAAGAAAAATGAGAGAATGAGCACTACAGAAGATGGAAGAAGGTGAAGTTTCATGGTTTCATATTGAAAACTACATCAGTAAAACCTATATTCCAATTCCATGGATTGTTCTCATGGCAAAGTTTATAATGAGAACAGCAAATGGCAAACATAAATCAATTTTCATGGTTAGGAAGAAACAAACTTCACTTACTCCCTTAGCTTTCATGCTGCTTTCTTGGACGGTGTAGAGTCACTCAGGAATTTCAACTGAAGTCCATGGCTCAGCTTGTGTGAAGCTGAGCACAAGTATTTGAAGCATTTTGCAGGGAAAAAATCATACACAAAACAATTGTGGGAAGAAAAATGCAAGTGTTTTTAAAGAGGACTTTTTGGGGAGATAGAACGTGAGAGTAGTTTTTTTTTTGTTTGTTGTTGTTTTGTTTTGTTTTGTTTTTTGTTGTTGTTTTTGTTTTTTTTTTTTCCAGACTACAGTTTCCTAATTCTAGTAAGACTTTAAAAACTGGCACAGGGATATGATTAGCATGGATCCTCTTTTTTTAGTTCAAAATCATGTGATTATTTTAAAATATGCTGCACAGTAATGAACTTGCAAACCAGAGCAGTAATGAAGTAAAAGATACAGAAATGGATTTTATTTTTTTCCCCTTGCCTATATAGGGATGATGGATAGCCTTTATTTCTTTGGCTTTATTGTTCTCTGTGTCTCTTTGAATAAATGCTGAAGACCATAATAAATTCACATCATATTTGCAGAACTGCTTTCTGAAACTGAAGGTTATTTGGATGTTAGACTACCAACAATTTCTAAAAGGGCACTCTCTGTTGTCTAGATGCCAATTAAACTGAAATTTATCAATTAGTTTATGTTCAGTATGGTTCCATTCTAACCTGACAGAAGCAAATGCCTACTTTCTGATATAGTTTTATTAAAGGAATTTGTTCACAGTGCAGAGATTTTTTCATACTCAGTTTACACTGTGGCTTTCTTTGGCATGCTGCTACATTAACCTTTTAGTCTTATCAGTGAATACTAAAAGTGTTGCATCCATTAATAACAAATAAAACCATTTTGTCCTTCACTGTCAAGGAAATAATGTAGGATCACCTTGAATTCATGAACTATCTTCTTACAACTCAACTATGTCTGGATTATTCATTATACATACAGAAATGCACTTGTTTATGAAATCCTAATGTGATGTCTGACAATTGTGGATGTTGACCTTGTGGAAGCCCTTACCTTGTTCTAAATTTAACAACTTTAAGAAATCCCTTAGGTTTAAATGCCAAGGAAATGCAACAGTGATCTAAGAAGAAAAGCATTTCAAAAGAATAAGTAATAATAAAATAAATCTTTATTGCAATATACAAACAATCAAAAACAAACAAACAAACAAACAAAACAGAAATTTCAAGGCAAAAAATGCTCTCCACCCACATCAGTTACCCTTTAAAAACAAAATCAAGAAAAGACTTCCTAACATCTTCTGTGCTCAAATACTCTTTGTTCTCAATACAAGGACTTTCTTATTAGATATACATTACCTTGTTACTGAAGGTTTCTAATTATATGGGTTCCCAGAGATGAAATGAAATAGATTTTCTAATTTCAGATAGTGTGTAGACCACTACCAAGATATGTATTTGGGATGTGATGTAAGATATTAATTGCTTTAGACATAAGAGCTGCACCCATGACCTTACTGATCTCAGTGCTATACAAACAATCATGGCATGAGGTTCTGGAAGGTGGGAAATAAAAGCTGGAAAGATCTATGCATTATGAGTCTTTCTGTGCTGATATTAAGAAGTCAGATAAGCATTAGTACCTGATTTACAATGTTGCTGCGAAGCAGCTTTCTAAAGCTCCTGGGTTTGCTCCCACTATAACGAAACATATAGTATATCTGGAGGATATACTAAAATCAGATCCTATCAGGAAAGAAAGTGGTTTTTGCTCACAGTATCAGTATCAAAGAGATATAATTTAAATAAATATATAAGTAAATCTAGTCAGCTCTTATCAGTTTGCTTACATACAGGGTTTTAAGTACGTATCTATTCTGAATCTCTTTGTGGCTGAGTAGGCTTGTGAGACTGACACAACAGATCAATCAGCAAATAGATAATTTTTATAAACAAGTAGGAGAAACTAATTCAGAATACAATAACAAGCACAGTAATAGAAAATCAGTTCTGTCTATTAAACACACCCAGTGTCATGACTTTCCAGTTCCGTTATCTTTTCATTCAACTATTGCAGGGTCCTGAAAGGGAGTTTGAAAGTCTTTGTTATATATGACTTAGGATAAGCAGCCACTAAAACAGAATCTTTGGTTTAAAAATATAATACAGATCTCTCTTATTTTCTGCATTTCCCTCCTTCTGATATTATCATCTTGCAACATATTTTGGGCAATAATGGAATATATTTCTCATAACCCCAATTTATATGTATGCATACAGTTACAAAATTCATATTTTTTCTATGGGTAATCAAAGGGATTCATGAGGTCGTCCAGACAATTCCCTTCTACTAGATCACTCTCGAAGTATGTTCTTCAGCCACTGCCAAAACTACTTTAATGATGTTTCCAAATACTAGCTAACCTTGGCTGATGTTTCCAAAGACTAGCTAACTTTGCCATACAGTGTATTTTCTCTTGGGTTTCTACTTCAAATTATTCTGGATCATTTTACTCAAAAGCATTTTTCTTTCTGCTGAACATATTTCCTGTAGGAATATATTTCATCTGGAAAAAAAGGAGGGATGATGGGAACTTTGGTTTTGTTGTGTTTTTGTTTGTTTTTTCTTTTCAGTTTCCTGGTATTTTGAAAATGACAACACAGAAAATGAAAATAAAAAAAAAAAAAAAAAAAAAGGAGGTTTTATTTATTCCTCTAGCAATAACAGCTCATCCTCTTCACTGTAGATCTAGCAAGTAAATAACGTTACAAAAAAATTTGTAAACCTTAAACAGCTTCACTCATGACTATCTTTAGTTGAATTTTTGGCTCAATTGTTCCAGCTGCTACAGCCATTCTCAGCTGCTCAATCAGTGAAAAGAGACTGCAAAAATTAGGAAAACTGGTGACTTAGATGAGTGGTTCTCCTCATACCTATTTGTACTTCACTGTAGGAGCAGTCAGTGTACTCAGGAGAAAAAGTAACACATAAATAAGACTGATGACTGTCAAAAGCTTTGATTCTCCACTGGAGACCTGAAAAACATGTTCTAACACACTGCATGGAGGCTTATTTCAAGACTGTACCAGTCTATCTAAAGGAGTACAAGTAAGGAGCTATATGTAGGAGTATATGTCTGTGTCCTATAAGGTCACTTGCACTTCTGTTTTTAATTGAAGTCTGAGTAGTAGACTGAAGTTAGCAATATATTCTAGTAAGCCTTGAGGTCAAGAAAGGTTAAAGTTTTGGGTTTTGTTTTTGTTTTTAAAAATACATCTCTCCTTTTTCTTAAGTAAGGAACATATGGATTGAAACGGGTTATATTACTTTATTTCAAAGTAAGAAACTAAATAACTTAAAAATCAACCAGACAACCTTATTTTTTTTAGTATATTTCTTGGTAGAAATAAACAAAAGGTATATCGAGATACATTTTCACAGAAGTTAATTTTATTAGTGACCCAAACTCAAGGAGATGTTTAGTGAAATAGAGGCTAGACAAATAATTAATGGTTACCTCATACAATTTGTGAAGGATATCTGAGTCACCAGGGATAGTTGTCTGCAAAAGAACTTCAATGCATCATAAAAAGGCACTGCAGGAGCAGGATCAGTCCAAACACATTGTCTGAGTAGCAATGACTATCCTATCTAACTGACTATCCAACTGTCCTAGCCAATTGTCAATTTTATTTTGACTTGGGGGATGCTAATCAATTATATTATAATTTTGCATCTACTCTCACTTTAGCAGAGGACTGGAGTTTCATTCAGTCTGAGCTTCTGAACTTGGTTTAATTGTTCCACTTAGTATCGTGTATTAAAATCATTTCTAGAAATTATTGCAAGTGTTATAAAGAATGATCTCTTTCTTGTTGTATGATTTTCTTTCACTGAGAGGTCTTCATTTGTCAACAACAACAACAACAAAAAAAGGAAATCTTAATTATACATGTAATTTATTTAGGGGAAAAAATATTCACAAGGTACAAGGCCTAATAAAAATGCAATGGGTATGTAATGTCATTACTTAAGTAGGAACTACTTATTACTTTACAGTCTTCTGAAGATATAAATAGAAATATACACATTTGGACAAAATTTATTTGCTTTTTAGGTTGTTTTTTGTTTGTTTGTTTGTTTGTTTTTAGATTATTACTTTCATCCACATAACAATTTTTGGTTTAATTTCTAGTTGAGAAAAAAAAAAAGATATAGAGCTAGATTTGTTCTCTATGTTGATCGGCAGTTTTATGTAAACTGTTAGATTAATCTAACTGGATGCTCAAAAATATTGGACACTATTTCAGTACCATACAATAGGTACTTCACATATGATTTCCATACAGATTTCCATACAGCCTGATGGCCTGATGGCAATCTCAAGCTGACTCAAGTTGACTGACTGTATGCATTTATCTTCTGATGTCAATTTGCTTTAGTTACAATTGTGAATAGCACGTCCCTTGAAGATGGGTCTCAGCTTAATTTATGTAAAACATCTCTTTCCTAACATCATGGTGAGGTCAACAATGAATATATGCATAGACCTCTAAAATGCATTCTAAAGGTATTATATGAGCAGAAAGTCTACTACATGAATCTTGTCATTGCAGCTTGAATCAAGCAAAAAGCACTAAAGAGTTTCTGTAGTACCCTCACAAAGGAGAATACTTTGGCATAAATTTATGGCACTTGGCAATAGATATTTTACTTAGGATTTTAGTGAGCATAACTTTAATTTTTTTAATACTGACTAATGATTCTGCATATTTTAACACTATATTTCCTATATAATGCTTCAGTTCCCCTTGCCACAGAGGTCAGTTTATAAATATTCTATGGCAGTCTGTAAAAGAATAGATGTGAAAGCATCTTCATAATTTCTGAGAAACTGGGCTACCTAGGATAGTTTAGGACATTTATTAAAGAAAGCTTTTCCATTTATAGGTGATTAAAAATTCATTTTTCTTCTTGTCGCAGAGAACTTATTTTCTTTTTTGAAAACCCAGTATGTTGCATAATAATGTTTCTATTCAACAGTAAAAAATAATATTATGATAGTTATAGGCCCCTAAGATCAGCTCTGTTGGATACATGTCCAACATTTTTTTCTAGTGAAAGAGAATAATTTCTAGAGTTACATTTGTTTTTAGTAGACAACATTTTTCTGTGAGTCATGTCTCAATTTGCAATCTGTTCTCCTTCCCATAAACAAATGCTTTAAATGTATAAATGATGCAAATATTTTGAAGAAAACAAAACAAAACTCTCCAATCTCACAGAGATTATATGATCTGTAAAAACTACAGGCAAAACTTTTTGGCTGCATTTCCTGAGGGTGTTGAGTTGTTTTTATTGCTCCTGAGTGTAACTGAGTCCTTTCCTTCACTGAGGTACTGATGAATCCAGTTTTACAGCATATCATTAAAACATCTGTAGGCGATACATTCACAGCTCCCAGAATCAACACTTCCACTTGCCTATAAAACCAGTTCTTTTAAGTTGTTCTTCACAATTTCCTGAGACATGGGACAGGGAGCAGGAAAGGAAGTAAGAGCAAGAAAGGGCAAACATACAGTCTTCTGACAGTTATTCTGACAGAACCCTATTGAAAGGGTTCTTAAAACATAATGAACACCTTCATTTCTTATGTCTTGCTTCTGCTTTGTTCTGCAAACCATTTAAATCTTTTACAAGAGTGAAAGACTTTATCTTTCTAACTGCACCTTATCTCACAATAAACTGAGTGTAATATAGGGAAAGTATATCAGTGGTGATTTTTCACCCCCATTTCCACCCCCTCAAAAATAAAGACTACAACAGGCCCTATCATAATAAGATAACAGATTTAATTGTTTAATATATGTATATAAAATGGGAAGAAGTTACTTAGGAGTTATTAAACATCAGAAAATAAATGGTTTTTCTGCAACCTGCATAGCACATTCTGGCAACAAACAACATCAGCAAATATTTTCACATTTCCTTACACACAAACAGAGTCATTAACTTAAAGTTAATGTTGCTTGAATTCAATTTCTATCAACAGCCTTGGCAGAAAAGCAAGGAAAATTAAAGTGTTAAGCCCTTCTAACTCCAAACGTGCTGGGTAACTGGACAACAGTAGAAAGGCAAATGATGACTTTTTTCCCCCTTCCCTGTAGGGGGAAAATGATGACTTTTTTCCCCCTTCCCTGTAACGCATTTATTGAGTTAAAAAAATCTCATTGGTCTTAGAAAGCTACCTGTACCTTTCTAAGACCAATGAGATTTTTCTAACTCAATAAATGGGAGAAAGAATTAGAACAGGGTGGGAAATCTAACATTTAACTCACTATGTATAATGAATAAGAAGGATTAGTGAAGCTAAATGTTTAAAGCAAATACATACAACATTGCAATAGACAATGTCAAAAAAAAAAAGTCATTTTGTAGCTGCCAATTTTTACCTATTGCTTCCAATCTATTTTAAGATTAATGTTCCTCCAAACATCTTCTAAAGGCGAAATATGCACAACTCTACTCCATGAACATATGCACCAACAACATCCCACTAAGAAAACAAGAATGACTGCTTGGGCCAAGCACCCAGGTTTAGACCCCCTATGGACAGTAAAATATTTTCTAGTGTTTCAAAGAACAATCAATTATTGATGAATAACTATTTAAAATAATAACACTGAAATACTTTATCTCCTTTTCAATATTCTCCTATACTTCTTAAATTTGACCCAATTAAATTTTTGACTTGTTTCCATTGTGACGAACAGATTCTGTTTCCAAAGATAGCCCTCTTATTTGTATAGGCCTCATGTTGAAAATGCTGCTTAGACTTCCAACCTAACATCATATCTTTTAATTTCAATATGAGATATCTGCCTGAGGAAATATTCAGCTGAGGGGTCAAATGATCTGTTTTGTCTCAATCAGAAAGCATGCTCCTTTAGAAATTCAGGATGCTTAATAGGTAAAGCAAAAAATGTTTCCCTAGGTAGTTCTATTCTATTCTATTCTATTCTATTCTATTCTATTCTATTCTATTCTATTCTATTCTATTCTATTCTATTCTATTCTGTTCTGTTCTGTTCCGTTCTGTTCCGTTCTGTTCCGTTCCGTTCCGTTCCGTTCCGTTCCGTTCTAAATTTTTTCCAACAGTTTTTCATATGGAGATTCTGTAATGTAACCTATTACACATTTTGACATTCTGCATGTGCCTGTCTTTAGTTACAAAGGTGTTTACTAGTGGTTATTTTATGTAGGTTTTTGGCATGCTGCTATGAGCAGGTTTGACTGCCATGATTAAGTCTGGAGGTTAGTGATACGCTTTCCAACCAAAAAAGGGCTCTTGTGGAGCTGAAGGTTTTACAAGTAACTGAAATGGCATTTGTACTCTAGTTAACTGTCAAATCATCTTCTGAACAGGAATAATGCTATCTAAGCAGATGGTTATAATGCATATTGATGGACAATGATTATGTATGTACAACAGTTGGGGTTGTTGAAGATTTCACTGTCCTCAGCCAGGAGGATCAAAACGACAATCCATCCAGTGCTTTCATGCATAAGATTAGGAGGATAAGGTTTCCCTTATGCTTCATCTCACAGCTACTATGGATTAATCTCCTTGCCACCCTGTCCTCTTTCACAGCAGGTTGGCAAGCTGATGTTGTCCACTGATATTCCAGTTAAGCACACCAGGTAGTAATAAACCACGTCTACTATATTCATCAAAAAATACTGGCCTTCCCAGGAGTACTAATTTGAATTACAGAAAATAAATAAATAAAAGTTATGAAAGGAAAACAAGATACTGATTATTTTGAATTTTCTCAAGATGCTCAGAAATTAATCAGAAATACAGTCTGCTTTCTCAGAGCATATTCTAATTTAATTTTATTTCAATACAGTGCAGTATCACAATTGAGAATACAAAAGAAAGTGGAAATAATATAGTCATTAATACCTTAAAGCAGACCACATTTTAAAGATCAGCTCAACTGATTTTGCTAACAAAGTTTGGTGATCCACATTGTCGTGGTTCCGGTGCAGGGCCACCTGCTCCACCATGGTCTCCTCCACGGGCTGCAGCGTGGAACCCTGCTCCACCGTGGTACTCCATGGGCTGCCGGGGGACATCCTGCTTCACCATGGTCCTCACCACAGGTCGCAGGGGACTTCTGCTCCGGCGCCTGGAGCACCTCTCCCCCTCCTTCTACACTGACATTGGCACCTGCAAGGCTGTTCCTCACTCCCTTCACTCTCCCAGCTGCTGTGTGGCGCAGAGTTTTTTTCCCTGTCTTAAATATGCTCTCACAGAGGCGTAAAACAACATCACTTATTGGCTCAGCTCTGGAAAACAATGCGGCCCTTCCCAAACATGGGGCAGCTTCTAGATCTTTCTCACAGAAACCACCCCTATGGCCCCCTGCTACCAAAACCTTGCCACGTAAACCCACTACACACATGTATATGTGGATGTATTGATATTAATTTTTATGTCATAAGTGAGACTTGAAAGTATGTTGTTTAGAATATTTGAAAACTAAAGGCTGCTGAAGGCTGCTGAAGACTGGGACAACTGAAAGATGGATAGAAGAGATGGTCGAGGAACATGTGGAATGGCTTTTGAACTTCAGAGAATCCATATAAGTTTTTGTACTACACAGGAAATTACTTCCTTTGTCAGCTCTTTACAGGTGCAAGTATGACTGATGCTATCAATATTCAGAGACAAGACAAGAAATATAGAAGGTAAACAGAATGTGATCAAGAAAACTATCACACTCTGTCTTATATTTGCATTCAAGAGCTTCCAAGGATATTAAAGGTGGACCATAGAGACATAGGAAAAAAACAGTGCTATGAAGACCAACACAACCAAAATAGTAGGCAAGTAAGAAGGTGCTGTTAGTGTCATTGCCTGTGGACCTGGTAAGTATGCTGTTAGTATCAGTGAGATGAAGCACCTAAAGATAAAAACTAAAGTGCATGGACCTGCAGTCTGTCAATACAGGAAAAAAAAAGAAACAAATTTTAGAAGGGTGCTTTACTTACTGTCTGTATGCACTAAGGAAAGGAAGAAAAGATAGAATCCTAACTGTTTTTTGTTTTAAAGATTTCAGGAAGAAAATTAGATCTAATTTGACCATGTTGGCCTTCTGGGACAGAGAGAGAGATTCTGGAGACCAATAAAATATAAGATTGAACATAAGGAATATGAAAGATTGATAAGTTTAAGATTAATTTAGTTAGAAGTAGAGTGTAAACCCATGTTAGCTAGTGGGCTTGTTCAGGAAGAACTTGAAAAATGAAAGGAGATGGTAAAAAATTGATATGAAGATAAAAAAAGAGAACTATTAAATGACATAATAATAAAATTCCAAAGAGTATAGAATATGAGTGAGGAAAAATAAGTGATTTTATCAAAAATAGATACAATCAGAACTGATTATAGTATTAGAAGCCTGTGTGACAATAAGGCATTTGAGACGGTGACAAGATATGTTTTGATGACATGAACAAAGAGATAAGTTTGTCTTGATCATTAAGCAATGGCTACATTACAATTAGCCAATAATATCAGTAATCTCAGAAGAGACATGGATATTGGCTGAAAAAATATGACTTAAGATATGTGGAGACTATTTATTATGTGATTGACAAACTATATTAACCCAAAATCATTGACAACATAACAGTCAAATAAGCAGATTTTTCTAAGCCATATTTAAAGTCACTGAAAATGTTTAACTGTTTCATATACACAGGAAAGGAATTGGTGCATAAGAAACAAGAGGTATATTTGTACTGAGTAGATTGAGATGAGCAGTAATTGATTGTAGATGAGCAGATTTTCTTCAACCTGCCTATACTGCAGTTAATCTTATAGTAGATGTCTAAAACATAGCTGATGAACCATGTGAGAAGCTTTTCTGTGTTGACTAGACAAGATATCCAAAATCTACCTCAAATATAGGAGTTTATGGTGTAGGTTTGTAAAACTATCTTAGAAGAATTTCCTTGTAGAAGAATTTACAGATCTTTTATTGTTAACCAAACAGTAAATATATCAAGTATTTGAAAATTTAAGGAATTAAAATTTAAAAAGCATCTAAAAGATAAATAAAACATTCTGCATTGTCAACCTACATTTGCCACAAGGACATCAGAACAAAATAGCTTTTCTTTTCATTTTTCCCCTTTATTGTTTTAAGTAAACCATTTTAATGAATTTCCAAAGTGGCCAAAGAACAACTTCTTCCTATTTATTTCCATAGCACACTCTAAAAACAGACAAAAAAATCTTCCAGTCTAACTATTAAATTTATATAAATGTAAATTTAATCTGATAAAGATTAAGAAATAGCTTTATAATTGTTTTTATTCATAAAGCAGAAAGAGAAGGGGTGCAAAACTGCAAGCAACAAGCACTAATAGAAAAGCATGCAAGGAAACACAGTAAGCAGGTTGACCTAGCAGTATGTAGAACGTGGCCACATTAAAACAGAGTTAAGCTGTTGGTCAAAGTATAAAAAGGCAAAATATAATTTAGTGAATTTAAATCCCTGTGTACTATCTGAAGCTCATGATCATATGAGAACTCATCCTGTACAGTGTACATCCTGTGTACATCACACGAGTATGTAGGTAGTCACACTGAAAAGACATACTGTTGTTAACCACTTTGTAGCAAGATGTTGGAACACTCAGACTTAAAAGGTTAAAGTACATAGCTTTTTTTTATGTCCTTCTTTTTTCATTTTTAAAAACTCACTTGATATTGGCCCTAGAATTTGACTATATATATATTAATTTCAGTGAATTCTATAATGAAAGTAGATAGTTGAGGAGATAAAGAATAATAATAAAAACAAAAATAGCAACAGATGATTAAACTAAGAATAATACTGATATGTTAGAGAAATATCAGCAAAAATCAAAATGCATCTAGGGCACATACTGAGCTCACAAGTAGGGCTGAAAAGTCATATAACAATAAAGACAAAACTAGAATAGAAAATAAATAACTATTGGCATTTTGTTTGCTTGTTTATTTGTTTGTTTGTTTGTTTTTAAATAAGGAAATCAAATCCTAGCGGAAACTTAAATTTTGTTCATATTCAACTTTTAAGAAAATTCCCCATCAATCCACTGAGCCAGGGTATCTCCATAGCTTACATTTTATTTTTAATCATTAGTATTTTTACTTTTTGCAGGCTAGCTTTAAGTTTATGGTTACAGACATCACAGGAAAAAAAAAAAAAAAAAAACAAAGGAAAATGGATGTGAAATACTGGGAGATTTCCCAGGAAATATTAAGGGAAACATAGTAAATAGACAAACCCTTTACCAAAATAATGGTCTACAAGATTTGAAATTACAGCGCATCATGCTTGCCAGCATTTCCCTCTTCCTCAAACTAACGAACAACTATATATAGATTTTTGTTTTCTCTTTAGAACATAAACCTAGTTTTTCTACTACTGTATAATCAAGCATGAAAGTAGAAAAATGATTGAAATTTTCACTTCTCATATAATTCCTTTTATATTGGCTTCGAATATTGGCCTAATATTCACTTTGAATCTTTCATATCTTTAACAATCTAGTAAATTCAAAAATCTAAAATGTAGCTTTTCAAATTTAAACAGTGAATTTATTAAACTCTTAAGAATGGAGAATTCTTAAAATACAGGAACGATACTACAAAATTCTGAAAAATTAAATATTTTATGTTTTATAGGGGAAAAAAGATTTGTTTTTCATCTCTGTCTCCACATTATATAAATATGGTGACCTGAGACACCAGTTCCATTAAAGCAATCTTCCAACTCCATGGTAATAAAACTATGACAGTGGAATATATGCCCTCTTTCATATTCATTCTAGATTACTTCCCTTCTATATCCTCATTCCACTTTCAGAAGTGATGGTATCATTTCTTTGTCACAATATTATTGGAGTGTAGAGGATATGAAATATGGAGAATTTTATTTTTGTTTCTATGGTCAGCATTGTTTTAATTTGTTTTTAAACTGGACACAAGAGATCTTCATAATACATGGCAGGTATCAATAGGAGCTCTCTGCAGGCTGCTCAATAATCAGTACAATAAGCTGACCAAGTTTATCCTGTACCAAGGAACCTGTGCAACACAACACAGCCTGATGGCTATGTTGGACTATAGCACATGCCTACTTATGCTAACTGTTGTGTGGATCACTAACTCCTTGCTGTACTTGCTGTCTCCTAGTCGGGATCACTATGTTCCCCTCCTTGATCCATATACAGTTTATCTTTTCCTACGATACTGTAAACTACAGATAATATTAATCACTTCCAAGTTCTCAAGCCCTAAGTACGAGGTCCAATTGATCAGACATGACTTGTTCAAGGTAACTAACTCCTTGAATATGCCTTCTGAAAGGCTACCAATGCACCATATTCTCTGCTATATAAGTAACTTAGTTGAAAATAGTTTTTAATATAGCATACATAAATGTGCGTATAGCATGTACACAGATGTTTTCTCCTAATACACAATAGAAAATAAAGCAAATAAAAAAGTTCAATCATATATATATATGTGTAGATCTTATTAGATGTGAGTATATTTATACACACACATATATATATATGTATATGTATATATACACATATATATATACATATACATATATATGTGTATATATATATGTATATATTTATACACACACATATATATGTATATATTTATACACACACACATATATATGTATATGTATATATACACATATATATATACATATACATATATATGTGTGTGTATATATATACTCACATCTCTCACATCTACTAAGATCTACTCATTTTTTAAAGTTTCTGACCATACCCTGCCAAGTTCAACAGGAGATTTATCTGTTTTCAGGTTTTAACTGACTGTGAGTTGAGAGTATACTTGTCCTGGTTTCAGTTAGCACAGAATTAATTTTCTTCCTAGTAGCTGGTGGAATGCTGTGTTTTGGCTTAGAATGAGAAGAGTGCTGATAACACCCCGATGCTTTAATTGTTGCAGAGCAGTGCTTATACTAAGCCAAGGACATCTCAGCCTTTGCTCTGTCCTGCCAACGGGCAGGCTGGGGGGTGCAGTAAGAGCTGGGAGGGGACAGACCCAGGACAGGTGACCCAAACTAGCCAAAGGGGTATTCCATACCATCTGACGTCATGCTAAACAATATATAGGGGTGGCTAGCCGGGGGGAGGGGGCCGGACTGCTCGGGGTTAGGCTGGGCATCGGTCAGCGGGTGGTGAGCAATTGCATTGTGCATCACTTGTTTGTACATACTATTATTACTTTCGTATTATCCCCATTGTATCATCATTATTATTATTGTTATTATTATTTTTGTTATTTTTTTTTCCCTGTCTTATTAAACTGTCTTTATCTCAACTCACGGGCTTCACTTTCCATTTCTCTCCCCCGTCCCAGAGAGGGAGGGGGGAGGGTGAGCGAACGGCTGCGTGGTGTTTAGCTGCCGGTCGGGTTAAACCACGACAGTCTTTTTGGCGCCCAACGTGGGGCCCGAAAGGTTGAGATAACGGCAGATCTGATCAGAGTGTGTTAAACTAAAATTGGTGTAAGGATTAGACCTGCTTAATAGTCACTTGTCATGATGCTGATTGCTTTAATCACAACTCTGCTGCGCCTGTTTTCCAAATTGAGTATTATAGTACATTATTTTCCGTATTTGCTCTCTGTAGTGTTGTTTCTCCTCTCCGGGCCCTGGTTTCAGACCATTATGGTACTAAGTGTTATAGCAATGGCTTATGAGACGATAAGATATCTGGTCATGACTCTAACTTGGTATTTATACTCAATAACATCGTGGACTCTGTACTTTGGAAACAGCATCTTGGGAACTATTAGCAATTATACCTATTGTTTTTCTCCATTAGAGAGTCAATCTGTGGAGGGGAAAGGGGAGGATATTTTTCCTTACTTGCTTACTCTCCCTTTCTCCTTCACCACCCCTGTATCCTCCTGGGTCACTCTGCCTTCCTCCTTCACCACCCTCTTATCCCCTGAGCTTGTCACAATAGCTCTCCAAGATATTGAATATTTCTGGAATACTCAGAATACCATAGTCTTGTTGTTCTGCCTCATGAATGCACTTCAGATTCTGCTTAAAGTTAAACAACTGCTTATGAAGCTCATCCGGAGATCTGCCCGGAGGCAGTATAGTTGTGGGTGGCAGGGAGTATGGGTGGATATGGGCAGGCATCTAGAGCAGTTGGCACCCCCAGTGTTTTGGAAATTCACCCCTGAACAATGGCAAAATCCTCAAAAACTGGCAGAATGCTTGAAAAAAAGGTGTAATGATTCTGGCAGTTCCAAAGTAACACAAATCATTGTAACGTGCTGGGGCCTGGCTCATGCCTATCGAGCTGCCATTGATACTGCTGTCAACTTAGTGACAGACCCTGCGGCCACTCCAAACCCTGTGACAGATCCAACGGCCACTGTGACCCCTACGGTGGATTCTGCAGCCGCTCCAGTCCCAGCTCCTGCAGCCGCTCCAGTCCCAGCTCCTGCAGCTGCTCCAGTCCCAGTTCCTGCAGTCGCTCCAGTTCCAGCTCCGGCCGCTACTCCAGTCCCAGTTCCTGCAACTGCTCCAGCTCCAGCTCCTGAAGCCGCTCCAGCTCCAGCTCCTGCAGCTGCTCCAGTCCCAGTTCCTGCAGTCGCTCCAGTTCCAGCTCCGGCCGCTACTCCAGTCCCAGTTCCTGCAACTGCTCCAGTCCCAGCTTCTGAAGCCGCTCCAGCTCCAGCTCCTGAAGCCGCTCCAGCTCCAGCTCCTACTGCTGCTCCAGTCCCAGCTCCTGCAACTGCTCCAGCTCCAGCTCCAGCTCCTGTAGCCGCTACAGCTCCGGTTCCTGCAACTGCTCCAGCTCCTGTAGCCGCTCCAGCTCCTGTGGCCGTGTCAGAGAAACGAGCTGTAGCAGTGCAAGTTGACCCTGCAGAGGGCATTCCAACCCCTGTGGCAGACCCTGTAACAAAGTCAGAGAAACGAGCAGTAGCAGTGCAAGCTGCCCCTGTAGAGAAGGTGAAAATATGGTACAGAAATTCAAGTCGTTTAGAACGCAGAGAGTCTTCTGCCAATCCAGGTAAGGCTTCTGCCAAAACTAAGTATAGAGATGACGAAGATGATGACGACGCTGGGCCGTCAAGGATTCAGGAGGAGGAAGATGAGGATGCCGAAAGAGCAACAGTAACTACCCGAAGCCTAAACGAGCGCGAGCTATGAGATGTGCGAAAAGATTTTGGTCGCTGTATAGGTGAGCAGCTTGTCACCTGGCTGCTCCGGTGCTGGGACTCTGGAGCCAATTGTGTGGAATTAGACGGCAGGGAAGCCAAGCGGCTGGGATCCTTTGCTCGAGACGCCGGCATTGACAAAGCAATTGCAGATGGAGCACGACCCACCAGCCTCTGGAGGCGTCTCCTCTCAGCTGTGAGGGAAAGGTATCCCTTCAAGGAAGATATTTTATGTCTACCAGGCAAGTGGACCACTATGGAGAAGGGAATCCAGTACCTGAGGGAATTAGCCGTACGGGAAGTGATTTATGAGGATCCAGACCTCAAACAAACATCCACAGATCCAGATGAAGTCAAGTGTACACGACCCATGTGGTGGAAGTTTGTACGGAGTGCACCATCATCATATGCCAGCTCATTGGCAATAATGGCCTGGAAAGAGGATGAGGAACCCACAGTGGGTGAAGCGGCTAAACAACTCCGGCAGTACGAAGAAAGTCTCTCCTCTTCCTTACAGGCCTGCGTCTCAGCTGTGGAGAAACTTTCTGAAAAGGTTCACCAACTTGAAGAGAATCTATTGTCCTCCCCACCTGAACCAACCAGTGCCCACCGACCAAAGGAGAACACTTGGGAGAAACTTTCTGAAAAGGTTCACCAACTTGAAGAGAGATTATTCTCCTTCGCACCTGTACAAAGCAGTGTCTCAGCTGTCAGGGGTAGGCGTTCACCCACACAAGGAAGACGATATGGTGGGTACTCACCCCGTGCCACCCTGTGGTTTTACTTACGAGACCATGGAGAGGACATGAGAAGGTGGGATGGAAAATCTACCGCGACCCTAGAGGCACGGGTACGTGAGTTGCAAAAGAAAACAATCAGGAAAAAGGGATTCTCCGAAAAGTTTGCTGCTCCAACTTCCAGCAGACAGTCCTTCAAACACAGAAACGAGGAAGATTCTGACCAGGATTAGGGGGGCCCTGCCTCCAGCCAGGGGGAGGAAAGGGACAATCGAGTTTATTGGACTGTGTGGATTCGATGGCCTGGCACATCACGCGCACAGAAGTATAAGGCTTTAGTAGACACCGGTGCACAATGTACTATAATGCCATCGAGCTATAAAGGACCAGAGCCCATCTATATTTGTGGAGTGACAGGGGGATCTCAGCAGTTGACTGTATTGGAGGCTGAAGTGAGTCTGACTGGGAATGAGTGGGAAAAGCACCGCATTGTGACTGGTCCGGATGCTCCATGTATCCTTGGCATAGACTATCTTAGAAGAGGATACTGCAAGGACCCAAAAGGGTTCCGGTGGGCTTTTGGTATTGCTGCCTTAGAGACAGAGGGCATTAAACAATTATCTACCTTGCCTGGTCTCTCAGAGGACCCCTCTGTTGTGGGGTTGCTGAGGGTCGAAGAACAGCAAGTGCCAATTGCTACCACAACTGTGCACCGGCGGCAATATCGCACCAACCGAGACTCCCTGATTCCCATCCATAAGCTAATTCGTCAATTGGAGAGCCAAGGAGTGATCAGCAAGACTCATTCACCTTTCAATAGTCCCATATGGCCAGTGCGAAAGTCTAATGGCGAGTGGAGACTAACAGTGGACTATCGCGGCTTGAACGAAGTCACGCCACCACTGAGTGCTGCAGTGCCGGACATGCTGGAACTTCAGTATGAACTTGAATCGAAGGCAGCCAAGTGGTACGCCACAATTGATATCGCTAATGCATTTTTCTCCATCCCTCTAGCAGCAGAGTGCAGGCCACAATTTGCCTTCACTTGGAGGGGAGTCCAATATACTTGGAATAGGCTGCCCCAGGGGTGGAAACACAGCCCTACCATTTGCCATGGGCTGATCCAGTCTGCACTAGAGCAGGGGGAAGCTCCTGAACACCTGCAGTACATCGATGACATTATTGTGTGGGGTGACACAGCAGAGGAAGTTTTCGAGAAAGGGAAGAAAATAGTCCAAATCCTTCTGAAAGCCGGTTTTGCCATAAAACAAAATAAAGTCAAAGGACCTGCACGGGAGATCCAGTTTTTAGGAATAAAATGGCAAGATGGACGTCGTCAAATCCCAATGGATGTGATCAACAAAATAACAGCTATGTCTCCACCAACTAACAAAAAAGAAACACAGACTTTCCTAGGTGTTGTGGGGTTTTGGAGAATGCACATCCCAAATTACAGTCTGATTGTAAACCCACTCTACCAAGTAACTCGCAAGAAGAATGAGTTTGAATGGGGCCCTGAACAACGACAAGCCTTTGAACAAATCAAGCAGGAAATAGTCCATGCAGTAGCCCTTGGGCCAGTTCGAACAGGACCAGATGTAAAGAATGTGCTCTACACTGCAGCCGGGGAGAACGGCCCCACCTGGAGCCTCTGGCAGAAAGAACCTGGGGAAACTCGAGGTCGGCCTCTGGGGTTTTGGAGTCGGGGATACAGAGGATCTGAGGCCCGCTATACTCCAACTGAAAAGGAGATATTGGCAGCATATGAAGGAGTTCGATCTGCTTCGGAGGTGGTCGGTACTGAAGCGCAGCTCCTCCTAGCACCCCGATTACCAGTACTAGGCTGGATGTTCAAGGGAAGGGTCCCCTCTACGCATCATGCAACTGATGCTACATGGAGCAAGTGGGTTGCACTGATTACTCAGCGGGCTCGAATAGGAAACCCCAGTCGCCCAGGAATATTGGAAGTGATCATGGACTGGCCAGAAGACAAATACTTTGGGATATCATCAGAGGAGGAGGTGGGTCGTGCTGAAGAAGCCCCACTGTACAACCAGTTGCCAGAGAATGAAAAGAAATATGCCCTGTTCACTGATGGGTCCTGTCGTATTGTGGGGAAGCATCGGAGATGGAAGGCTGCTGTATGGAGTCCTACGCGACGAGTTGCAGAAGCTGCTGAGGGAGAAGGTGAATCGAGTCAGTTTGCAGAAGTGAAAGCCATTCAGCTGGCTTTAGACATTGCTGAACGAGAAAAATGGCCAGTTCTCTATCTCTACACCGATTCATGGATGGTAGCAAATGCCCTGTGGGGATGGTTACAGCAATGGAAGCAAAACAACTGGCAGCGTAGGGGCAAACCTATCTGGGCTGCTGCATTGTGGCAAGACATTGCTGCTCGGGTAGAGAACCTGGCTGTGAAAGTACGCCACGTAGATGCTCATGTGCCCAAGAATCGGGCTACTGAAGAACATCAAAACAACCAGCAGGTGGATCAGGCTGCTAAGATTGAAGTAGCTCAGGTGGACCTGGATTGGCAGCATAAAGGTGAATTATTTATAGCCCGATGGGCCCATGACACCTCAGGCCATCAAGGTAGAGATGCAACATACAGATGGGCTCGTGATCGAGGGGTGGACTTGACCATGGACGCTATAGCACAGGTTATTCATGACTGTGAAACATGTGCTGCAATCAAGCAAGCCAAACGGTCAAAGCCTCTTTGGTATGGAGGACGATGGCTGAAATATAAATATGGAGAGGCCTGGCAGATTGATTACATCACACTCCCTCAAACTCGCAATGGCAAGCGCCACGTACTTACAATGGTGGAAGCAACCACCGGATGGCTGGAAACATATCCTGTGCCTCATGCTACCGCCCGGAACACCATCCTGGGCCTTGAAAAGCAAGTCCTATGGCGACATGGCACCCCAGAAAGAATAGAATCAGATAATGGGACTCACTTCCGAAACAACCTTATAGACACTTGGGCCAAAGAACATGGTATTGAATGGGTGTATCACATCCCCTATCATGCACCAGCCTCCGGGAAAGTTGAACGATACAATGGCCTGTTAAAGACTACCTTGAAAGCAATGGGCGCTGGGACGTTCAAAAACTGGGATACGCATTTGGCAAAGGCCACCTGGTTAGTCAATACTAGGGGATCTACCAACCGAGCTGGACCTGCCCAATCAAACCTGTTACGTACTGTAGATGGGGATAAAGTTCCTGTAGTGCATGTAAAAAATATGCTGGGTAAAACAGTCTGGGCTACTCCTGCCTCAGGAAAAGGCAAACCTATTCGTGGAATTGTTTTCGCTCAGGGACCTGGATATACTTGGTGGGTGATGCAAAAGAACGGAGAGGTCCGGTGTGTACCTCAAGGAGATTTAATACTGGGTGAGAATAGCCCATGAACTGAATTGCACCATGTTAAATAGTATATTATACTGTATGTTATCACTACCATGATTACTATAGGTGACTAATTAGAATGTATGGAAAAGAGTGTAACCTGAGCATGACATAAATGGTATGGAATAAGGGGTGGATAGATGTCCTGGTTTCAGTTAGCACAGAATTAATTTTCTTCCTAGTAGCTGGTGGAATGCTGTGTTTTGGCTTAGAATGAGAAGAGTGCTGATAACACCCCGATGCTTTAATTGTTGCAGAGCAGTGCTTATACTAAGCCAAGGACATCTCAGCCTTTGCTCTGTCCTGCCAACGGGCAGGCTGGGGGGTGCAGTAAGAGCTGGGAGGGGACAGACCCAGGACAGGTGACCCAAACTAGCCAAAGGGGTATTCCATACCATCTGACGTCATGCTAAACAATATATAGGGGTGGCTAGCCGGGGGGAGGGGGCCGGACTGCTCGGGGTTAGGCTGGGCATCGGTCAGCGGGTGGTGAGCAATTGCATTGTGCATCACTTGTTTGTACATACTATTATTACTTTCGTATTATCCCCATTGTATCATCATTATTATTATTGTTATTATTATTTTTGTTATTTTTTTTTTCCCTGTCTTATTAAACTGTCTTTATCTCAACTCACGGGCTTCACTTTCCATTTCTCTCCCCCGTCCCAGAGAGGGAGGGGGGAGGGTGAGCGAACGGCTGCGTGGTGTTTAGCTGCCGGTCGGGTTAAACCACGACAATACTGTGAAGGATCTCCAGTAGAATAACATTCTATACATTCCTCTAATTCTCACTAGTATGAGGTTTTAACTGAAAATGTCAACCTTCCATAGATTTCTGACACACATATTGTGAGAATCTGTCAGTAGTAACTAAAAAGATGTAAGCACCTCAAGGTAACACCATGCAAAGAACACAGAGGGAAGACAAGGTAAGGTTCAATCTGTTTTTGGAAATTGTTTATTAACCAATATTTGAGAGATGTAAAGGCAGTTTTTACTCTAGCAGCTAGCACAATACCTGTAGGTCAAAAGTTCACTTGCAGAACAAGAAGTCTTGTTCTCAAGACTTGTTCTCAACCCTCAAGACTTGTTCTCTGTTGTTCTCAACCCACTTTACATGGGTTTTCCTGAGTATAAGGTATTTAATAAAAGCAAAGCAGAGCTCTATGTGAGAGCTCCTCTGTAACTGAAGACAGAAGCTTGGATAGACATTTATTATTCAAATAAATGTCTGAAACAAGAAGAAACTGTATGTTATGCTCAATTTTTTGATGATGAAAGAGAACAAATGCAAAGAGGAAACAGCTAAGGTAGAACTAACACAACAAAAATGCTTGAAGGTGGAAAAAATAATATAACAGGACAATGTGTTTTGATAAAAATGTATTTTGTGGTTTTGATAAAAATGGGGTGGTGGTGGGGATTACATCAGTACATTCATCAAAGAAGGGGTGATATGGTCACATATCACACAGTTCACAAGTTCATATGCAGTGATTTGCCTATAACAAGGGAGTTGTTTAAAAAGTTTTCTTGCAGAAAATATATTTGTTTATATTCAGTATAGGATATACTTGAACATAGGAAATATTTCAGCTAGAAATATTTGATTCAAAAATCAAATAGTGCTCATATATCATTTACAGACTGTGGAATCTTACTGAACTTGTAGTCCACCTTTCTTATTCTCTTGTTCTCTTGTATTACACCATAGCAAAACTCATTTCCAGTTCTGAATACAGAACAAGGATGTTCTTGTCTGTGACATGTGTGAAGGCTATTGTTGCATTAAGGGGTGTAGCTGATTAACCGTTACGGGCCCGGTCAGATTCAGGGGACTGAACCAGTCAGACATTCACCAAAAACACATTAACCGCCTGGGGGTCCAGTCAGACATTCACCATCAACGCATTAACGGCCTGGGGGTCCGTTCGGACATTCACCAAAAATGCATTAACCGCCTGGGGGTCTGGTTAGATTCAGAACACTGAACTATCACGGATAACCACCCTCACCCTCGTTGCACTCAATGAGAGTTATCACAATGCAATCAAGTATGGTTTATTACAGCAACAGATAATCAGGTTCTTTTGGATTGCCGGCGATAGTGACTGTCTGCAAAAGCAAGTTAGTATGCATAAAATACACAGGTGTTATAGGTGTTGTAGGTGTTATACGTGTTACAGGTGTTATAGATGTTTATAGATGTTACAGATGTTACAGAGGTTATAGGTGTTGCAGGTGTTACAGATGTTACAGGTGTTTACAGGTGTCACAGGTGTGCAGCCTAGAAATAAACGCGTTAAAAGGATCAAAGACTCTATAGAGATTTATAAGCATAAAATAACTGGTGCATAAAATAAGCATAAAATAAGCAAAAATAACTTTTTGGGTGAGATATTCAGATCTCACCCAAAGGCGTCCCAATGGGGGGGGAAGAGAGGCTCAGCCCGTCGACTGATCCCAGGAGTCAGGAGGTCCTAAGGATGTTGTCCTTGGGATGGTATTTCCCCTGACGGTGGTATCTTCCCTAACATCCCCTTTCTCTTGGGCCAATTTATATTATTTTCTATCTTTTAGGTGGAGCTTGAGTGGCTCTAGTCAAGCATATCTTAGTTATGATTGGTGTAAAGTTTTCCCGTCTCCGTTTAAAGTAATAGGCTCTGAGGAATTCAGAGCGCATGCTCAGTGAGGGGTGGTCGCACCTTGGAGGCGGGTAGCTTTTGGGATGGAGGTGTGTTTTGGTATTATAATGATATTATAATGAGCAAAAAGTACACTAGGGTACAGCATTTGTCAAAACATGACAGGTCTTTGGCTTAGGGTGGCAAAAAGTGCAGCTTTGTGCACAAGAACAATCGAGGTCCCATCTGATTACAGAGCCTAGCCGTGGTGTCTCCACTCCACTCTATGCTCCGTGCTGTTCCTTAGAGCTAGCACACCAAGTTTCCCCAGCGCGATAGCATCTAAGGCTGGGAGCCTAGGGAACGCTCAGATAAAGCAGTTATGCCCTACCCTGAAAGCCTCTTCAATGCTGTACCTTTTCCTTAAAAATGTGGATGTTAGTTTTATTTTCCTAGTTACTTCAGGCATTTACACCACAGCTATGCAGGAAAATACACTAATAATTAGATAATAGTCTGAATGTATTTGTCTAGAAATAATAACTGTATAGTGTGATCCTGAGTGACAGAAAGGTGGGGGAAGGAGGGAAGATGAGAACTTATTATATTTTTGTTTGTTTGCTTTCTTCAAGGAAACAATTTTAATTTCATTAATTCTAAAATGAAGTCAACATCTAAAAAGCACAATCAGAGAGGTAAGATACAGGAAGGATCAGAAGAAGACAAATTGTATTAGAACCATTAGAACCATTGTTAAAAAGAAAAAGATTGTCTTTCTTCAAAGAACGGTGTATACCTTTTCTCATTTCAGGTATTAGTTAATAAAATTTGGCAGAATGCTTGTTTCTGAAGCTGATTACATTTTGAGCTCACATTTACCTGTTTGCAATCTGGGTCAATTTTTTTTCGTTTGATTTATTTACATATATTTCATGAAAAAAAAAAAAAAAAAAAAGTATTTATTTAGCACTGAAGCACTTATGCGATAAGGACTGATAAATACTAATATTTATCAAAACATGAATGAAAGCTAGTAGGTTTGTTTCTACACAAGTTTTTTCATAATAGATATTTTTGTGATATTATTTATCACAATAAATATTTTTGTCCCAGTCACCAGGGAAATCAGACCCAACTACACATCAATGGTTTGAATAGCAGTTCTAAAGAAGAAGAAAAAGGGTGCTTTTTTTAAGCTGTGTTGGGAAAGATGCAAGACAAAATCTGAATATAGAATTGGTGTAAGGAATAGAGCTCAGACACTACTTTCAAGATCCTTACATCGATTCATACACACATGCAAGAATGAAATCCATGCCTCGTAAAATTCACAATAATGATTGGCAATGAGAAAAAGAAACACTGGGCATATTGATAAATGCCCAAACATCACATTTCAACAAAGATTTATCTTTCTTCCAGACAGAAAGAGCTGTACCCATTTATACCTGCAGAGGATTTGGCCTTGGCTGACTACACAAGCTTTTCTGGTGAACAGAAAATCTGTAATATTTGGTACTGTGTTGCCGTTCACAAAAAATAACATGTACAAGGCTGACTGAACAGTTTCATTACAGTTGTAATAGCTTGTATTACTGTTAAGAAAGTAAATGCCAGGAGTGTTATTTCCAAAAAGGAGGCTATACCTCTTATGCTATTGCAAAACTTTAAGTGGAACTGTGATTTCAACTGCATGTTCTTTCAGTACAAATCATCATAACTGCAATAATAATTTGAGTCAGCTCTGTTCAGTGTTACTACAGCCTGGTAAGAAACACTTTTCACTATTCTTTTACTATCTGCAGGATTGTGCTTCCATATTTAAACATATATTGCTACTATATTCACTACTTTTTTTTTTTTTTTTTTTTCCAGAAGAGTTTGCAATTTATTTCCAACAGCATGTTGCATACTTTCCAAAACAAATAGTTTACAAGATTACAGTATGATTTGCATAGCCCAGTATCATAGGTACAGTCCAGTCCTTTCTAAAAATTGAATCCTAGTACTTAATTGCACTGAACTTGTTAAAATATTTTGAAAAGAATGCTTCCTTATACTTACAAATTTAATTGTCATCTCTATAATTACACTGAATTTCACTATAAACATCTAAATTTGTAGAGGTCCCATATTATGCTGAACAGTGTTTCTCAAGGTAATACCTTAGATGTAAGCAAACAAATTTTATGGCTATAACTCTATTGCTATATAATTCCACATATAGCAATATATATAACATATCGCTATATGATTCCAGTATTATGGGATGGTGCATTTTTCCTTCTGCAAGAAATTTATAAATTTACAAAATCAATGTCTTGTCTAATGTGTATATACATTCATACAGACATATACATATATATGTAATATATATTTATATATTTTATCTTATGTCATCTGATGAATATTTCCCAAACTGAATATGAAGTCAGTCATGAATCCTTAATATAAAAATTCACCATGACTTTCAATCAAAACATAAGGAACAGTTAGAAGAGCCTTACTTTACAGAATTGATTTGCCAAATAAGCACAAGAAATGTCACTTAGCATACAACATAATCTTTTTAAAAACTTCTTCTTAGGGTAAAAACAAACAAAAATCCATTCTTTCTTTAGTTTTGAGGAATCTAAGAGGAAAGCCTCAAACTTTGCTGTGCTGCATGAGGGGAGAAAAGAATGTGTTCTCTACTGTGCTATCAGGTTTTCACTCTATTAATTTGCTGTTCCAGGAGTGCAGTAGCGATTAGAACTCTTTTTTTTTTTTTTTTTTTTTTTTTAATTTTATTTTAATTGAAATGCAAAGTACAATCTTACATACTTTTAATAGGATTAAAGGGTTTGTAATTCCCTCCTGCCTAGCTGGGTAATTGTACAGATGTATGTTAATTATTTGTTTGTTAGTGTTAGTGTCTTCTACTGGTTCTGC
Organism: Netta rufina; assembly: GCF_964035555.1. Taxonomy (NCBI): domain Eukaryota; kingdom Metazoa; phylum Chordata; class Aves; order Anseriformes; family Anatidae; genus Netta; species Netta rufina. The sequence continues at coordinate 101,017,782 of NC_140123.1, forward strand.
TTTGTCTACTTGGCTAGATATCCTGTGTTTTGAGGTTGGGGGCTGGTTCACATGAAGTATTCAGCTTCTACCATAACCCTTAAAAGTAATAAAAATGTTAAACCTCAACTTCTGAACCTTTTCCTCAAATCAATGATTACATGTGAATAAATAAGCTTATGTACAATTTTAAAAGTATATATATATTTTTGGATATGGGAATAGAAACATAGGTGATTGCATATTATTTCCAGTTTCATTGTTGTAGCTATGATAGTGTAAGAAATATCAGTTAATCTGTGGGAAGTAGATCACTTTCACACTTTTATTTTTTTTTCTATTTATACTGACTTTAATGACTTAAGTCTGATCAAAGGCACCTAAAGCTGTTATGTACCATTGTTTATATTAGTATCTCCAGCCTATAGTTTCAGCCTATCCTGAGCTATGTTTGGCACTGAAATTTCAATTTCAATGACAGCTCAGGATCAGATTTCATAATCAAACCAAAAAGTATGTATTTGTATGTATTTATACATACTTTTCAGTTTTTCTAAAGTCGGTGGTTTGGGTGCCTCATTTTATATGTATTTAATATACAGCCATTTACAATGAAGCCTTGATGACAACAAGTGCTAAGTAGCTACAAATGGCCACGTTTCTGCAAATGATTTGCAACTCTCTATACATAAACATAAGCATATTTTTACTTCTCTTTATATTTGGAATAGGTCACAGAAATAGTACTTAAGATTTCAGCTCTTGGTCATTACTTACTCATCTAAACAAGCCTGTGTTTTCCTACCATTTTAAGGTAAATCTACTTTGTATATTTGTTGTGTTTGATAACACTGAAGAATTTGATGAGAAAGAAAGGAATGAAGCATTGGAAGCTATCCTATATCAGGTTTAGAAATCATTTCTTCAGAAATCATCCCTTAAAAGACTGGAATCAGTGGGGATCATATGCTACTTAAAATATATAGTTGATATACATGTACTTGAATGATCTGTCAATCAAATAAGTAGGACAAGGATAGAAACAAAGTATTAAATAAGACTGACACAAAATCTGGAACCAGGGTAAAAGTCCAATTTTCTTTATTGTGTCTAAAACACAATAAATGTATATGATCTAAAGGAAAGTACTTATTCCATAGCAAACCGAATCATAACAGATATTAATATGAATTTCTTTTGTCCAGTTCCACATTTCAGTTGACTTATCTTTCATACAGAACATTTATCTTAAGCAGAGTACCAATAAATCACTTTCTTAGTATTTGTATAAAAGTTTTTATTCTGTGAAATTATAATTAAAAAAAAAAAAAATTGTGGTCTGGACATTGACAGTTTAATCATGGCCACTGTAATACATATACATGTATATATGTCTTTTATCAGTTTTGAATATCTTGACTTTTAGTTTTATACAGGATCTTCTTGTTCTTGTACTATGGCTGAGAAACAGCTACGAAGATTAGGCAAATGACCTTCACTGTTCTCCCCTGACCACCAGCCATAAGCCAGGTTATTCCTTCATGACATTAACCTTTAAATAAAATGAAGTAACTTTGGCACTGTATTTTCCACATTTCCCCACAATGTTAGTTGCCTTTTTTTCTTCCATTTCTATTCGTTTTGGAAAAGGGTCATTGAGAATTCACTTAACGTTATGTAATATGAAATTTTTTTCCTGTAACAATATAATGTTTCCTTATTATTCTTATTTTCTGAACAGAAACAAGCAACTTCACTCTTTGATAATGAACAACCTTGTTATTATTGTTATTATTATATACAATAATTAGCTTGTTTTTATTGAACATCCTATCCCATCAATGAGTGTTTTGTTTTTTTTTTCCTGAGCAGTTACTATTATTTACAATTTAATATTTTGCATGAATTATTAAAATTGTCTTGCCATGTGGATTACCTTGGCTAGTAGTGAATTTAATCTGCCTTCATGTTGACAAACTAAGTAATGCAGTATATGTGCCTCAGAGTGCACAGACGAAAATATTTATAGTGTAAGAATGTGCTATGAGTACGGCCACATTTCTGATAATAACCATACTGTAAGGACCATTTAACAAGTGTTTGCATCTACAGGATACAAATGCACTGTAGCAAAATTTTAATCCTTATTACTGGCCACGAGTGAAAATTCATTGGAACTGAATGACAAGTAAAGTGAACAACTGTAAGAATGAACTGATTGAAAACATAAAACATCCTCTTTTTCTAGGACTGATGGTATTTTATCACACAGGAAATATAGTTTATCTGAACAATAGCAATAGATGCTTACACACAAACAAGTATATGTAAGTGTATAATGAATGTGATTCATATATACTCTTAGAGATGTATCTAATTATATGTTGTTGGAAAAGGAAAAATTAGGATGAATAACACCTGAGCTATCTGGCCAGAAACTCTTTAGCCATTTGTAGAGAAATGCTGTTATTTTAGGAAAATCAGATAGGATCATAATTTCTGAGCTGAAATATGATATTAGTTAGAGTACCATTTATTTGCTGTAGTGTTTTAGATGCTTATAAAACTGTGTTTTTGTTGTTGTTGCATTTGTGTATTTTTTCATAAAATAGAAAAAGCAATTTTTGCCTTTCCAGTTTAAAAAAAATAAATATTTATCTTCAGTGGGTGGAGAAAGCAGACTAAAGCTTTAACAGAAATTTTTTTCTTTTATCTGAGGATCCATAAAAAGACAGTTAATGGACTTACAGCATGAAAGTTTACCAATAAGGATCTAAAAGTCAAAGGTTGTTTTTATGTTTATGTCTATGTTGCAAACCGATGTTAAACTCATCCCTAAAGGAAATAATTATTAATCAACAATAACACTTAAGGAATGTATATTTTCTCATCAGAAAGTAATGGTTCAGTGCCATGTAATTTAAGCCAATACTGAATTACATAACATACCAGTGACAGATATTCTTTCCCTTTCCTTATTCCATTTACACGATATATTTATGAATCTGTATCATAGTCATCTTTTCAATTTGGAAAGAGATTAAATATCTCTGCTTCTATTAGGAACAGTAACCCATTGAAAACCATTCAGAAATAAAACACTACTTGATACAGACTCAATCACAAGTAGGAATATTGGCCACAAACAGCAATTATGTTTAATTTAAATTATTTCCTTTGCAGTTAATTGTAGTTCTTTTAAATATTGAATATAATAATAGTCTTCCACCTACTAAATCACATACTTATTTCCAATGTTGAAACATTCAATGGCTTACAAAATATTAAGTAGAAGTACATGTATCTGCATTTTAATCTTTGCGTACCTTTCTGAAAAATGTAGATGTATATGTAATGATGTTTGATTAGAAATAATAAACAAGTTGCATACAGCGTATTTTTTCAAATAACTATTTCCTTCTCATTACCTACTTCTGAATATATAATATTTGAGCTATATTATATAAATGTGAGAGAAAAATTATTGAAAATGTTGAAGATAACAGCATGAAAGAGTTTATCAAACCACTGGACAGAAATTTAGACCTTTCCACAGATATTTTTTCCCTGTTAAATTTAAAATTTACCTGTGAAAAATCAAATTCTCCATTTAAGAACTATTTTAGGCACAAATGAAATATTAAGAAATAAATAGCCCTCTTTATTATTTTGGAGAAACTTCTGTAAAACTGTTTCATATTCACACTCTGTGATAAAATCCACAATCTACAACTATTCCATATAAAATATGATCATGAACATTATTCATTATTATGTACCATCTCAGTTTACTCACAAGTTCACATTAAAGTGTCTTAAGAAACATACTACTCAAGGAGAGAGCCTTATCTATGATGAGAAAAGATCATGATGCATTCAAACTGTAATTTACTACATAAGTACATAATCACAGCTTCTCAATGAATTTCCTGAATAAAAAATGTGTGTTTTCATGATAAAGAGATTTGACTTAATCTATTTTATGAAAACTATTGTGTTTGCTTGTGTGCTGAGGTTTGCAGTGGATGTCTGAGGTCGGTTTCAGAACAATTAATTCTAATCAGCCAGAGATGGCTTTAAAGAACAGATCCCCAAATGATACTAATGGACTTACTCCAAGGAATTGAAATAATGTATAATTGATTTTCCTGTACTAAAAAATCTCTGAAATGATCTAATTATTTTTCAAATGTTATACTATGCATTTTACCCTTAAGCTCTATTTGCTGTTAGATACAATTCCTGAAATTTGAGAATTAAAGTTTGTAGAATCATGATTCTACATGAATCCAAGAGCTATTTCTTCAGTTAAACAAGGAACTTAGAGGTGAAAATTACAGAACTTTACTCTTAGTCCACCTAAGGTATTATTTAGCCTTATACCTTACTGAAGCTTTCTGGTTAAAAAAGTCAGGCTGTCACTTAAGCAATCTATCAGCAAATAGAACAACACATAGAAATAGTGATGAACACAGAAATTGCTATATTATTAATATGTTAACCTAAACATTTTTAAGGATTAAAATGCATTTAAAAAGCTCAACTGCTATACCAAGACAAGAAAATCAAAATGTTTTATATTTCTCTTCTATTCTAGCATATTGACATACATTTCCAAGGGAACTATTGAGGATTTAGTGATTCACTTGGACTGAAAGTTTGGTATGATGTTATGTTACATGTAAAGCTGAAATCAGACCAACGGAAGGATGTGCAGAATTTAAAATATATATATATATATTTCTGGGTGCAAAAACTGACTGGGGTTTTGGTATTTTTTTTTTTAATTAATCAAATCCTCATAACTCTATTTAATTTTTTTTCCCCAGAGCAATTTTTAAATGAAGCAACATGCCTCAATAATAGAGAGTATATATAGAAGTAACAGTTGTCACTGGTTATTAACTCACTACTGAGGAATTTGCCCTATATTTTTTGGTGGACTGATGCCTGGAACAACTAAAGAACCCTGCTCAGCACATATTTTAGAATTTTTTTAGTCTGTAAGAACATTCTACAGAATGAGTGTAATGTATATAGTGCAACAACTCTGAATACCTGGACAAGTCAAGAGCGAACAGGATTGTTCACTGAAATTAACAGAGAAGACTAAAAAACTATAAGAAAAGAGAAATAAAAAGGCAAGCCAAAAGATGAGACAGTGCAATTAACAGTTCAAATTGAGGCAACATTCATTCTTCATAAAAGATTCTTATGTGCCCCATGAGAACAATCAGGTTGTAACCAGCTCAGCACTCAGCTCAGCAACCAGCACAGATACAGGAGTTGCATCCTGTATCTGTGCCAAATTTTCAGTGCTTCAGAGGATGACGAGTGATCTCCCTCCTTTCTTCCTTTTAAAGTTATATTATATACCAAGGAGGAAGAAAAAATTCCCTGAAGCATAGAATTACCATGACACAGGTTTGATGCAAACGATGTTATATATAATATAATGCAATAATAAATATAAACAATATATATAATTGTATATATTTATAATACTTATAATAATACTATATATAATATAGTATTATAATACTATATTATAGTATTATATAATTATACTATAGTATTATAGTATATTATAGTATACTATATTATAGTATTATATTATAATACTATAATAATTATAATATTATTATTATATTTATAAACATTATTATATATGTTTATAATAAATATAAACAATGTTATATAATGGTTAGCACACATACACAGGTAAAACATTTCTATTAATTGCAATACCACAGTCAAATGGATCGTGGTAGAGAGAAACTCAATAAATAGTTGCTGGATTAAGATTATTCTCCTTTCTATTTTTATATTACAGTGTTTCAAGTTTATTGGTGTTGGAGAGGATCTGACTACCACATTCACTTAAAATTTCCAAAGCCACAACAAGTTAGACCAATGTCATTCTTTCTCTAAATCGCCATAAATTCAGAGAATCTTATTAATTCTTCCTGCTTGGAAGGAAAAGGAAAGAAAATAAATCAAAGGAAAGAAAAAAAAATGAGAGAAAGTCTAAGAAATTCTTGGAAGAATATATATTTATATATTTTTGATCAGACATTTTTAAAAATGCATATCCTTTTTAAAATGAGTGCCTGGGAAATTATATACTCAATAATAACTGTCAAATGGTCCTAGTGCTTATTTGAAGACTAAGGGGACATACTAATGTTAAATATATTTGTTTCTGGTTCTGAACAAATCATTCTTCTCTTCTGACAGAGTAATACTATTAGAGTAATACGCTCCTGATGCCTAAGCTGCATCTAACTGAAACACTGCTTATTACTGTCAAGAAAAGCAGTATTCAAATATATATAATTTGTTTCAGCTCTGTCATCTAACACAGTATGGAATGCAAAGTTAGTGTCTAATGTGGAAAATGTAAATCAGACTATAAATAACTTTTTAAAAAGCAAGCATAATAAAAGCAATTTATGTTTTGAACAAGTACAGAACTTGCATTAATATGACAGTGCTGTTAAACAAATAAAAGAGAATCTCATTACATGAAAATATGCCGTTTGCAGATAACTTTTTATTTTATTTTATTTTATTTTATTTTATTTTATTTTATTTTATTTTATTTTATTTTATTTTATTTTATTTTATTTTATTTTATTTTATTTTATTTTATTTTATGTGAGGTTTGTAAAGGTGCAGAGAGCTAGCATAGCCACTTTATACATCAAAACCTTGCCAGAATCTGTTTGTGTGTTGGTACAGACAAAGTCCTACCATCCATAAAACATAAATCACATTTCCATTGATTTTCTTGAGGTAAGATATACCTGAGAAAATTCATTGTATCAGCCGATAGTTATATAGGCAATTCCTGAAGGGAAGACCTGGCTTACATAGATACCAGTACCAGCTGTTCCTGCCTTCATCACTGTTTATCACCTCCAGTTCTGGCAGTGAAAGTATTGGCTAACCCAGCCATGGCCTGTACATCTGAAATTATCAGGATTAAAAATTAGAGTGGTTGCACTGCCTAGAAAATCAACATCTTCTGCAAAATCATGAGGACTGAAGAACAAGCTGGGAATCCCTAGAATGGGAGAAGACCCCTTGTGGAAGAGAAACCTCATCTGTACCACAAGGCCATGAAATTCTCAATGCATACTTTGTGCAAAAAATACCTACCAGGATGGTAGGTATTCTGTAATCTTTGCTTTAGTAACCTAAAGAGTATGGGGCTAACATACAGGTTCTCTGAAGTCCAGGTAGGCATCCAGAGTCCAAAATACCCAGATTGCAGACTAGTCTACAAATAGGGTCCCAAGGTATAACCAGTTTTAGATTGTTATGGAGTCCCTCCCAAGCAATAAAAACTTTGCCTGAACTTTGGCAAACTAAAGTGTTTCTGTGAACCATCTCAGCTTTTAATTGTTTTGTTGGACATTCTTGACCATCTGCAGTTATTCTTGTACAATTTGTATTCTATTGATATGTAAATGACTTTAATGTTCAGCTTTAAATACCTGCTTCTAAATACTCACAGACTAAATACTCACAGACTACATGTTTAAGAAGTTTACTAGGAATTCCTTTATAACATTACCCATCACAATTATTGCATCACACTTTGCAATTTTATCTTGTAAATGTGATTGCATGTATTTACACAATTAAAGATAATTTCATGAATTATGGAAACACAAGAAGTGCAACTAAGTTTTATTAAATCTGCAAAATACAAATGGCCTTAACTATGGGGTGAAAGGATTCACAGAATCACAGAATAGTTGGGTTGAAGAGGACCTTAAAGATCGTCTAATTCCAAATCCCTGCCATTGGCAGGGATGCCTCCCGCTAGATCGGATTGCTCAGAGCCCCATCCAACCTGGCCTTGAACACTTCCAGGGATGGGGCATCCACAGCTTCTCTCGGCAACCTGTTCCAGTTCCCCACCACCCTCTGAGCAATTTCTTCCTAATATTTAATCTAAACTTACCCTCTTTTCAATTAAATTTATTTCTCCTTGTCCTATCACTACACTCCCTGACAAGGAGTCCTTTCTCAGCTTTCCTGTAGGCCCCCATTAGGTACTGGAAGGCTGCTCTAAGGTATCCAGAAAGTGTTCTCTTCTCCAAGCTGAACCCCAACTCCCTAACTTCCAAACTACTTTACCATAGGCCAAACACTATTTTAGCTGAACTCATAATAATTTCACAAAAATGAATTTCTTTCATGTACTAAATCTACTGCAAGCTTTTCTATACAGAACAGTCTTCTCTCCTTGCAGTCAACTCCGTAATGAAGAGTTATAAATATAATGTCAGGCACAGTGCTTAATTCTGTGAAAATTTCATTTATATTAGTTACATACTTATGTTAGTAACAGTGTTACTAATTACAAAAATTTACTACTTCACACACTTTCTTAAAAGAAACTGAATATAATTAGAAAGCATAAAGTTGATCGTCATATAATTGGCATTCTTTATCCATTTGCATCTGCTGTAGTCAGTTAAATCATAACAATCCAGAGGAGGGTAAAAGATATGACCAAATTGAGCATGGTAGTATATCCTATTCAGTGATTGTGACAGTAACACCTATAGGGATAAATACAGTCATGAAAGTTTTAAATTGGAAAATAAAGTGTTCACTGTGATAACACTGAAATGTCAAGCAATCTCTTTGATCTCCTTTTTAATGTACAGTGTGTTCATGTTATGTTAATGTTATGTCATAAGTATGAGGGAATGAAAAATCCTTGTGTTTTCTTAAAACACCATTCATTATATTTGTAAGTCTTGTGGAAGCACAGAAAACATAGCGGTCAAAAAATGCCATCAAGTAACTAATGACAGAATTTGGTCAAAAATACTATAATCCTTTAGACCTCCACCTCCAAAGAAATACATACAGCTGAGAGACTTTGTATGCCAAGACTTTTTGGAAGGGATTTTATTGTTCCCCCTATTTAATTCAGCCCCTTGTCTTGCATATCCAAGTACATCACCGGTCTAGTCATACCTAACGTTTTGGTGCTGCTTTTGTAGATGAACTCTTCTAACACTGTTAAACACACTTTGACTTATGGGTTTTGATGAGCCCTCCTGAAGAGAAAAAGAATATTTGTACAAATAGTCTGTTTTCTACTATGCCATATCCCCTAGCATTAGCGTGGGAATAAAATGAAATGAAATGAAATGAAATGAAATGAAATGAAATGAAATAAAATAAAATAAAATAAAATAAAATAAAATAAAATAAAATAAAATAAAATAAAATAAAATAAAATCCCTCCATCTTTTCTAGTTTTCTAGTATTTTTCCCAGGTTATAGAGCATTAAATAATTCTGGCACCATACTTAGTACAACGCATTTTTTCCTCCCAATAAGAGACTGAATTAAAGTTTATATATAAAATTTTTATTTTTATCAGGAAGGAGTTTAGCAATAAGTGGTTATTCTTCGCTTTTAATTACAAGTTTTATTTCCTAGTATTTTGATTCTAGCTGTATGATAGGTAATTCTGAAAATATTTTAACTGTATTTTGTAAATCATTTTAATGCTAAAATAGTGAAGGACTTGAATACTCTCTAATCTCCAGTGTCTCTGTCAAGAAAGTTATTAGATGCTACTAAATGTAGTAATATGGTAACATACCAAATACAGTAAAATACCAAGTATTTAGCATAAGAATTAAAAATTCAGTAGGTAAGAAGAGTATCTTTGAGTAATGTCAACTGCTGAATTCTGGGACAGGTTTGTATCATACAACACACATTATAGAATCCTGATGCAAAATGCATAAATCTGGGAAATAATCTGGCTAAAACACAGGTGTGTGATCATTTTTAACTAATAGGAAGTCAATACTTCTGCCCTTTCGATTATAACAAATACAACTTATAACATGAAACTAAGTCCACTAAGTCCAGATGAAGCAGTACATCCTAAATAGAAAACCACAGGTCACAATATACAGCATAGAACTGAAAATAAGATCCTCACCATCTTAACCTTTTCCTATAAGAATAAAATTAGAGGGCTAAATGAAAGAGATTTTTCCATTAAATATCCATTGTCAGAAACAAGAACAAAACACTGCTCAGCTGAGAAATATGATTTGCAGAAAACACAAAGAGAAGTGAAAAAGAAAAAAAAAAAAAAGATATCTAGATATATAAAAGGTTACTGATATTTGGAGTGTTACAGATTATGCTAGAGTAAACTAGGATAACATTGCTTTGGCCATAATGATCTAGCACCATGGACAAGAGAAGGTGTATCAAGAGCGGAAACAGATAAGTTGGAGCAGTTCGTATAATAATAAATAAAAATACATATAAAAAAAAAAAAAAGGAAAAAAAAAAAGCAGAAAGGTCTGAGAAGTTCTCTGTTATTTCTAATCATATCAGTTGGACTCTGACAAAAAAAGTCCTCTGTCTCTTTACATGCTTGCCTTGGGAAACTATCACTACACCATTTACAGGCACACAGAGAATTGTTTCTGAAGACTGTCTCCCTCCATATGATTTTAGATCATGAGCTCATTTAAAAATTCTTCCTAATGGTTATTTTGGCAATTACCTTGTCTCTACAAAAAGGAGGACTAAGGAGAATCTCCATCCTTTACTGGATGCGGGGGGAAACTTAGTTACAAGAGATGAGGAAAAAGCGGAGGTGCTTAATGCCTTCTTCACCTCAGTCTTTAGCGGGAATACCGGTTGTTCTCTGGATACCCAGTACCCCAAGCTGGTGGAAGGGGATGGGGAGCAGGATGTGGCCCTCACTATCCACAAAGAACTGGTTGGTGACCTGGTACGACACTTGGATGTGCACAAGTCGATGGGGCCGGATGGGATCCACCCAAGGGTACCGAGAGAACTGGCAGAGGAGCTGGCCAGGCCACTTACCATCATTTATCAGCAGTCCTGGCTATCGGGGGAGGTCCCAGTTGACTGGCGGCTAGCAAACGTGATGCCCATCTACAAGAAGGGCCGGAGGGCAGACCCGGGATACTACAGGCCTGTCAGTTTGACCTCAGTGCCAGGGAAGCTCATGGAGCAGATCCTCCTGAGAGTCATCACGCAGCACTTGCAGGGCAAGCAGGCGATCAGGCCCAGTCAGCATGGCTTTATGAAAGGCAGGTCCTGCTTCACGAGCCTGATCTCCTTCTATGACAAAGTGACGCGCTGGGTGGATGAGGGAAAGGCTGTGGATGTCGTCTACCTTGACTTCAGCAAGGCTTCTGACACCGTCTCCCACAGCATTCTCCTCAAGAAGCTGGCTGCTCTTGGCTTGGACTGGCGCACGCTTCGTTGGGTTAGAAACTGGCTGGATAGCCAGGCCCAAAGAGTCGTGGTGAATGGAATCAAGTTCAGCTGGAGGCCAGTCACTAGTGGTGTTCCCCAGGGCTCGGTGCTGGGGCCGGTCCTCTTTAATATCTTCATCAATGATCTGGATGAGGGCATTGAGTGCACCCTCAGTAAGTTTGCAGATGACACCAAGCTAGGTATGTGTGTCGATCTGCTTGAGGGTAGGAAGGCTCTGCAGGAGGATCTGGATAGGCTGCACCGATGGGCTGAGGTCAACTGCATGAAGTTCAACAAGGCCAAGTGCCAGGTCCTCCACCTGGGGTGCAATAACCCCAAGCAGAGCTACAGGCTGGGAGATGAGTGGTTGGAGAGCTGCCAGGCAGAGAAGGATCTGGGAGTGATGGTTGATAGTCGGCTGAATATGAGCCAGCAGTGTACATAGATGGTCAAGAAGGCCAACAGCATCCTGGCTTGTATAAGAACCAGTGTGACCAGCAGGGCTAGGGAGGTGATCGTTCCCCTGTACTGGCTCTGGTGAGGCCACACCTCGAGTACTGTGTTCAGTTTTCGGCCCCTCGCTACAAGAAGGACATCGAGGTGCTTGAGCGGGTGCAGAGAAGGGCAACAAAGCTGGTGAGGGGTCTGGAGAACAAGTCCTAAGAGGAGCAGCTGAGGGAGCTGGGCTTGTTCAGCCTGGAGAAAAGGAGGCTCAGGGGCGACCTTATTGCTCTCTACAGATACCTTAAAGGAGGCTGTAGGGAGGTGGGGGTTGGTCTGTTCTCCCACGTGCCTGGTGACAGGACGAGGGGGAATGGGCTTAAGTTTCACCAGAGGAGTTTTAGGTTGGATCTTAGGAAGAACTTCTTTACTGAAAGGGTTGTTAGACATTGGAACTGGCTGCCCAGGGAAGTGGTGGAGTCACCATCCGTGGAGGTCTTTAAAAGACGTTTAGATGTAGAGCTTAGGGATATGGTTTAATGGAGGACTTGTTAGTGTTAGCTCAGAGGTTAGACTCAATGATCTTGAGGTCTCTTCCAACCTAGAAATTCTGTGATTCTGTGATTACATAGATCTGAGACATGATAACCAGCTTTTTAGAAGCAGAATTCCAGCATCTTTTGATACAGGTTCTAAAAGTACAAAGGTATATAAACAATGCATCTTTAATGAAGGCAGGTTTTATCTGAATCTATAAGAAGTTCTCCTTGTTCTTTTCAAGTACCTTTAAATTCTAATTGAGCAGAAATTTTTGCTGACATGCTTTAACTGTTTTATCACACTTACAGCATATAGCATAAACATAGCATATTTAATACCAGAGGTATTTACTGCTACAGAAGCTTGAGAGGTTCTTGAAGATTCTCTGAAGCAGCATCTGTGGAAAATACTAGCAGATAAAGCAGTTAAATGAAGCCTCAAGAAAGGCTCTCAAGTCAGAGTGAAGTTGCTTTTATAAACTATATGCATGCTCTGGAACAAGGCAGAAGTGATGATATTCTATTCTACACGTCAATACATATATATATATATATTTAAAGTAGACATAATAGTAGTCAACTGGAGGCTAGAAATAGTATTTCTGAAATACTAACTGAAGGAGAACTAGGTGACTACATTAAAAATTATCAAGCAGGCACACAAATGGTTCCCTTGAAACAGGCATCATGTAAAATAGCAGGCTGTCAGGAGATAAATCTATGATAGCATTTAAGGACATGACAATAAAATGATAACATAGCCAAAGCTCACTTATAATTACCAAATTGAGTTATTCAGTTATTGATGCAACAATGTTGACTGTCAGTTTATTTTTCCCATTGTCACCCTGCCTCTCAGGTTGATCTCTGCTATCTTTTTGATTTTTCATATGGTAGAAAGATGTTAGCAAGGAGTAACTACAATGTGTTTCACAGATCATTTAATTAAGGGATCAAATATTTCTACTTGTTCTCTATAGAAATACATATATATGCACATATATATACAGGAAGAGATTACTGGAGAATTACCTACTGTAATAATTTCCTTATTGAGACAGAAAACAATGTTATAATTGCAAACATTTTCCTTTATTTTTATATTTTCTGAGATCAAATCATTGGTTAAGTAGTTCCTGTTTCTATATTGTTATGGTATCCATGCCATAATATATTTAGCATCAATCAATCACATACATACTTTAAACTTCAGTTAGGTGTCAATTTCCTGTTAAATGTGCATTTATACACTCTCACATACATATATACATATATTTACATATATATATAGCTTGATCAAAAATCTACTGGTTATCAACTCCCTCATCTTTAGCACTATAGTTTGTATTTCACATATTCAACAGAAATATATTCCCATTTGTTGGAAGTAGGCATCTATCTCATTCTTCATATATAACTTTTAATTTCAAGCAATATTTAAAACTTATAATCTTCACATGTCATGATCTTCACACAAATTATTATCTATAATTATCTAGATCTGCCCCAGTCAGGCAAACTTATCTTTGCATGGTTAAGATACAGAAATCAGATCCTATGGGCCCCTAAGATCAGATACATTCATGACTTGGACATTGTTTCATAAAATACTTGAGACTAAAGATTTTAAAAATGAAACTTTAATTCCAATGCCATGTTCAGTATTCTGTATTGATCAATGACCCAATTTTTTGTTTGTTTGTTTTAAATTCAGAATGATGTGGCCTGATGTTCACGCTGCTAAGGAGTTGAGTATGCTAGACATCTAACATATTGCTAGACAACAGAATTGTCAAGTTCAAACTGCCAGTATTGTTATTATTGCACACTTTTGGAGAAGTGTTATGTAACATTTTATAATTCAAAACTAACACAAGTATTTTATTATTTCTAGAATATCTCAAGCAGCATTTTTTCCTGAAGAGATAGTATATTTGTGGTTATTTCCTCCCTTTTACTCTCCTATTTAAAGTTGCTTCCTGATATCAAGGAAACCACTAGCGAAAGCTCTGGTTGCAAACTGTTTAGGCCTACTGTTTTGTCCCAGTCATAAGGAGTAAAACAATATATTAAAAGAGCAAGAATAAAAAGTTCTGAACATGCAAGGTAACTTTTAATCTAACTGGTAGAATAAGCATGAGTTTAATCTGCATACCACTTAAAGCTGCATGTTGAATGAGACAGAATTAAAGATGTATACAGATCTTTAACAGTGAAGTTTAAAATCAGTAAGAAATTTGAAACATAACAGATGATAGAAATGTTGAACATAAAAAGAACAAATACAGAGTACACGTCAAGAAATTCTAAACACAGTTGGCTAACAGTCTTTTGGATAACCTACAATCCAAATTTGTTGAGAGAAATGCAGCTATGAAATCAAGTAGGAAGGAAATCATGTATCAAAATGGATAAATTTAAGTAAACTTAAATCATGCCCAATCATTTTTCCTTAGTTATTAACTGGAAATACAATACATAAAGGTATCTCATCTTCTTGAAATTCCAGAATGTTAGATTTTACATTTTGCATTATGTCACTAATGGATAGGTTGAAATTGAAATTGATTCTGATATCTAACAAACAAACAAAAAACCTGAGTCTGAATGCAGAAGTGTGTGCTGCAACAATGAATGCAATTACAGCTTTTACAAATAGGAGTGAAAATAAAAGGAGAATGTCAATGAAGTTCCAGGTAATGGAAGATAAAAAGTACCTTATGTGCATATATATATATATATATATATGTATCCATACATATATATATATATACTGAATTTTGCAACAGTCAGATATACTGTATTTTGAGACAGTCAGTTTTTACTTCAAACAAGTTTTGTCTCTTAAACTGAAGCTGTCTGGGAGAATAAATTATGAAATTCTCTCCAGAGCATACTTTATCTCAGTGGTGTTGCTATTAGCCACTGAATGGGACTGCTGAGATAAACCATCTTTTGATATGATCCTCTGTGCAGTGAAAATGAATCAAAGTTTAATTTTCCAAGAATTATCCAAAACTTGTATATATGCTATAATAGTCTCAGATTTCATCATGTAATAACTGTAGAAAAATAGTACTTTTATCCCCATCTCTGAACTATGTGCTTTGAACTATAAATTTTGAATAGAGTGGTACTTTATTCCTAGTTTTAGCTGCCACAACCTATCTATATCTAGCAAAATTATCTTCAGCAAAATTAAATAAACTCATAGAATCATAGAATATCCCAAGTTGGAAGGGACCCATAAGGATCATCAAGTCCAACTCCTGGCACCACACAGGTCTACCCAAAAGTTTAGACCATGTGACTAAGTGAACAGCCCAAATGCTTCTTAAACTCCAACAGTCTTGGTGAAGTGATTACTTCACTGAGGAGCCAGTTCCAGTGTGCAGAACCTCTTCCTAATGTCAAGCCTAAACTTCCCCTGCCTCAGCTTAACACCATTCCTGTGGGTCCTATCACTGGTGACTAAAGAGCATAGATTGGTACCTGCCCCTCCACTCCCCCTTGTGAGGAAGTTGTAGACCACGATGAGGTCTCCCCTCAGCCTCCTCTTCTCCAGGCTGAACAGGCCCAGTAACCTTAACTGCTCCTCATGCATCTTCCCTTCTAGGCCCTTCACCATCTTTGTCGCCCTCCTCTGGACACTCTCTAACAGTTTAGTGTCCTTTTTGTACTGTTGTGCCCAGAACTACACACAGTACTCAAGATAAGGCCGCACCAGTGCAGAATAGAGATGGACAATCACCTCCCTGGACTGACTAGCAATGCCATGCTTGGTTGGCCCTCCTGGCTGCCAGGACATATTACTGGCTCATATTCAACTTGTTGTCAAGCACAACGCCCAGATCCCTCTCTGCAGGGCTGCTCTCCAGCATCTCATCTCCCAGTCTGTATGTAAAGCCAGGGTTGCCCTATCCCAGGTGCAGGACCCAGCACTTGTTTTTGTTAAAATTCATGCGGTTGGTGATCACCCAGCTCTCCAATCTGTCCAGGTCTCTCTGCAAGGCCTTTCCACCCTCATCCAAGTCACAACTCCTCCAAGTTTGGTGTCATTGGCAAATTTGCTCAGAACTCCTTCTAGTCCTACATCCAAATCATTCATAAAAACATTGAAGATGACTGGCCCTAAAATGAAGCATTGAGGGACCCCACTAGTGGCCATCCACCAGCCAGATGTGGCCCCATTTACCACAACCCTTTGAGCCCTGCCCGTCAGCCAATTGCTCACCCATTGTATGAGGTTTTTGTTAAGTTGTATGCTGGACTTTTTGTCAAGTAGGATCCTATGGGAAACTGTGTCAAAAGCCTAAAAATAAGAGGTTTCCATTAAAAACAGGTAATGGTTGTAATTTATATTTGCATAATTTGACCTTATTTAGATATTGTTTTATGTAGCATGTAGCATAGCTTCTTCCAGTTCAATAAAGAGAATTAAACTCAGTCTCATACTAATGCACAGAACCATGACAATTTTAGTAAGGTTCCAGTAACAGAATAGGAGCTCCCCCATATCTCATAAGGCAACAAAACGCAAGAAATCTAGCTTGATAGTTTGCTGACTATCAGACTTGAAACAAAAGAATTATTGAAGGATTAAGGGCTCTTTTTCAGCCTGAAAAAGAGGTTGAGGGGAGACCTCATAGTGGTCTACAGTTCCTCCCTTCCCCTCCCCTCCCCTCTAGTGTGGAGCACTAAGAAACACCTGTGTTCAAATATCTTGCCCCCAAATGACCCTGAAGCTATTAGGCTATCCAAAAATGTGTTATTGTACAACACAATACTCAACCAATTTAAACTGAAACTTGTTAAGGGCATTCACTAAACAAAGGTCAATAAGCAATTCTAAATATAAAATCACAAAGAAAATCAGTAATCCCTTCAAAAAGGATAAAATTGACATCATGGAGTGACTCCATAACATTATTTCTAAATGCAGACTGACAAAATTTTATTCTGCATGGAGGGCTTGTGTGAAGACTACAATGAACTTTAAGGTATCTCTAAGCTCAATGAGCTTTAAGGTATCTCTAAGTAATTCCATACTTAACCAAAATAATTCAAAATCTCTTATTTTCTCTAATTCAACCTACAAGCACCTGCTAGATGGCTATTAGTCTTTCCTCTGAAATATCCAGAACACCAGGTATTATAGAGAGAAGATGGAACTAGAAAATCAACACTGAACTAAATAAAATTGTATTTTGATTCAGGATGGCAGTTTACATATTCAATGTTACAAACTGTTTTGTCCTAAAACTGGAGTTACCAAATGGAGGAATTATAATGAAAACCCTGTAAAAAGTATCAGTGTAAATACTCATAAAAGTTTTATCAATAAAATGTAAAACATTCCACGTTGTATACCTGAGGATATTGCTCCTAGTTGATATGACGAAGATTTCCATTATTTGAAAACTGAAATGGCTATTATAGTTCAGAAATGGAAATCCACCTCTTTCAGTGTAGAAAGGAACTTATAAACAGAGAAAAATGAAGGTCTTGTCCACATACAGGAACTCTGCTTCTTAAAAAAGAGGCATGAGTTCCAGTTACCAATATGTACATGGCCCCATGATTTCTTTGATCAACACAAACAAATAAACAAAAAAGTAGATATGAAAAAGGGAGAAAAAGAAAAAAAAAAAAAGCCGAACATTAACCCCCCCCTCAAAAAAAAAAAAAAGTACTGGGGCATTTTCATTTTCATTTGAAGGTAAATCAGTGAAATGCTGTGGAACTCAGTATTCTCCATTACTTTGAAAGCAAGAGTTTTATTTCTTTTTTTAGAATTGTTTCATATTCCTTTATAATTTAATTTTAAATATATGTTTCCCTGGGAAAAAAAAAATAAAAATCATTTTTTTTATGAAGTAGTTCATATATTTATTGTTTAGCATTAATTCCACTAGTTTTATTTTATTTCTTTTCTTTTAATTAATTTTCTAAATATGTCAAGCACTGTTATCTTGCTGCTAGAAAATGTATATAATTAAAGTTTAACTGATATATATTTTTTGATATGTCCAATATTTAAGTACTCAAAAAAATTAATCTAATATAATCATTACATAAATATATTTATCTACAGACTGAGTACATAAAAATGCCTCTGTTAGTCTGTAAAGAAATACATGTGAAAATTAAGAAATGCTTATTTACAGTTATCTAACTTGGCTCTTCCTTTACAACCTTGCTATACAATGAAGAATCAGGTACGGTAGTCACTAATTTTTCCATATAATTCAACATTATCATGTAGACAATGATGGACATACTCAATGACAGAGTTGTTCAGTCAATGAAAACCTGCCATTTTCTAATTTTCCGTGCTTCAGTTTGTGATTCTTATCATATCCATTGAATAAAGGCTTCCATATTAACTCTGCAATCATTTCATTAAGGAAAATGTAACGTACATGCAGTACAACACTTCTCACAACATGAGAAAGATTTGAACCATACATTTTTACCACTGCAACACAGAAATCTTTCTGCTAGCTACACGATTGGCTATCAGAGGCAGTGAGGGACTTTGCCATAGCACATTATGGCTTAGATCTAAAGATGCCACATTTTAAGATATACGTGATGATTTTAAGGGCACGGTCCTGTTTGCTCAATGAAGTAGAGGGAAAGGGGATGTCCTTCTCGTCCTTTTGCAAAGAAAAGTGAGTTACCTCATGGAAGTAAAGTTGAAAGTTGTGAAGATGTCAGAATCTAATACTCCCTTACCAGGTTCTTTTAGATATTCCACAAGTGGAGAAAATGATGTTTAATATAAAATTTACTTATTGGAAGATAATTGATGTTACAGACAAATAATAAAGTAATGTACTGAAATCACTGTACAAGCATAATTTCGTTGTTGCAATATGTAGTCGGATCACAATACAAATGTGGTTCCCATTACCTATCTCTACATGCTTACCATCATGATTTTGGGTGTCTCCAGTCACCAGGAAGGAAGATGTAGGTTGAAACCAGCTGAAGCTGATTGCTGTCTTTGAATTTCTTTTGAGAGTTCAGTTTTTATACTCCATGTTGAGCTGAGCCAGTTCACTGCCCCTCTTGTGGTCTGGCTAACTAAGGGAGACAATCACACTTTTTAAAAAAACTCAGTGACAAACACAGCACCAAGTGATGCATCCAACTGTTGCTGTCAGTTTGTCTAAAGCAAAGACCACCCTCTGTTCCCCTTTGTGTTGAGACAGCTTCTTTGTAGTCAGTCACGCCTGCATTATTTCCTGGGCTTCACAGGCACTCCACCCTTGCCTATCCCAACTGAGCCTTATTCCATTTGTAGGGGTTTATTTGGTGAGGCACAAGCCACCACTAGTGACCTAGTAGCCACCACTAATCACAGAACTAAAGCCCAAGTTGAGTTTTCTTCAGTGTCCTACTGTGAGTGCTGTAGCTTTTTAAAGGCACAGCATATACTGAAATGAAAAACTGCTCAAGCAATTTGTTTTTACTTTTCAGCAAAGGCTCACTAAGTCTAAAAATGAGCACATGATTTTGGCAACTTCAGTGTCATCTTTCCTGGAGAGAAAGAAAAGAGTATTTATGAATGCATTAAACTCAGGTTAGCTGAGTTTTAATTTCATGGAACACAGAAAAAAATATTTTATGTCTGATGTTTGCTTGTGATAAATATCAGACACTAACACAAACAAGGTGATAATATTCCTTAATAATAAATACAAAATAATTCTAAACAGGAAGCTATATAAAAACTACATACTAGAAGTACTGGAACTTTCTACATTACTTTGCTGCCAAGATTGATTAAGCATAGAAATATTTTAAAGAGATGAAAAATTAATTTGTATTAATATGTCAGACAGATGAATATTATATTGGTTTGAAGTTTCTTTGTAAATTGTTTACAAATGTCTTACAACCAGAGTTTGAAGTTACGCAAGTATAATAATTTGGTATCTTATTCATGCAGAAGACAATTATTAATGACTTCCATTACTGCAGTTAAAATGCATAAAGTCAATGTTATTTATGAATTTGAATGTACTCATTTTCCAAGTTAAAGTTATTGCATATAAAAGTGGGGGAGGATTTAAAATTTGTTGAGAGAAATATATTCAAGAGTATTAATACTTAAAATTGCAAGAGAATTATAATATTTCAGAAACATTATAATCTATATAAACACCTATTTATTATATTTTTATTATCGTCTCTGTAATCCAAACATGGAAACAGACTTAAAAAATATTTTACAATAAGCCTTTGTTTACTATATGAGATCTTTTCTAGCTCTTCATCTGGTAATGTCACATGTGTTACCTGAAGAATGTATTTCTGTACTTCGTCAGAAACTTCAGTATTCCAAATTCAGCCAACACTCTAAAAGCATCTCAACAAACTTCTTTTTTTCTCCAGATGGGACCTCTTTTGTGCCAGTTTGTGCCCATTGCCCCCATTGCCACTTGTCCTGACACTGGGCACCACTGGAAAGAGCTTGGCTCCTACCTCTTTGCACATGCCCTTCAGGGGATACTGTCTACCAATATAGACATTGATAAAATACCCCTGACCCTCCTCTTCTCCAGGCTGAAAAGACCCAAATCTCTCAGCCTCACATCATAGGACAGATGCTCCAGTCCATTGATCATCTAATGTTTTCAGATAAGAACTAGATTACATGCATTTTAGTGCTGTTCATAGTCATTTGAATGTGACTAGTTGTCATAGCAACTCAACTTTCAAAAAATCCAGCCTACTTTTCCATTAAGAGTATCAGGAATCTATCATGTCATGAAATCGGTGTAAATAAAGAAGAATTGGGAATGAATCAAGTTCATCACAGAGGTCTGAAGTTATGGATTGCAGGGCCAAAATAATAGCAGTGAAAGAAATGATCTTCAACTGTATTTAACTGAATTTTGGGCTTATCCATGTTAAAATCGACATATAACTGCAATAGCAATTTCTGCATTGTCATATTTTTGGCTGGAATATAGTTAATTTTCTTCACAGATGGTGATTCTTAATGAAAATTGTGGTGATAACACATCAGTGCTTTTAGTTGTCGCAGAGCAGTGCTTAGGACCAAGGACTCCTCTGCTTCTAATGCTGCCCTGCCGGTGAGGAGGCTGAGGGTGCACAAGAGGATGGGAGGGGACACAGCCAGGACAAGTGACCAAGGCTGACCAAGGGTATATCCCATACAATATGGTGTCATATTCAGCAATAAAAGCTGAGATAAAGAAAGAGGAAGACATTCAGGGAGATTGTTTGTTTGTTTGTTTGTTTGTTTGTTTTAAGAAGAAACTGTTATGCACGTTGAGCCCTTCTTGCCTGGAACTGACTGAACACCTGCCTGCTGATGCGAAGAAATGAATAAATTCCTTGTTTTGCTTTCCTTGCACACACAGCTTTTGCTTTACCTAGTTGTGGTGGTTTTACCTTGATGGGCAGCCTAACTCCACTGCAACCACTCTCTCACTTCCCCTCCTCAAAACCTCAAAACAAGTGGTGTAAATAAAGAAAATATGTTGAGGGGAAAAAAAAAAAAAAAAGGCTCACAGCTTGAGATAGGGATAATTTAATTAAAGGGAAAAGGAAGAGGGAGAAAATAAGCAAAGGCTGCGAGTGCGTGGAAGCACAGAGAGAGTTAAAAAAAAACAAAACAAAACAAAACAAAACAAAACAATAACAACAACAACAACAATAACAACAACAACGAAAAAACTCTACATCCCAGAAACAATCAATGTTACGCCCTACATCCCAGAAACAATCAATGTTACGCCATGTCCTGGGAAGCAGGGTCTCAATACTCATAGCAGGTGTTTGGGGGGACAAATGTTTTCATAACAAGAGCCCCCCCTCTCCTTCCCCTTTCCCACCTTTTATTGTTGAATGTAACATCAAACAGTATGGAACATCCCTGGTGATGTCCCCTCCCCACCTCTTGCCTACCCCCAGCCTACTGGCTTTGGGGGGGTTGGAGAGAATCTGGATGCTGTGCCAACATTGTTCAGCAATAGACAAAACTTTGGTGCAATATCAGGGCTGTTCTAGCTACAAATGCAGAGCAAGGCACTACATGGGCTGCTGCAGGGAAAGTTAACTTCATCCCAGCCAGACCAAGTAAACTAGCCTTTATTGACATAAAGAAAATATGACTCATGAGTTCTCACACTTTTACCTTTCAGTTCTCTCCCTCATCCAAGCTGGGGAGAGTGAGCAAGTGCCTGTGTGCTGCCTAACTGCCTGTTGGGGAAGGCAGCCAAGTAATCAAATAGAAGACTAACTTAGATTTCTCAAAGCATGCCCCTAATAGGAGAATAATTGAGTGTTTAAAATTTGCTATTTGAACAAAAAAGAAAGGCCTATGTTGTTTACAAGTGCTTATCTATTTTGTAAGAAACTCTTTACTGCTTAGTATTCAATTTCCACTCAAGATCTGTGTTGACAGATAGATGTAAAAGTGTTAGCATGGTCAGTGCACACTGGTGACCTCCATCCTGCATGAACAAAAGAATCATCACTATTTCCAAGAAACAACATATCCGAGGTTCATTAAATGGCCCAGTGAAAAGAACTTGTCTTCAGAGTAACAGAGACTATTCCTAGTTGTTTTTGTTGTTGTGTCTAGGGAAACAACAATTCCTAGCAATTTCCTAGGAATTCTAGGAAAGAGCAGCTGTCACTGTGCCCACCCTCCCATACAACATCTTCTGTAGATGGCTGGCTGAGCAAGCTAAGGGGGAAAAGACAGTTCTGTCTCTGAGCACTTCCACCACAATCGGGAAATGCTGTGAGAGACTCCAACAGGAGAGCTTATTCAGAAGCAGTGAAAAGACCTTAACTTCTCTTGATGGTTTATAATGAAAAAATGATATCTTTCCTATCTGAACAAAAGCACTGAAATGCTGTATACTTTTTAAGTAATCATCTCATATATTGCTTTATGAGGATAAAATTGGATCCAAATCAAAGGAGTAACTGAAGTGAAAGTACCAATTCATTTAGCTTATCATGTCCACTACTCTGTCAGATGCATTTTCTTTGTATCAGCTCAAGAAACTGGTATTTGAGGAGAACTAAGTAGGCATTGCAATTAATTTCATATAGGGAAAAAATATATATTGTTGTATTTTAGGTGCCTGGAAAACTTCTAGAGACAAAACAAAAACATAGGTAAGTGTTACATATACTAGGATAAATACACCAGCTATGACAAACAGATGAATTTAGAAAATCAAGCATTCTGACACAAAGAACTAAACTCTACCAGTTTTTAAGTGTATCACAAACATTTAAATAAAGCATTGCATGTATCCAGAATCTACAGTAATATAGCATAGGTTGGTCTTACCAGAAGTAAGTTTCAGTTTCTCTATAAATAACATTCCTGAGGTTGGCAAGCAAATAGTACACATTCCCTGAGACTGTAATTTGCATGATTTCTTTCTGAATATACAATGACTAAACATTTTGAGAAAATGCAACAGCAAACATGGGACTAGCCAATGACCTTTAGTGACCTTTGAAGCAAGGCACTCTGATGAACATATACTTTGTTCTTAACTATGTGTAATAATCCTGCACATACAACTGCATAGAAACATTACTTATTTAAAGCATAAAGTAACTACAAGGCATTAATGTGATACAGGAAGGAAAGAAGGACTGGAAAGGATGGAAAAGATGGAGAAAGAAACTTCTAAGATAAACTCTGAAGAGAGGCTTATCAATTGGCCACAATTCTCATATCACAATGTTGAATGCATACCTTTACTTATATGTTCAGAAGCATCAAAGAATGTCGCTCTCTGTAGGTACCTCAAGGGAGGCTGTAGCGAGGTGGGGGTTGGTCTGTTCTCCCACGTGCCTGGTGACAGGACGAGGGGGAATGGGCTTAAGTTGAGCCAGGGGAGTTTTAGGTTAGATGTTAGGAAGAACTTCTTCACTGAAAGGGTTGTGAGGCATTGGAACAGGCTGCCCAGGGAAGTGGTGGAGTCACCATCCCTGGAAGTCTTTAAAAGACATTTAGATGTAGAGCTTAGGGATATGGTTTAGTGGGGACTGCTAGCGTTAGGTCAGAGGTTGGACTCGATGATCTTGAGGTCTCTTCCAACCTAGAAATTCTGTGATTCTGTGATTCTGTGAGCGTTGAAATACAGACATAGTACTATAATTCAGTAAATGCATTATGAAAATGTCAGGCCCATCAAAAACTGTGCCAAGTACCTACCAACATTAAAAAAAAATTGCATAAACTATTTAACAAATATGTTTGAATAACAAATATTTCATTAAAAATAACAGATCTGTCTGCAACTAGCATATTGTATTACACAGTTTGAATATCATTCTTTAAAAAAATTACTAGGAAAGTAAATAATTTTCCTAAGCAGGAACATTTGTTGAATGAATGATTACATATAGAGCAGTTAATTTATTAAACTTAATTTATTAAATATATAACAAACATAAAATCTATTCATATAATGAAATTTAAAAATAAATTAATTAAAAAATAAAAATAAATTGTTAAAAAATCATATTCTATATTAGAAAATTCCAAAATATCACTTAACTATGTACTTGTTTGGATTTTTTCACATAGATTTCATTGGAGTAACAAATGAATATTCTCCAGCATGCTAATTTGTTTTTAATCCATTTAAGAACATATAATTTTTGGCAATTAATTGTTATATGTTCTTGTTATATAATACATATAATCAACTAATATGGAAAACATTAGCTTAATGTAAAACAAATTGTTTTCCCTGAGTTCTTTTTCTCTAAGTATTCATGACAAGAAGTTGGATGGTTCGGGTTGCTGTGGATCCAAACACTTTTTTATATGTTCTATCATATCTGGGGTGACCTCATTGAGGCCTTTCAATACTTAAAGGGGTGTTATAAAAAAGATGGAGAAGGACTCTTTAGTCAGGAAGATAGGACAAGGGGGTCTTAAACCCCCTTGGGTTTAAGGGGGGTCTTAAGGGGATAAATTTAGACATTGGGAAGAAATTCTTCACTGCAAGGGTAGTGAAGGCACTGAAACTGGTTGCCAAGAGAAGTTGTGGATGCCCCATCCCTGAAGGTGTTTAAGGCAGGCTAGAAGCTTGGCCAACCTGATCTAGTGGGTGGCATCCCTGCCTATGGCAAGGGTTAGAATTAGGTGATATTTAAGGTGTCTTCCAAACCAAGCCATTCCATGATTCTATAACTGATGACAATGTATTTCTACCCAACATTCTCCCAACTGAAAAAAAAAAAAAAAAAAGAAAAAAAAAAAGTTTATGAGCATCTTTGTGTTGGATCAACTAAGCATAAGGAGTATAATCTTATTCCCACCAACTTCACTGACTCTAGCTTTGACAATTTACAATGCAACTGTTGTTCTCATGAATTCAGCATGTGAATAGGTATTTAATCATAAAGTTATAGACAGAATGTACTTGAGCAGCTCTATACACTTTTCTGTTGCACTAAGATAACATTTATACTCAGTTTTCTGAGTTATCCTTAGATTTTCTCATAATTTCTTAATATGGCTACCAGTATCATGTCGTGTTCCTCCCTCCCCCCCCCCCCCCCCCATATATATATATATATATTTATTTATTTATTTATTTTTCAATAATATTTCAATATCACCATTTGCACTTTTTTTTACTGGAATGGCTATATAGAAATATTAGGAAGAAAAAAAGGATGTTTTTTTAAACAAGAATAAGGAACGTAAAGGACTATTAGATGTTCTTTCATATTCACAGAAGAAAAAGAAAGATCTCTTGGCAAATCCAGTCTAAATGTAAGAACTCATTAAATCTTCAATGAGCAATTGCTATGCTAAGAACTTTGCATCGATAATTAAATCAATTTGTGATTTAAGGTAAAAAATCAACTGAATTTTAATGTATTGTGCATATATTTAGCAATGGCTAACTGAGACAGATGTTAGTAGATAACAGATGCTAAATGATTCTCTCTTTTTATAAGACATTTATAAAAGACAAACAAAATTAAGTGTCAAAATGATAGAGCTACTCTCAGTTCAGAGATACTAGCCTCCCTAAACTCATTAAACTGGAAACAACAGCCAGAACAGGTGTTCATATAAGTAGGATTTAAATGTATATTATTGAAAAAATAGTATTTTATTTATTTATTTATTTATTACACTCAGATGTTCCAGTATGTCTACTGTTTTCTTCTTGAAACTAAAACATATATTATGTTCTGTGGGATATTTTATATTAGGTCATTTAGATCAGTCTGTAAGCAGTTGATGTTCCAGCTTCCTATTCAACTTCTGTTTGGATACTATGTTTAATAATAAAATGCTCAATGAGTAATTAACCCCACTCACTCCAATGGGGGGGGAGTGAAAAAAAAATATAAATAATATTGAGGAGAAAAATTTAATGAATTTACATTTGCTCCTGATCTATATATTATGTAAGCATGCTGATTGCACAGATGGAAGACAAATATATCTAGGATTATTAGAGATATTAGAGGGTTAACCTCAGCTGACTGCCTGGTGCACTGGTTGCACCTTCTATTGCAAAAACACAACTTTGTTCCTCACACTGGTGCCCACCAAACCAGTCTCTCTCACTCTTTATTGTAAGCAGGATGGTGGCAGAAAATAATACACAAAAAGTTCCTGGACTGAAATAAGGACAGGGAGATCACATACCAACTACTGTCATGGGCAAAATAGACTCAACATAGGGAAACGTTCATTTGATTTACTGGCAATTAAAAACAGAATAAGAGGGTAAGGAAAATGAACAAACAAAAGCAACAAAAAACTAAAACTGCCACCCTCCCATCCTCAGTTATTCCCAGACTCAACTTCGCTCCCTCATTCCTGGCTCCTCTACCTCTTCCCCCACACCAAGCAATTTAGGTGGAGTGGGGAATGGAAATTACACTCAGTTCATTACAGTTCTCTGCCACACCTTCCTCACACTTTTCCCTTGCTCCTGTGTGGAGTTCCTCCCATGAATACAGTCCTCCATGAACTGCTCCTACAGCTGTCTCTATGGGCTGCAGTTCTTCCGAGAACTGCTCCAGCATGGGGCCATTCAACAGCATACAGTCCTTCAGAAACACACTGCTCCAAGATGTGTTTCCCACGAGCCACAGTTCCTGCCAGAAAAACTGCTCCTGCGTGGGCTCCTCTGCAGGTTGCATCATTCTTCAGAACATACCTACTCCATGCTTTACATTTTTATTTTATTTTATTCCCCACTCAACCACTCTACTCACCTACTTCAAAAGAACTAAAAGTATGCTCTTATGCTCTCTTCATAGACTTATTTAAGTCTTCAATTTCTGCTCTGTTCCATAGAACCTATTTTGTAGCTTTGGGCCCAAATATCCTATGAATTGAAAAAGGGTATGCTAGGAGATCAAAAGATCATCTGTCTCCATAGGCATCTGCAACTTGGCAATTTATTAAGCTCTGTCTATCTCAGAGGAAGTACTTCCTAAGAGAATGTGGATTATATACAACAGCTTATCTGGATATTAAATAAAAATCTAACATCACAAGATTCATTCTTTATGAAACTCTATCTAAATTACTTATGACAGGTTTAAATTAGAACACAAATTTAGATTAGAACACAAAATAAGTTTGTTATTGCAAGAGAACAAGAAAAAAGAATGACACAATAAGTGCCAAAAAAATACACAAGTCAGTATATTTACTTTACCTAATGAATCTATATTGACAATTCAATTTTTAGTTGATTGAAATTATACAGGTTAAATTGTCTTACAGTTTAGAAGACTTTTTGTGGTTAAAATGACTAAAATAAGGAAAAGAACCTAAAGACATATAGCAGCTGTTTGAAAGCAGGAAATTTTTATTAGACATTCTAGTAAAAACCCTGCAATTTCTCATTCACAAAACTTAACACTTTTTTCCTGAAAAAAAAAAGGGGGTAGTTTTTGATCAAAAACATTCTCAGGTGCCAAATAAAATTTCAAAAGAGAAATAATTTATTTCTGTATATTTACATTTATGTTGTGGCAGGCAGGCATAAATGTACATTTATGTACATTTATAGTTACATTTACCTATACTTACAGAAATAGTATTTAGCATTATTTTTGAAAATAATTTTTAAAAAATTGAGATGTTCCCCATATCCCAGTAAGTAATCAGATGGACACTTGAGAGTTAAGTGTTCTTTTGCTCTCAAATTGTTCTGTTTTGGTTAAATAATGCAATATTAACTGGCCCTCAGATTGGATGACATTATCACGGCTATTTATATGAAATGTGTAAAGCTGAGTACTTGAGGAGTTCAATTAAAAATCCCTAAAAAGGGAGATGCATATGAGAAGGTGGTTAAATACTGTTTCCTTTTAAACTTTGTTCTTTTGGAAAACATAAAAGTATTTCGATTTCCTTGTTTGTTTGTTTGCTTTTTCTTCATTCCTTCCATTTTCCCCCTAATTGATTTTAATGCTTAACAGTCCAAAGCAATAAAAATGATGCACTAGACTGAGAAAATCTGTAAATGATACTAAGAAAATATGTAAAAATATGCTGCTTTTAAATGCTGCTTCATGTGATTTTGAGATTATTTTTCTTTGGTCATAGCTATGTTTTCAAAATCAGAAATTGCTAACAAAATGTGAACAAGCAGGGTCAATCATTCAATACCTCATTTGCTTTAGGGACAGAAAAAAATATCACAAACTTTTCTACAGGTTTCGCTGGAAGCCCTGACACTCAGCAGTACACTTGACTATTTTAAAGCTTGTAGGTTAAACCTGCTCAACTGAATTAAACCTTTTCCCTCCACTTTTTTTTTTTTTCTTTTATGCATATGTATATGAGTGTCAATAGAAGCCAAAATGTCAACTATACAGCTACCTATATTCCAAGACAAAGGATATTCCATTTTTCTCAGATGTAAGACTGTGGAATAAGGCTTTTTCATATTGACTTCCAAATAATACACTCAGTTTTGTGGCTTCTCTTTCTTTGATCTTTTCTTTTAGTAAGATCCTGAGGAAAGGAACTATGACTCCTGCTTGGTTTGGATGGAGACCCAACACAGGATCTCAGCCCAGTGGGATTCTAAGAGATACATTACAGACATTTTTATTATGAATTTTATAGATAGATAGGTATATATAGATAGATAGGTATAGATAGGTAGATCTATAGATAGATAGATAGATAGAAATAGATAGCATTACTTATAATGCTCTGGTTGGCAAAATTAATTTATTAGAACATTAATAATTTATTGAAACATTAATTTTAATTACATGTTTACTCAAGAGACAGTCTGTATTCTTACACAAGTGCAAAAGATATATTGAGCTCATGGGCAAGGAAGCCACAGGTCAAAACAACAGCCAACTGGGATATGTATGAAAAAGAGAGAAGTAAATCAATCTAGGCTATAAAACACCTACTTTCTGCAGAATTTTACCCTGGATTCGTTCACTGATACAGTTACCGCAGGACCTAACATTAGTGACCATAAATACATATATTTGCCTCTGTGGATGGGGGTACAGCAGTGATTACTGGCTATTCAGCTCTGGATGAGGAAAGTGTACTGCATATAGCATACTTTGCATTCAGTAAGGCTTCGTCACCCATAGCACTCTCCTTTGGAAGATGAGGAAGTATGGACAACCAGTTGCACTGAAACTTGGCTGGATTGCTGGGCTTAGTGGTCATAACCACAGCATTTAATGTTTGCTGGCAGATGGCAATGAGCAAAGCACCCCAAGGGATGGTTCTTGGGCCCACCCTGTTCAGTATGTTCAATATTTTCATCAGTGACCTGGATGATGACAAGGCACCCTCAAACAACTCTAAATTATGGAGAATGGCTGACAATAAACAACAGAGCTTCAGTTGACAGGGACCTTGGTAAATTTGAGGACTGAATTAACATAAGCATGACAATGCTCATCAGTGGAAAGTGCAAAAGGCTACACCCAGGGGCAGACTAACCCTGTGCCTAGAAACTGACTGGATGAATATCAGCCCTGAGAGAAGAAATGTGGACATTATAGTGGATGCCAGGCTGAATAGAATATTCTGAGCTACATTACAACACCAGCAGATCTAGGGGAAATTACTGTGAGCTTCTACTTAGCACTAATGAAGATGCCTCTGGAACATTGTTTTGTGTCAATGCTGGTTCAAAATGAATGTTGAGAAACTACCAGTGGTCCTGCAGAGGACTCCTGGAATTGCAGATGGATTCAGCACAGGAAAGTATGCTGCCTAGGGTGTCAAGATATACAACTGCACACTTTAACACTATGTACTGATAATTACTTAATCATTGCTGTTGCTTGCTTAATGTATTTTAATTAAGTGCCTGATCCATTTGTTAAAAACATGACTGTACTGTTAAAAATTTAAATTTGGATTTATTATGTATTTAAAGCACAGCTAAAGGTAGAGCTAGGGTGATTATATTAATCAATCAGTTATATACTAAACCTCAGTAAGAGCTTACTAATACATATGCAACAAGTGTGACATTAAACAAAAATAATTGTTGGGTTTTTTTTTTTTTTTGAGTAGTAAATTTACCAGACTTATATACATAGAATCATAGAATCATTAAGGTCAGAAAAGACCTCCAAGATCATCTGGTCCAACCATCACCCTACTACCAACGTCACCCACTAAACCATGCCCCTAAGCACCAGGCCCAACCTTTCCTTGAACACCCCCAGGGACAGTGATGCCACCACTTCCCCAGGCAACCTGTTCATATATATATCCTTTGAATTTGAATTTGAAAAGTAATGTTTTATGTTCTGATGAACTGAAAGTTCACTCAGATGTGACCATTAATTTAGACACCAGATTAGAAATAAAATCTTCAGGAAAATTCTAGGGAAAAATGCCTTCCAAAGAGCATACCTATATTGGTCAGCAGCACATATACAGCTAAGTTGGTGCTGATCAAGGCCTGTAAATGTACACAGCATAGTACCCCTCGATCTTATGCCGTTTATACAGTTTTCAGTTAAAAATAGGCCATTTACATTAATTATGGTATAATTATAATATATTGAGGTCACTTTTTAACAGCCTACTGGCTCAAAATCAATGCTACATAAACCAGTCTTTCTATATTTATGTAGTAAATATAGAAAATGCAGAACTAAAAGTTCCTGTGTACTTTAAACAGCATTTCTGCACTCCTATAATAAACTAGAGAGAGCTAGTTTCACACACAGTATAAATATTACCTAGAGAAAAATTGAAAACTTTCATTAATTTATAGTTTCACAGTGCCCTCAAAGAGACAAGATGAGACAACATGAAAACAGCTGCCAAGCTCAGGTTTCCCTGGAATTTCTGTATATATTTTTTTCAGATCTTAAAAACATTACTTTTAGGTAATGAATCCAGTTAGGATATACCATCCTTATATACAGTGGACAAACTTCAGGCAAATCTCTTATATAGCTTTATAAATATCATAGAATCATAGAATGTCTTGGATTATAAGGGACCTTAAAAGATCAAATAGTTCCATACCCCTGCCATGGGCAGGGATGCCAGCCACTAGATCAGGTTCCTCACAGCCTCATCTACTCTGGTCTTGAACACCTCCAGGGGTGGGGCATCCACATCCTCTCTGGACAATCTGCTCCAGTGCCTCACTACCCTCTTAGTGAAGAATTTCCTCCTAACCTCTAATCTAAATCTCCCGTCTTTTAGTTTAAAACCATTCCCCCGTGTCCTGTTATTATTTGATTGAGCATAGAGTCACTCTCCATCTTTCCTATGTTGCCTTTAAGTACTGAAAAGCCACAATGAGGTCCCCCCGGAACCTTCTCTTCTCCAGGCTGAAAATCCCCAGCTCTCTCAGCCTCTCTTTGTAGGAGAGGTGTTCCAGCTCTCTAAACATATTCATGGCCCTCCTCTGGACCCGTTTTAACAGATAAACATGTTCTCATGCTGGGGGCCCCAGCACAAATATATATCTTGAGTAACACCTAATAAAAATCTAAAATGAAAATTCTGCAACACAGAAACCAAATGCGTTGACATTACTTTATTTTTTTTTTTCTTAAACCAAATCATATTCATTTTTTTCTTACAGAGCACCAAATTCTCCTAGAATGCCTAGGTTTAAATGCCCACTAAAATAAATTATTCTTCAATACTTCAAATATCAACACTTTATTAATAACAAACAAACAAACAAACAAACTGAAGAACACTGATTTAAACTTGTAGCAGGATATATAGATGCTTTGGTGCTCTAAAAAAAAAATAAAAAGTCTCTAAAATGTAAAATTAATAATGAATTTTGGATTTTCAGTTCACCATGATCAGGAAAATCTCATGCTTATCTGTCATTGATTAGAGGAGCACTAACAGATACACATCTTTTTTGTTTTTGTTGAAATTGTTGAAATTTCTATTGCATCTGTCAGGGCATATCATCACAGATGTCCCACTTTAAAACTTTACCTCAATCTCATTCCAGAGATCAAAGGTGTAGGTGTTTGTCTGTCTGCAAGAAAGCCCTTGATATGACAGTCGTGTACAAAAAATACAAACTGTTGTTCCTGTTTTAAATCACCAACAAAAAGAAAAGTGCATGTATTTAGGGAGGGAGAATGCTTATGATACCTCTGCTAAATGCTATTTATGTACTTTCCATTGCTCTTAGGGCCTTCTCCCTAAGGGGAGTGTCAAAGGCTGAATGTTACTGTTGTGGCCCCTTAGCAACTTCTCAGCTATCTTGGTCCAAAAAATCCTGTGCATCTCCCTGGTACAGCTTTAACAGATTCTACTAGGAACATCTCACTTAAGACTATCCAACTGCTAACAGAACAATCCAATCACCTTCTTTTGTGTTTCTACTAACATTAAGTTGGCACTACAAAAAAGTAACAATTTTTGCCCACACACTTACTTGTTAGAAACTGTTAGCATGCATCTTACCTAGAAGGTTTTTACATGGTCTAAGGAGCTCTGTCCCTTGAAAAAATATGTGCAACTCCACATGGAAGATAGCAGATGTGAGGCTCTCTGAGGATTGTTCTTACAAGTCCTTCAGTTCTAAAAAGAAGTTAACACTTCCAGCTCACTTTTACAACAGATTTAGGCCTTTCACTGTGAAAGATGTTACAACTCCCATCTTTAGGCACTCAGCAGACCTCCTGATTTAAGAATATCATGGAGAAAGCAATGCCTCAGCCCAAGGCCCCTTTACTGGCCCTACAACTTTGTCTAAGTTTGATCAATGAACATTTAAAGGGAGCAGGACAGCTC
This sequence comes from Netta rufina, assembly GCF_964035555.1. Classification (NCBI taxonomy): domain Eukaryota; kingdom Metazoa; phylum Chordata; class Aves; order Anseriformes; family Anatidae; genus Netta; species Netta rufina. Next base: position 101,051,319 of record NC_140123.1, read on the forward strand.
TCACTTTAATGATGAGTTTTGTACACATAATCAAAGCATCAAATCACTGCATTTCAGTAAATTACCACAATTTAGCTAAAGCTGTGAGACTTGGCTACACACTTTTTCTTTCAAAAGTGTCATGCTTGTTCTTCTATGAGAACACATATGGGAAGTTACAATTGAAACAAATCATTGAACAAATCATTAGGGAATTGTAGGTAGTTTAAACCTTTTCATTCTTATTATGCCATATTGATACTAAAGTACTTCTTTATGATTTAAAACTGAAAGTTGAATTTTTTCATTGGCATAGTTCATGGTGATAGACACTTTTCTATATCATTAAGGCTTAAATCCCAACAGTCAAAACAAAATAAAAAATAAAAATAAATAAATGATCAAATGATCATGTTATCAAACGCTTACTAGCACTAGTACTGTACTAACCTTTTTGTTGATTAAATAACCAATTCACAAAAGATAGATAAAATTTTCAGTACACAAAAATGAAATATTTTGACACAAAAAGCATTTTTCTAGGTCTTACTTCTAGTATATTTAATTCTGATTTTTATACTTATTTTTATACTTGAGTTTCAAAGATCAAATGTTATTCTCAAATGAAAGCCTAAGTATTTGTTTATGAAACAGTAAAATTGAAAAATAAATCTTTTCCTCAGTTTTGCTTTTTTTTTTTTTTTTTTTGTGCAGACAATGCCTCCTCCATTTAAACTTATTTCATAATTTGACTCCAAATCATTTTAAATAAATAAATTATTGAATATTTTCTTTATATTTGTCTAATAACATATTTAAAACACAAGTCTCTCAATCCTTTACTGTAAATTCAAAACTTTTTTTAAAGTTAACTGCTTTGAAGTGACAGAAATAAGTACTTATCTTGAGGAACTCTACATATATTAACATGAGTATTTATCCACTTTTTTATACTATTTTGAGTTTTCATTTGGAGGGAAAGACCACAAGTTGGGTGTATATTCAAGAAAAAAAAAGAAGAAAATACCCTAATAATACCTTAATGTCTTAGGTAAACTGAGTGGCAAACTGTCAGACAAACTCTTTGTAGAACTACTCAGGTTTGTGTTCAGTTGTTACACCTTCAAATCACTCCTATATTTGTAAAGAAGTTTTCACAAAAAAATAAGAAAACCTTCAATATTATTCTAGTATTTAAAATAGATTCAGAGATGAAAAGCCGTGCAGTATCAAGGCAATGAAAAGCAACACAAGAACAACCAATTCTTGAAGCCTAGCATTTACAGCTATACACAAACAATGTTTTATTCAAAACCAGAAAGATAACAGTGATGGATATAAACTTGTTTTAGCATACAGAAAATTCAGTCTTTTTTTTTTTTTTTTTTTTTTTCTCTGACACTACACGAAAAGAGAATCTGAACTACAAAAGGATGAAAATCATATTATACCATATATACCACATCATTTCTTATGACTGCATAACAGCTGATTTTTTTTTCCTAATTATTTTCTCAGGGTTATGCTGGGATAATTATACAGTTTACAGATTCTCTGCAGTCAAGCATTTTTGAAATATTGTGGAAAGAGTTAGCCTGTACTGGTTATTTAAAATCTCACAATCAACACAACTTATGTGGACCATATTTTGGAACATTTTATTTCTTATTAGTTTTGGTCTACCCTTATCTGTTATTTACATAGCTTGTCCATCTCCTGTCTGAACTTAATGACTATCCTACCAGAAACAAGGCACAAGCAAGAAAACTGTTCTATTTGTGACAAATTTTCTCTCCTAAATACAACAAATGTTAAATATAACAAAAATGAAAATATGAGAATACGTTATTTCTCTAACTGTTACAGAGAATGACTCATACGATTTCGTACTTCTCCTCTGTCCACTCCACTGAATTTGGTCCTAGTATATGGCTTTTACACTACATGTTCTAGTTACAACACCAGTCTTTTTGTTATGGAAAATAAAGTACTGATCCACAAAGGCAGCTCTCAAGTTTCCAAAATTGGGGATTATTATTATTATTATCATTATCATTATCATTATCATTATCATTATTATTATTATTTACATTTGCAGCTTTTATAAATGTCACTCCAATAAAATAACTTGATGAAAATACACATTCATCTCTGAATGTGGCAAAAATTTCAGAAGAGCAGGAGTGGTGAAGCAGTGACTGGAAAAGGGGAAACATTACCCACATTTTCAAAAAAAAAAAAAAAAAAAAAAAAGTAAAAAAAGAGGACCCAGGGAACTACAGGGTGGTTAGTTTCATAGTGCCTGTTTAGGTGATGGAGGCAATCCTCCTGGATACCATGATAAGGCATAAAAAAAAAGTGAATCATGCCTGACTAACTTAGTGGCCTTCTAGGACACAAGTGACAGCATTAATGGACAAGGCAAGAGCAACTGACGGCATCTACCTCAACTTGGGCAAAGCCTTTGATAAAGTCCCATATAACATCCTTGTCTCTAAAGTGGAAAGATACAGATATGATGGATGGACCATTCAGTGCATAAAAAATTGTCTGGATAGCTGTATCCAAAGAGTTGCAGTCAATGGCTCAATGTCCAGGTGGAGATCTGTGACAAATCATGTCCTTAACTGGTCCGTATTTTTAGTACTTTTTAGCATCTTAATTTGTGACATGGACAATGGGATTGAGTGCACCTTTAGCAAGTTTCTGGATGAACACAAGTTGAACAGTGCAACTGACACTCTAGAGGAAAGGGATGCCATCCACAGCGACCTTGTGTGTTGGGTCTGTATGAGCTGGAGTCACCTTTTCCCTGCAGCAGCCCGCACAGTGCTGTATTCTGCACTCATAGCTGGAACAGCACTGATATCACTCCAGTGTTGTGTCTATTGCTGCATAGTGCTGGCACAGCATCAGGACTCCTCCCAAGCCCCCAAGAGCCAGCAGGCTGGGGGTGGGCAAGTGATGGGGACAGGACATTGCCGGGGCAGCTGACCTAAACCAACCAAAGGGATATTCCATAACACCTGATGTCACACTCAGCAATAAAAGGGGGGGCTCTCGTGGGGGAGGGGGCTGTTCCTCCTGAACAACCACTACGCGTTTGAGGCCCTGCTTCCCAGGACGTGGCTGAACACTGCTTGTTGATGGGAAGTAGAGAATAATTTTTTTTTTCTATTTCTCTGTGCTTCCGTGTGGACTGATTGTTTCTTTTGTTTCTGTTTTTCCTCCCCATTCCCTTTCCCTTTAATTAAACCTTTCTCATCTCAAACCTCGAGTTCTCTGTGTTGTATTTTCTCCCCCTTCCTCTTTGAGGAGAGGGGGAGTGAGAGAGCGGTTGTGGTGGAGCTCGGCTGCCCACCTGAGTAAAACCACCACACCTTGACAAGCTTGAGAGCATGCAAACCTCATGAACAAGGCCAAGTGTAATATCCAGCACAGAGGATGGAACAATCCCAAACATCAGTACAGACTTGGTGACAAGTAGATTGAGAGCAGCCCTGTGGAGAACTTGGGTGTACTGTTGGATGAAAAACTGAACATGAGCTCTTAATGTGTGCTTGCAGCCCAGAAAGCTAACCATATTTTGAGATGCATGAAAAGAAGTATGGCCAGCATGTTGACAGAGGTGATTCTTCCCCTTTACTCTGCTCTCATGACACTCCATCTGGATTACTGCATCCAGCTATCCAGCTTTGGGGCCCCTAGTACAAGAGAGACATGGGCATATTACTTCAGGACCGCAAAAATTATCAAAGAGCTGAAACACCTCTCCTATGAAGAGAGGCTGTGAGAGACTTTGGTTGTTTAGCCAAGAGAATAAAAGGCTCTGTGGACACCTTCCAATACTTAAAGGGGGGCCTACAGGAAAGTTGGGGAGGGACTCTTTAGGAGTGCATAGTGATAGGACAAGGCATACTGGTTCAAGTAGAAGAGGGTAGATTTAGATTTAGATAATAAGGAAGATTATTTTAGAAGAACTAAAAAAATAATTTGAAATATTGCTGTAGCACATTTAAAGTTACTACAAATGTCTTCTTTGGTCTCTCAGGCAGATAAAACTCTCTATAAGTTACAAAATTACAATCAACCCAACACTCTTATCTGCAAAATTTACAAGAATGGCCTTTTATTCCATCTCAAGGACAATGACCATCTATTTTTTTATACATATATATATATATTTTTTTTTAAATATATTTTTAAAGGGCAAATAAATCACTTCATTCTATCTACTACCTCAAGCTTCCCAGAAGTTTGTAAGCCTTTTTATTTTTAATTAAAACTAATCCCACTGAATCTGAAATGCTAAAGTAATAGTTAGAAGAAATTAAACATGAGTTTTAAAGAATCTGATTTTCATTCTCCACAGCTTGATCAATTTGTTTATATTACATCAAAGACTATTCAAATTAGTCATTAAAATGTAGAGTTACTTCTTTGTTAATATATTGTGGTAAATCATTCCTATAAATACCTTTTCTTAGCATATTTGTGGACAGAACTGTCATTAAAAATAAACTCCAGTAAGAGAGTAATGTATTTTTGCTATATGCCCTGAATATTTTACACTGGTTTTCTAAATCCTTTTACAGGGAATATGACTGAAATCAGTTACCCTTACCAACTGGGATAAGAGAATGTTTTCCAGAGCTGTGGCAGCACTGGCACAACAGAAGATGGTGTGTTTAGCACAGAACACCTGCTAAAAGAGAAGCCTGTTTTAGCCTGATTTTGGCTTGTCCTTAGTTTCCACTGTTCATATAAGCCTTGTTTCCTTAGGGGAAAAGAAAAAAAAAAAAAAACAACATTAAAATAAATGGAGGTATAGAGGCTGTGGAGGTTCATCCTGCCACATAAAAATAAATAAAATTTATTTGCTGAGTTCAGAAGGCAGATAGTTACAGACTTTGGTATGGAGCAGAAAAGTAACTCATTTTCAGTGTGATCCTCCTGTTATCATTCTACCATGTGAGCAGTAGCATATGCTGCTTTAAACACTTCTATCTTTGGATTCATACAAACAGATGAAGTCAAGAGGAAGTAGAAAGTTTAAATCAATGGCAGCAGCTTTTTGTAATCTCCTCTCCCACTGATAGGTACAGGGGACATTGAATAATAAGCTCTAATGTAAATTAGTTCAACAAGGGGAAGAGAAAATTCCTGCACCTGGGCAGGAAAAAACCCATACACCAATATTCATAGGGGATGACTGGATGTAAAATGGCTTAACAGAAAAGGATCTGGGGATCTTTATGGACACAAAGCTGAACAAGAGTCAGCAATGTGCCCTTGCAAAGCAGGCTAATGGTGTCCTGGGCTGCATTATGAAGAGAGCTATCAGCAGCTCAAAGGAAGTGATCCTTCCCATCTGCCAGCACTGATGAGGACATATCCAGAGTACTGTGTTCTGTACAGAGTTCTGGCCTCTCCAGTGCAAGCGGGACATGGAGCTACTGGTGAGAGTTCAGCAAAGGACAACAAAGATGACAAAAGGATTGAAACATGTCTCCTATAAGGAAAGGCTGTGAGAGCAGTTACTGTTTAGCCTAGAGAAGAGAAAGCTCTGGGGAGATCTTACTAACACATACAGATACCAGATGGGGGAGGGTGCAAAGAGGGTGGAGTCAGGCTCATTTCAGTGGTGTCCAGAGCCAGGACAGGAGGCAAACTAGAACATAAGAGGTTCCATCTGTACATCAGGAACACTTCTTTACTGTGCAGGTGACAGAGCACTGGATCAGATTGCCCAGAGATATGGTAGAGTCTCCTTCCTTGGAGGTCTTCAAAAGGTTCCTGGACATGGTTCTCAGCAATCTGCTGTAGGTGTACCTGCTTTAGCATGGTGGTTGGACCAGATGACTTCCAGTGGTTCCTTCCAACCTTAACCATTCTGAAATCCTGTAATTACAGAATCTTTAATTTGTTCCCTTTCCACAGATAAGGGCAAGCCAATCATACAACTCAGAAGCTTGAATGAACATCAAAGAACCAGAAAACTGTTATTTGTGTGGTTCATATCTCTACAGATCATTAATTGTAAGTTATTTTGGGGTTGTTCCTTTGTCAAATCAGTGACGGCTGGCTCTCTTTTAAGGCTGCCTCTGCTTCCTGGGAATGTCATCATTCCTGTTCTTGGAATTAGTTATGTGTAATGGCTTAATGTTGGACTGCAGTCAGATGCCCACTCAGATGCTTGCTCATGCTCCCTACTCAACAAGAGGAGAAAATAAGATGAAAAAGCTTGTGGGTTGAAAGAATCACAGAATCACAGAATCACAGAATTTTCTAGGTTGGAAGAGACCTCAAGGTCATCGAGTCCAACCTCCAACCTAACGCTAACAGCCCTCCACTAAACCATATCCCTAAGCTCTACATCTAAACATCTTTTGAAGACTTCCAGGGATGGTGACTCCACCACTTCCCTGGGCAGCCTGTTCCAGTGCCTCACAACCCTTTCAGTGAAGAAGTTCTTCCTAACATCTAACCTAAAACTCCCCTGGCTCAACTTAAGCCCATTCCCCCTCGTCCTGTCACCAGGCACGTGGGAGAACAGGCCAACCCCCACCTCGCTACAGCCTCCCTTGAGGTACCTAAAAAGAGCGATAAGGTCACCCCTGAGCCTCCTCTTCTCCAGGCTGAACAAGCCCAGCTCCCTCAGCCGCTCCTCGTAGGACTTGTTCTCCAGGCCCCTCACCAGCTTCGTCGCCCTTCTCTGCACCCGCTCAAGCACCTCGATGTCCTTCTTGTAGCGAGGGGCCCAAAACTGAACACAGTACTCGAGGTGCGGCCTCACCAGAGCTGAGTACAGGGGGACGATCACCTCCCTAGCCCTGCTGGTCACGCTGTTCCTGATACAAGCCAGGATGCCGTTGGCCTTCTTGACCATCTATGTACACTGCTGGCTCATATTCAGCCGACTATCCACCATCACTCCCAGGTCCTTCTCTGCCTGGCAGCTCTCCAACCATTCCTCTCCCAGCCTGTAGCTCTGCTTGGGGTTATTGTGCCCCAGGTGCAGGACCCGGCACTTGGCCTTGTTGAACTTCATGCAGTTGACCTCAGCCTATCGGTGCAGCCTATCCAGATCCTCCTGCAGAGCTTTCCTACCCTCAAGCAGATCGACACACGCACCTAACTTGGTGTCATCTGCGAACTTACTGAGGGTGCACTCGATGCCCTCGTCCAGATCATCGATGAAGATATTAAAGAGGACCGGCCCCAGCACCGAGCCCTGGGGGACACCACTAGTGACTGGCCTCCAACTGGACTTGGCTCCATTCACCACGACTCTTTGGGCCCGGCTATCCAGCCAGTTTCTAACCCAGCGAAGCGTGCGCCAGTCCAAGCCAAGAGCAGCCAGCTTCTTGAGGAGAATGCTGTGGGAGACGGTGTCAGAAGCCTTGCTGAAGTCAAGGTAGACGACATCCACAGCCTTTCCCTCATCCACCCAGCGCGTCACTTTGTCATAGAAGGAGATCAGGCTCGTGAAGCAGGACCTGCCTTTCATAAAGCCATGCTGACTGGGCCTGATCGCCTGCTTCCCCTGCAAGTGCTGCATGATGACTTTCAGGAGGATCTGCTCCATGAGCTTCCCTGGCACTGAGGTCAAACTGACAGGCCTGTAGTATCCCGGGTCTGCCCTCCGGCCCTTCTTGTAGATGGGCGTCACGTTTGCTAGCCGCCAGTCGATTGGAACCTCCCCTGATAGCCAGGACTGTTGATAAATGATGGATAGTGGCTTGGCCAGCTCCTCTGCCAGTTCCCTCAGTACCCTTGGGTGGATCCCATCCGGCCCCATCGACTTGTGCACATCCAAGTGTCGTACCAGGTCACCAACCAGTTCTTCGTGGATAGTGAGGGCCACATCCTACTCCCCATCCCCTTCCACCAGCTCAGGGTACTGAGTATCCAGAGAACAACCGGTATTGCCGCTAAAGACTGAGGCAAAGAAGGCATTGAGCACCTCCGCCTTTTCCTCATCTCTTGTAACTAAGTTTCCCCCCGCATCCAGTAAAGGATGGAGATTCTCCTTAGTCCTCCTTTTTGTGTTGATGTATTTATAGAAACGTTTTTTGTTATCTTTAACGGCAGTAGCCAGATTGAGCTCCAGATGAGCTTTGGCCTTCCTAATTTTGTCCCTGCACAGCCTCGCTACTTCTTTAAAGTCCTCCTTAGTGGCCTGCCCACTTTTCCAAAGCTTATAAACCCTCTTTTTCCTCCTAAGATCAAGCCACAATTCTCTGTTGAGCCAGGCCGGTCTTCTTCCCCGCCAGCTCGTCTTTGGGCACGTGGGGACAGACCGTTCCTGCGCCATTAAGACTTCCCTCTTGAAGAGTGCCCAGCCTTCCTGGACCCCTCTGCCCTTCAGAACCACCTCCCAAGGGACTCCACCAACTAGTGTCCTGAGCAGCTCAACGTCAGCCCTTCGAAAGTCCAATACAGCGGTTTTACTGGTCCCCTTCCTGGCCTCGCCAAGAATAGTGAACTCCACCATTGCGTGATCACTCTGCCCAAGACAGCTCCCGACGATCACGTCCTCCACCAGTCCTTCTCTGTTTGTGAAGAGAAGGTCTAGCGGGGCACCACCCCTGGTAGGTTCACTAACCAGCTGCGTCAGGAAGCTATCTTCCACGCTCTCCAGAAACCTCCTAGACTGCTTTCTCAGGGCTGTGTTGTGCTTCCAGGATATGTCAGGGAAGTTGAAGTCCCCCACGAGTACAAGAGCTGATGATTTTGCAACCTCTGTCAGCTGCCTGTAGAATTCCTCATCCGTCTCCTCATCCTGGTTCGGCGGTCTATAGCAGACCCCGACCAGGACACTAGCCTTGTTGTCCCTGCCGATCCTAACCCAAAGGGACTCGACCTTGTCATTCCCAACCTCGAGTTCTACAACCTCGAAAGACTCTCTAATATAGAGAGCCACACCACCACCCCTTCTATGCTGCCTGTCCCTTCTATAGAGCTTATAGCCAGGCATTGTAGCACTCCAGTCATGAGACTGGTCCCACCACGTCTCCGTGATGGCAACCAAGTCGTAGCCTGCCTGCCGCACGATGGCTTCCAGCTCCTCCTGTTTGTTACCCATGCTGCGTGCATTGGTGTAGATTCACTTCAGCTGGGCCATTGCCTTATCCTCCGGCCTTGCCATTGTTCCCCCTGGCACAGCCCCAACAATCCTAGCCTCAGCCCCATCCCCCTTCCTACCTAGTTTAAAGCCCTCTCAATGAGCCCTGCCAGTTCCTGGCCCAGGATCCTTTTTCCCCTAAAAGATAGGGACCCGTCTGCGGCCATCAGGCCAGGTGCTGAGTAAAGTGCCCCATGATCAAAAAACCCAAGACTTCTGCGTTGGCACCAGTCCCGGAGCCACGTGTTTAACAGGTGGGCTTTCCGTGTCCTCTCTGTACCCCTCCCTGCCACCATAGGGATGGACGAAAACACTACCTGCACTCCCGCTCCATCCACTTACCGACCCAGTCCCCTAAAGTCCCTTTTGATAGCCTTGAAGCTTCTCTCTTCGATGTTATCACTGCCCACCTGGACTATCAAAAGGGGGTAATAGTCAGAGGGGCGTACCAGGTTAGGAAGCTTCCTGGCAACGTCCCTGACCCTGGCCCCAGGGAGACAGCAGACTTCCCTACGGGTAGGGTCAGGCCGACAAATACGGCCCTCTGTTCCCCTAAGAATCGAGTCACCAACAACAATAACCCTCCTGTCTTTCTTGGTGGAGGCAGTTCTGAGGCGCGGAGTTGACCTCCTCGCCCCAGGCATCCTCCTGGGAACATTTGCTACCTCTTCCTCACACACCGGCCTCTCAATCTCTAGGGCCTCAAACCTGTTGTGTAAGGGCACCTGGGAAGGTGGGGACGGAAGGGGAGGGGATCGCCTGCGATGTCGAGCAGGGACTTGTTTCCATTCCTCCTCAGCTCCCAGATCCCCTCCCTCTGCCCAACGGGGACAGGGCAGGGGGTCCGCCCCCATTTGAGGAGTCTCACCTCGGCACCTCCCCTTGAGGCCCTGCAGGGAGTTACTCCAGAAGTCTATCTCCCGCTCACACTCCCTGATGGCCCTCAACCTCTCCACCTCCTCCTTGAGCTCCGCCACCATGCGGACCAGATCATCCACCTGCTCGCACCTCACGCACGCAGTTTCTCTGCCTCCCGCCGATGGCAGCAACAGGCTCAGACACTCCTTGCATCCGGTGACCTGAACTGCGGCATTTTTTAACGGGTAGTCGGTCTGCATGTGTACCGACTTCCTGGAGAGCGCGCCGTGCCTGGTGGCGACCATTATCACCTAGTTACGGCTGTTGTTAACGAGGTGTTGTTTGTGTGTAGGGGGAGCTCTCTGCCCTTCCTGCGCGCCCTGCCTGCGCGAACTGCCGCGCCACTCCCTTCTGACGCGCCTCGCCCTGTTTGCCCGCCCTGTTCGCCACGCTCCTGGTCGCTCGCGCTCCCTAGGGGCAGCTTTTGAATGGCTGGGGAGGGGGCGCTGCTGGCTCCGCCTTCGCCTCGTCAGCCTCCCTCACGAGGGCTGCTGGGTCCTGGCGGCTCCCTCAAGTAGGCTCGATGCCGGAAAAAATTAGCCCTGCCTGGCCCGATCCCCCGCTCCGCTGCAGAACGCGTCTGCCCCGGAGCCGATCGCCTCGGCAAATGGCAGTGAAATGGCGGTGGGTCCCGATTTAAATAGCCCGCCGCTGACGCTGCTGGCTCCGCCTTCGCCTCGTCAGCCTCCCTCACGAGGGCTGCCGGGTCCTGGCGGCTCCCTCAAGTAGGCTCGATGCCGGAAAAAATTAGCCCTGCCTGGCCCGATCCCCCGCTCCGCTGCAGAACGCGTCTGCCCCGGAGCCGATCGCCTCGGCAAATGGAAGAAAAAGAAAGTCAGGAAGCTTACAACAATTACTGTCATGGGCGAAAAAGACTTGATTTGGAGAAACAATTTAACTTACTGCTATTTAAAAATAGGGTAAGATAGTAAGATATCATGAAACAAAGACAAAAACTAAACCACCTTCTCCTCTACACCACTGCTTTTTCCCAGGTTCAATTTTACTCCTTCACTCCTGACTCCACTACCTCCCTACCCCAAATGGCGCAGAGGGATGGGGAATGGGGGTTGTGGTCATAACAGCTCCTCTCTGCTTCTCCTTCCTTGCACACGTTTCTCCTGCTACAGCGTGGGTCCTTTCTATGGGCTTCAGGGAACCACTCCAGTGTGGTCCCTCTGTGCTCAAGCACCTAGATCACCTCCTGCCCTCCTCCTCCTCTCCTCTTGCTGTCTGTGCGGGGTCGCTCCTCGCACAGCTCCCCTCACTGACCCCTGCCATGTGGTGTTTGCCACACCTGAGGTGAAGGGCTGCCATCTTCGCTGCAGGGCCTGGCCATGCCCTGTGGTGGGGCCACTGCAGCCAGCTGTGGGCAGAGCAGGGCAGCTCCAGCATCACTTCACACAGCAGCTCTGCAGTGCCCCTGATGCCAAAACCTTGACACATGCATTCAGTACACCATAAATTATTTTTTCTAAATGTATTATTCTTTTACTGTGTAAGATTTTAAATATGTGCTTGTTGCCATTTTTTTCAGTTATCTATTTTCATTAGTAAAAAGATGCAAAGGAATTTTGGGGGGAAATTCTCCACATTACAAATAATGCCAAATGAAGCAGAGTTGTTTGTCAAACTATTAATTGCATTTCAGATTGCCTTTTTACACTTTCTCTACTTTAACCTCCTGTAACTTGAACCTTCAAAGCTTCCTGCAGGTTCCTGAATGTTCAAATTTGTGAAACTATAGTAAAGGCAGTAGTTGAGGATAATAGTCCCAAGGGTCTCAACCTTGGCTCTGCATTTATACACATAGCTGATAAACATAAATCACTAGATAAGTAGGTGTCAATGAATTCTGCTTTTACACAAATAAAACCAGAAAATCTGACTAACAACCAAACTATAAGCATCTAGTAGAGCTATCGAATGAAATCTCCATTGTCCCTAAATCTTTCAGCCTCAACTTTCTGGGAACAGAGAAACTCTAGGTATTTGTGTTCCTTAATTTATCAAGACTCAGGCTTCAACTAGAAAAGTGACAGGAAATGTTTTTCTTTCTAAAGCCCTTCTGCAAGCATAGAGCTGCAAAAGATAGCAAAATTTTCATTTTCACAACACCCTTAAGAATAGTGACATCTCATTCAGAGATAGAAAACTCAAAAGCCCTGTTTTCATATGATTTTTCTCAATATTCTGTTCATAAAATACTGCTGAAAGATAATGTTTTTTCTTACATATCACACTGTGCTTTTAGCTTTCAAACATGGGTAGATGCATATTCACAAAAAAGAAAAAAAATCCATCTCAGAAAAGATCAGTTATGAATTTTAAAACATCCATGTATAAAATCTGTTCACTATTTTTTATGGAAAACAACTTTACATTGAGATCCAGATTATGCCAGTGATTTTAGTGAACTTTACTGAGCAATATTTGCAAAGCTGCACATGTAATGGCAAGAACATGATATAAGATACAGCGATCTCGATCTATCTAGAGAAAGAAAAAGACCTGAGCTTCTCTTTTCTTTGAACCTAAGGGAATGCAATTTTTTGCAAGAATGCAAGACAAATAACAAATCACTATTACAGGAAGAAATAGCAAAGCTGTTAGCAGGAATAAAGAAGTAGAAGTCACATGTTCAGAGAGTCCTAAATTCGCTTAACAGCCTATCTCTGACATATGGGGTGCCAAGTCTACTGTATTCATACTTTAGGCTGAATGACCTCTGTGGCTGCAAATGAAAATAGTTTCAAAACAGTTTGCCCATTCTACTGTTCACCCAGTGGTGCCTTTCCTTAAGATAATTACTCCAGAATTAAAATGGCCAAACACACTAGCCCACCCTCTTACAATAAAATACAACCTTGGAGGAGATGACGAAGTACAGACAGATGGAGGGAAAGCTAGCAGTGTAGAAGAGCTTGTTTATTGGCCAACTAAAGCCAACATTTTGTTAAGATACCTGCTTAGTCACAGTAACTACACAGTACAGAATTTTATTGAGCAGCTTTGTGTACAAGTGATATATTTCAATCTGATACATATTACATAAAGATTAATAACTGCAAGTAGTGTAAAACAGCATTGACATTAAAGGAACAGAAGTTATCCTTACAGATAGAAACAGGTTATAATATTTTTTTGGATATTATTCAGTTCTCTGAGAGACTACATAACAAAAATTGAATCTTCATTTCATGTTACAAGAACTACATAATTTAATTATTTATACTTTTACAGTTTCATTCCTATATGAATTTTAATCTTACATATAATTGTGATTATTGATGTATTTTTCTTTCAATGCACGTTAGTACACAAGATATACAGAGAACACACTGACAAAATAATTTGCCCCTTAAATGTGCAAATCCTGTTACAATATTTGTCTAAAGGCTAGATTAATATGGAGTTGCTGCTTTTACTAGCTCATCATAATTTTGCCAAACTGGGTTTGACAAAACTTGTTTAACAAACTGGGTGGATGATGATGTTAAGCTCTAAATATGCTGGATTTTTTTATGGTCAAAATGGAAAACATATTCTGTGCTGAGCTGAGGATATATTCCCAATCAATTGATGTTTTAACAGTTTAGTAATCTGTTAGTTCTCTAGTAATCTATTAGTTCGTTTACAATTACATTAGCAGTCCAAACTATTATAGAAAAGCTCTGTTAAAAACACCCTTAAAATTGTTATATCAGAAACTTAACTAACATGCAATGCTGATCTCTCCAGTGGTCTGTGGGTCCTGTGGCTGATGGTGATTTGTTTTGTTTTGTTTTGTTTGTTTCTTTCAGTAGTAGTTTTTTTTTTTCTTTTTTTCTTTTTTTTTTTTGTAGGACTGATGGTTTGGTTAGTTTGGTTAGATATTCATTGCTGTATAGGAAAGCAAGAAACTTGTTAAACAGGAGTCTTCATTGTAGATGTTGCATCACAGGGTGGAGGATATGTCCTTTTTCCATATTTTTGGTGTTCCTGTTAGCATACCATGCTCTACGTTTCAGGAAAGAGACATTAAAATTGATAGAGAAATAAAACAACCACTATAAATGAAGTTTTAAACAAAATAAATAAAATAGATATAAATAGAAATAAACAGAAATAAATATTTTAGCTGCTAGGTAGAAGAAATGATAGTACATGAAAATCTTAGAAATATTTTAATACTGATATGTAAAGCACTTCTCCAGAGTCAGAAAAAAACATATTTATATATAATAAAAAAGTAATAACTTTATATAATAAACAATTAACTTCAGTAAAGAGAAAACTAAAAATTGCCCTCCCCCATCCACCCCAAAGAACAAAACAACATGTAAAAAAACACCCACTATCAAGACTGTAAAACATAAAATGGAATGATCCCTTTTCCCTCTTTCATTTCATTGTCACTATAGATCATGCACCTTCATGCAAAGGTTCATCTTGCTGCTGACTCTGAACCTCACACTTCTGTAGCAAGTGGCACATGACCACTACAGAAGACTTGGTTGAGTCTGCTGCCAAAGCTAAGCTCTACTAGAAAGAACCAAATAGTACATTGGAGTCTACACACAGCTATTCAGGATAAAGAAAGCTTCTACCAAGAGAAAATAGAACATGGAAACAAGCAAATGGCTGAAGACCTCATTGAATCTACTTGCAAAGGATCAGATCCTTTCAGGTCCTGTGCTGTATTGCCAGACCCAAGAATTATGTCCTATTAGTCCTGTGTTCAGTTTGAAAGGTTAGTCTGTTTAAACTGCTTAAGGACTAACTATGACTGATGAACGAGGATAAGTTTCTCAAATTAGCTAAGAGGGAGAAAGAAAAACAACGATAAACACACACAAACAAACAAACAACAAAACAAAACAAACAAACAAACAAAAAGAAAAAAAGAAACAGCTCCTTAGTTAAACATATATTAGACTGATTAAAATTTTAGACTGTGAAAGATGAAACCCTAGCATACTTGGATCTTGTTATTTCTGACAGCATGGAAACTATCTGCTCTTCTGCTCTGTATCTGCTCTTCTTATTGTCCATGTAGAATAGAAGCAATGAAATATTTGCAGGAGACATCAGATATGATCATTTCTATATTAAATATGGAAACTCTCTAAACATTTTTAACTCTCTAAAATGTGATTTCAATAGCTATTCCCCCATCTAAGTAACTGGCTTTATAATTAAAATATTCCAAATAAGTTTCATATTTTAACTTAATATGCATGTCATTTACTGGCTTGCTACTGAGAAGGAATTTTTTTTTTTGAAAAAGTCTTTTCAGTGATATCAGTTATTTTCTGTTTTATATTTTCAGTAGTCCTACTTAAGACAGCTAAAAATAGTGGAGAGTCTACTCTCTGACTTCAACACTTAGATATAGAAAATGTTTTCATTTACTTGTTTACACTATGCAAAATGAATAAATAAATGAGAGCAAGGAAATATTTGTCACTGCATTCCTCTGTATATATTTTCCTCTATAGTGTGCTGAAGTTTACAGCAGCACTGATGTTTAAAGTATTTTCTCTAGGGATGTCAAAGACCTATGTGCATTAAATGATCATGACACAAGTTTAATTATAATCACAGTGGTAGAAAGAGTCTATCTCCATTCTGTGTTTCTGAAGTTTACAAAATAATTAACAAGATTCCACTATAACTTATACTGAGATGGGAAGAGAAAACAAGCACATACACAAAATTGAGCATGAACATATTGCCAACCATTGATCCATTAGAATTAGCCTTTGTAACTATATTAAGCAAATATTAATTTAATACTACAACAATTTTTCAGTCTTTGTGATCCTGTCTCCTACCTCATCCTCTACAGCTGTAATTTCCTCCCTGATTAATTATTTTCCTTAATAATAATGAAAAATCTTTTCAGCTATGGTTTCCATTTCCATCTATAGCAATTTGTATTCTTCCTTCTAATTATTTAATATATACTTTAATTATATCATCAGGCAATTTCCAATTCTTAATCATGTTTACTTTTTTTTTTTTTTACTTTTTACTTCCTGTTTAAAAATTGACATAAATATTTTATTTATTTATTTTCAGACCTAGGCCTTGTTTTCTATAAATTGTGCTCAGCAAGATTTGCTACTTTTACTAGTCAACCATTTTCATTAAGGAAAATGTACACGTGAGATGTTGGCATAAAAATATGCCAGAATATATAAAAATATACACCTTTTTTCTGATATATATTAAAGAGATAACATGTTACTGTATAGTATTGCCAAAATAGCAATAGGTATTCTGTTACTTTCAAATGACATTAAAAAAAAAAAAAAAGTTCTTATTTTTTAACTTTGCTACTGAAAACTTCAAGTTTTTCAAATATTAATTTTTATTTTTAGGTATCCATCTGAACAAACAGTCTGGTTTTTATCCTTTTATACTAAGGCTTGTATTGCTATAAATTACAAAAAAAAAATATGGTGGGTTTGTTTTGTTTCCTTGTTTTGTTCCCCCCTATCCACTTCTCACCCATGTTTTTAATGTTTTAATTTCTCACTCAATGTTTTTAATACATTTTAGATTCAGGAAGCTACGATTGGCTTGGATAGGAAAGGACCTCAAAGATGATCTAGTTCTAAAGTGAAGAATTCTTCTAAGTGAAGAATTTCCTCCTAATCTAAATCTCCCCTCTTTTAGTTTAAAACAATTTCCCCTTGCCCTGTTATTATCCGATTGAGCAAAGAGTCATTCTCCATCTTTTCTTAAGTCCCCTTCAAGTACTGAAAGTTTGCAATGGAAATTTTTCCCTGGAGCCTTCTCTTCTCCAGGCTGAACAGCCCCAGCTCTCTCAGACTTTCTTCGTAGGAGAGGTGTTCCAGCCCTCTGATTAACTTTGTGGCCCTTCTCTGGACCCATTCTAACAGGTCCACATCCTTCTTTGCTGGGGGCTCCAGACCTGGATGCAGTACTCCAATTGGGGTCTCACAAGGGGGACAATCACCTTGACCTGATGTCCACCGCTCTTTTGATGCAGTTGGCCTTCTGCACTGCAAGCATGCACTGCCAGTTCATGTCAAGTTTTTCGTCCACCAGAACCCCAGAATTCTTCTCCACAGGGCTTCTCGCAATGAGTTCTTCTCCTGGTCAGTAATCATTTCCAGGATTGCCCCGGCCCAGATGCAGCACCTTTAACTTTGACTTCTGGAACTTCATTCGGTTCACTTGGGCCCAATACTCAAGCTTGTCTCCATCCCTTTGGATGGCATCCCTTCCTTCTATTCTATCAACTGCACCACTCAAGTAGTGCCTGGCAGTACCATATTTTCATCACTGAAAAAACTTTTGCTGCTACCTATACTAACTATTCTAAATTCTTTAAAAGGTCTCACTTGATAAGACATCATATAAAATAGGACACTTAAAGGCAGTAAAAGTTCAACGGATGAGAGGAGTTCTGTATGAAGGTTTCCTCCACTAAAAATATTTAAAACAATAATTCAAATGCTATACAAAACAGATCTTTCTCCTCAGGCAGAACGTCAGATCTTTCTGTATTAAATAGTTATAATATATGATTATATAATTACAAATATAATAATAATAATAATAATAATAGTAATAATAGTAATAGTAATAATAATAATGTGATTATATTATATTATATTATTTAATTATAATAATATTAATATAATTGATCATATTATAATCACATGCATATCTATATTGTATATAATATATATCTTTATAATATATATGATTATATTATTACAGTTCTTCTAGGAAATGTTGATAGATACTTAGAAGAAAAGGAATACAAACCCAGTGATTTTATCTTTTTAGGCACTGACAGTGCTATTCTGGCTCTCCAAGTTTGTTTTTTAACACACTGGGTAGGACAGATGTATTAATTGTTTGGAACTACTTGGAATAGTAATATTATAGAATGAAATTATTTATTTGTTGTGTTATAGAACTATTTATTTGTTGAAACTTTGTCTCTTTTTCATATTTTGTCTCTGTGTTAAACTTTTGAAAATTCTTTGCATATACTTTGACACTTCTGTTCACAGCAACTACCCTTTTCTCACTTTAAACTTCTTGTGATTTTAGTTTTTTGTTTGTTTTGTTGTTTTTGATGATTTTTTTTTAATTTTCTGCTTTTTACTGGGCAAGCCTATCTTTCATCTACATGCAATGAAAAACCTGTTTGTATAGATTTGTGATTCTTAATTCTAGCTCAAGCTCTGACTGAAACTTTTCTCATTATTGGTACACTTATGCACTTAACCCATCTTTGTTCTCTGATTTTAATAATAGAGATTTTCCATTTGTCAGAATGGAATTTGTCAGAGGGATTCAACAAAGGCTTCCCTTCTTCTGCTTGACTACCTTTTCTCATAAAACATACAGGAAGTAAATTCTCTCCAAGATTTGTAGCCGTTTTTTTTTAATCTGAAAGAAACTGATCAAAAAGATACTATGAGAAGTAAGAGTTGGGAAAGAGACAGATAAAGTGACCATGTGCGCTTCATTCCCTTAAATTTAAAAAGGAACAAGAGTGAGAGAAGAAAAGCTCTACAGATGTGCTGTCTCCGTTTAGTTTATTATAGTACATTGAATTTAAATTTGATGTGAATGAAGTAGTAAATCTTAAATGTAGCCTGTATACAAGTGTTGTGGGGTACAGTGGGTCTGGGATACACCAGATATTTTCAGCTTTGCATTTTTTCAGGTAAGTACTATAAAACTTACAGCATCCTTTTATAATTTTATATTTTCTACAAGTTCGGACAAAGTTAATCGTGAGCAGTTTTGTCCATCTGTAAGTGTAGAATTCTTTCAGAAATGTTCTGTTCCATTTACACAGATGAGAAACTTAATCTGACACAAGGAACAGAGAATAAGCTTGATGATAAGAAACAAGCAATCATTATGACATATGTTTTAGCTTTTGAAATATCATCTGAGTAGGGTTCTTGGTAAATATGGCTGAAAGATAATCTATTGCACTGTGACAAATTAAATGACCATTGCTTTTCTCAGAATGACAGATTACTTACAGAGCAATCTCATGTCCTGGAGTATGAAATTACTATAAATTGTAGTGTCTGTTATAGTGGTCAGTAGCCAACTGAACTATTAACAGCTATAAATCATCCAACACAACTACCAATATCTACTAATTGGAACAGTCATATTTTCTTACAGGTTCTATTTTCAAAACCACATTATACTGCTCAAAGTTCAAAAAAGTATTTTACATAAAATGTTTCAGAAATACATGCTTCAGGAAGTACACTCATAATAATAAGCTGACCTCTCCATTTTTATTCTTCACCACAACTGCAGGACTGGTTTTACTTCTGTTTTCTTTTTGATTTCCTGGAATGCAGAACATCAGGTGTCTGCATTCTTGCCCCAAGAAGTATTCTTCCAGCTTATTTAAGGACCTAGATTTCATTCTTCATGCTGCTCTCCATGGACAAAGATCTTTGCTTTCTCTGTTTAAGCTTCAGCTACATTTCTCCTCGTTTCAGGAGAAAAATAAATAAATAAATAAATAAAAATCATGCCATTTAACATTAAATTTAGCATTTAACACGCAATGGCATTTGGCATACAATAACCATAGCATGAAGATAATTCTATTTTAACAATTGAGAAATATAATTTTAAGTTTAAAAAGGTTAAAAAAGGTTCAAAATTATGTATAAGCTTCAAGCTAAGCTATAAGCTTAAGCTATAAGCTATAAGCTAAGCTTCAAGCAATTTTCTCACAAAACTAGATTTTCCTGTTTTCTCATGACTTGTCAGAGAAAACTTACATTTTTAGGATCTAAAGAGCTTAAAATCTAACAAACTATTTTGGCTACAGATTATCCTGCCTTTCCGTAAGTCTTATTGCTCAATGGTTTCAAGCTTAACTAAGTGGAAATATCTTCCATCTCAGACTGCCTGTCTGAGTCTTCAAAGTAAATCCCTTGAGAAAATATAAGTCATTTAACCTTACTGGTTTGCAACTGGTCCAACTTGCCAGCTGGAAGAGCATGCACGAGTTTCCATCCCTCTCACTGACGAGCTCAAGCAGCAAGAGAACACCCCTTAAAGTGAAGTGCTGTGGTCACACTCTTCCTCTCTGACTTTGTCATGTCCTCTTGTTACTCTTACCTCCTACTGTGTGATCATTCACTATAATCTTCAATGTACCTATGTATCTTTCAATAAGGCTCTTTTATACAAATTTGTACACTGCCTAGTCCAGATTTGTAGTGGGATCTCACATTTCCAGAAAAAAAAAAAAAAAAGAAAAAGAAAAAAAAAACAAGGTTTATTTATTTCTGCTTCAAATGTGTCAGTAATACCCTTGCAGTACCCAAATACCACTAAGATGAGTGGTTTTCATTCATGTATCTTTGCTCTCTTCTCTACTAAGGAAAACAAAGAGAGATAAGCTCATTAGAAATTTATTATCTTCTTTAGAAGGACTGTACAGTAGCTTTCATGTCTTACTCTTATCCAATCTTGTTTTACTTTGAATTTGTACCAGCTCCACTCATTTATTATAACCTGAAAACCACCTCCATAAAAACTATTTATTTATTTATTTATTGTTTTTATTTTTTTTAATGAATAGAATAATTATAATATTATCCTTTTGCTACAGCTACAAGGGTAAATTGATGTCACATGTAAAAGCTGAAAAAATGACCTTTTCAACATCAGCTTGCCAGGATTCACAGTCATGAATAATATTTTCTTTTGTGGTTTAAAACAAGATTTCAGGGTGCCCTTTCCCCACTGCCTTCATGGTATGTTTGGACTGCCAGGTAAAGTAAGAAACACCAAAGACATTTAATTGAGTTCAACATATCAAAATATCTTCAAGCACCTGAGCTGACTTGCTTATGAGTGTCTTGAAGATCTTCAGCTTGTTACAGAGCCAGGTCAGCAAATTAAGAACATTAACAAATGTATCCTTTTTTTCTATATATAATCCACTATTATATCCCATTGACTGCTTTCTGGGAACCTCAAATGCATCACTATATGTACAGTATAATTTGGTAATTTACTTAAATTAGAACATTTAATAAAATATTCATGAAGGTGGCCTCTTGTTGGGATAGACCAGCCGTTTGCTTAAAGATAGGTCTGTAGCACTCACAGGTATAATCCATTAGGCAAGCTAATTGACATTTTGACCAATAGTTTTTTCGTGACCTCTTCCTATGAATCTTGACAAAGGCTACTGGTCAAAGTATCAATTCACATACCTGCTGGGTGACACCTACAAGTAAATTAAATGTATTTTTAATAGAACACTCTGTCTAAATGACTGTATCTCAATGAGTAGATACTGCTATGAATATTTATTTAGTACTGTGTTTAATGGAACCTGATAGTGAGGGACATTTACATTACAAAGGAGTCAAGCCCTATTAATTATCCAAAAATCACCACTTACATTAGATTGCTGGGAAAAAATATTTTTGCTACAGTTTGCCAGATTTTTATCTACCATCTAATGAATTATTGATATTAATAAAGTGAACTGCATGCCAATTTTTGTGGTACAAATATAAATTGTAAGTATGACAAATTTATTATATGAATTAAGCCATGATTCAGAATACTTTTTGTCTTGTGTTTATCTTTAAGTATTCAGGCCGCGTCTAAAACTTTGTATGTAAAAGTGGGTTATATCTTCACAAGCATAGGGTCTTAAATTGAAAAGTACAAAATCTTACCAATATACTTTGGCTGCACTTTCCCAGGTTCTAAAAAATAATTCAGTCATTTAGTTGGAGGCACAATTACCATCATTCAATAGAGTGAATGATCTTAAAAATTAAATTCTGTTAGTCTCAACTGATTATGCACCTGGTTTCCTTTGCCAAGAATAGGAAGATATCATTATTTCTGTATATATCTGTGCATATCTTTTTTCTTTCTACATGTGCCATCACTCCCCTAATCAAATGATTACAGGGAATCCAGATATGTCTGCAGGAAGTATCCTACAGGTAATGTTGTTATGTAGAAAATTAACTAATCTTATCATATAAAGCTTTTTTTTTTTTTTTTTTTTAATGTGCATGAAGTAAGACCAACTGTAAAAGAAAACCTTTTCTTAATCCTAAAACTTGTTTTTTGTGTGCAGTTATTCAAATCTTATCTTAGCAGCATTCTCCATCTGAAATGATGATAAAAAATATACGCTTCCTTGCATTTATACTGACTACTGAAATAACACCACCATTGCATACTTTATTGAGACTATCATAAAGTGTCTTTTTACATGGCACTCCATTTCCCCAATTACAATACCTTGATGGCATTTCCACTGCAGAAATATTTCTTTTCCATTTAGATGAGGTAATGGATGTATGTGTAGGGTCATTCAAGAAGCGTTTACTTTCTGGAAACAGAACAATAAATATGTATGTTATGTACATGAGAAAAAAATAAATCTTTCGTTTTCTATATTTAATTGTATACACCAGCAACATTTGAACAACTAATACTGTTCCTTATAAGACTACAAACTATTTCCTTTTGACCACCTTTTATTATGGAGCCCTTAAAAACAGAGATCAACAACTTGAATTTCTCTTACATAATGAGATTCTCAAGTGGGTGGAATATGCTGGAAACAGTACAGTTCCCTTTCCCATGTTACTAAGTGGGAAGGGGAAAAGGGAATTCAGCTCTGAAAGAAGAAGACTCTGAACTGAGAAAAGGGGTTCACAGCTGGCAAGAAAAAAATGAAATACAGGAATGAATAGAGAACAAAGAGGATGGTGTGATACAACAAACAGGGTATGAGGGCTCTAGGGAAAAGACAGATAAGAGAAAAGACGACAAATCTGAAAGAAAACAAATAAACAAACAAAAACCCACACCTCCAGCTGATAGTAAAAGTAATGGAATATGACCTGTCTGAAAAACAACACTTTAGGAAAGCAGGAACAAAGACAGTTTTTACCCAGTTATTTCTGATTTCCAAAGTTTATAATGGTTTTAGTTGTCTACCAAAAACTACAGGAGAGGGAAGGGAGTTGCACTGTTTTCCTGCGTCCTAAGATTTTGTAAAGAAACTATAGCTCAGCCCTGCAGGAAGGAATAAATAAATAAATAAATAAATAAATGAGTCTTAAAATTTTACAAAACAATAATAAAAAATAGTTCATAATTATTTTTATGGGGAACTGTAAGCCTAGGATCCTTGATAGCATCTTCTCCAAAAAGAATACTAAGACCTGTACTCTGACAGTCTTTTTGAAAGCAATGTGTGTGCTAATTTACCCTCTCATACCAAGTGTGAAACACAGCTGTCAGATGGGGTGATGAAAGAATAATGTTAGCATTGCTACTCTGAGGCTTTCAAAACTGACTATTCAATAGAAAATATTGATTATAAACCATTTATCTCGGTCAGCCACTGAAATTTAAATGGTATTTCACTTACACTAAAGAGACAGAGACAGATATTCTGTGTTTTAAACCACCTATGGATATTTGTAGCTTCATAATATTAGCAAATTATTTTGGCAATGAAACACAGTCAGTATGACATGACAGGAAAAGAAAAACAACTATTTTCTGATCATAAACTGCAAAAATCCGTAAATGTACAAGTCAATGCTTGCTGTTAAATTCAGCTATAATACTTTTGAAGATACTATGAATACTTTCAAAAACATTTTGATAAAAAAGCAGAGGTCGTGGCATATACTTTGGCTCTTTATAGACTTTAGCAGTAAATTTTAACTAATTTTAAATTAAGAAGATGTGTAATCCAAATATTTTTGTCAAGAAGTGCATTAAATTTTCCTGTAAAGGCTATTAATAGGATTCTATTCATAACAGTATTTAAGTAAAACTATAAAAGTGTTTGTGAAACTATGTAGTTAAAATAAAATGCAAAACTTTAATTATTACATGTTTAGGTTATGCATGTGTACACTTTTCATAGTATCTGTACTATCTGTACATAGTATATTCATAGTAAGCACTACAGCTTTCATACAATTAGAACTTAAAATTGAAATCTTTTTGTTGTCATTTACAGCAGTTGGGGAAAAAAAAAAAAATCAGTGACATTTCAAATTGTGCAAATTATTCAGTTTTTTTTTTTTTTTGTTTGTTTGTTTGTTTTTCACAAAACTACTCCGTACACTTTTAGTATGTAGTTATATGTTGGAAGAAGGAAGGTGATAAATGATATGAGCTATTTTAAGATAGAAAAATAGGACTAGAGCAGTGTTAATTAACAGAATTAGGTTGTATCTGTGGAAGTTTATATAAAGTCCAACATTAACATTATATTAGTTCACCATGATTAACTGTGTTCCACTGGACTCTGGACACTAATAATCCCCCTAAGAGTGAAGCATCTCCTTTAACATTCATGAGACATTAAAAGACACTGAGTTTACACTTATTGTTTTTCCATTCTGAGTGTTGTAGAACAAGCACTCATTCTCATTATTTCAGAGTGTAGATGGGTGCCTACTCCTTTGATGTTGGAGAAAGTGGGGATTAGGTGTTGCCACCTAAAAAAGAAAACAAAAGAAAAAGAAAAAGAAAAAAAAAAAAAAAAAAGAGGGAGAGAGATTCCTGTCACTTAATTGTCTGGCCCTCAGACTCTTAACTCTGTCCTGTAGAGAGACACAGGGGAATCACTGCAGTGATCAATATCGTATCATAGGAGCACCTGCCTAAGCAGTTTCAAACCAAAGTGCTGTGACTGTGTCACACTTTTTAGGGGACTATTTTTCCCTGTTGAAATTTTCAGACAGGAGACAGTATCATTAAAGCCTAGAAATATGTACTTTATTTGGGACTAGACATTGATAAAATCTGTCATTTCAAACACTTATTGAAGTCACAATTTTAATACTTAGGATATGAGATGAAAAATTTGAGTTAACATATGTGCTAGCCAATGAAGTAGCTAGGCATGCTCATGTACCTGTGGTCTTAGACTGAAAAACAACAAATTTCATATATCTGTCATTCATAGTAAAATACACGTATATGAAATCTGTCACAAGACAAGGACTGCAAACTATAGTTAGTTCTATGGACATGTCATGTCAGTTGTATATTAATGAATCTAAATTAATTATGAGTTCTTGTCTTCCTGTTTGTTTGTTTCCATTTTAGTCTTATGTGAATGCTGTTTTGTATTACTTGTAAGATATTTTAGTTACTGATCTTTCACTGTTCAATGTAGTAAAGCCACAGTTCCTAATGAGATCTTTCATACAATACTGTATTAGAATGGCTGAAATTTATAATTTCATTACAGAGCTGTTTCAGTAAAAGGAATATTTCATTACTACCATACCATACCATACCATACCATACCATACCATACCATACCATACCATACCATACCATACCATACCATACCATACCATTACTACTATCTCTAATTAGGAATGCAAAAATTAAGTATTCAACTGAAACTGATTTCCCTTAAAAATAAACAGAGCATCTTCTATCAATAGAACTTGAGGTTTTGATAAATTTCTCATTTCAGAAGAACATCTTTCTTTTCCTAAATTTTTCATACATTATATTAGGGCTTTGAAAATTTTAGGATGTTGGGAAGAATACCATTTAAACTCTATTATTTTAAGTTTCAAAAATTTTACACTTTAAATTAACTATTTTTCAGATTTGAAAATTATATTTATAATACACTACTTTTTTTTTTTTACTTTTTTTTTTTTTTCAGATTGACATAAGCATACAGGAGGTTTCAGGGTAATAGATGATTGGGACAGAGAAAGTTTTCAGAAGAATTCCCAGGAGATAAAAATTTGTACCTTTTTATAAAGAAGGAAAATTACTCTTCTAAATATGTGTTCTTTTTAGTTTACATTTCAAAAATAGCCAGACAAATAAATAAATATAAAAGACCATCTCTTTCAGTGCCCACAAGGCCTTGTGGACTAAACGAATAGTAAACTTTTTTGGTATTTTTGTAGATAAAATCAATAATAAAATGTAATGATTTTGAAGTCCCTTTTTCAATTGATTTAATGGCCACTTTCTTCTCTAGTATTGTCCATGAAAGTACAGTGAAGGCTGTCAAAAATGTATTTTCTGAGACATTCTAAACTTGATTTTGATGAACTTTTCATCATAATGAATAGTTTTACAATATATACCACTTCTATTCTAGGAGCCCAGTACAGCTTTATAGCCAAATATATTTGAATGACAAAATTAATGATTGTGTTTGAACCTTCAAAGAAAATTTCCTCTTCTCTCAAAGCCCACCTACTTTCACCATCTCAAGAGCATAAGCTCCACGTTTACCTGTCACTGTCTGCCAGCAGATAAGAATAGAGACTTCTTGTTTCTGGTGCAGAGCTGCCTGTATGCCATCAAGCTGGTGTACCTCCAGAACAGAACTGCAAAGTGCCCTGCCTTTCATAGAAATTTAATAGTCTAATCTTCTTCCAGCTTAGAGAAACACTATGTGTCTGAGACAATTTTTTTGATAAAGGAGATCAAACCAGGGAGATCAACTACACTTGTTTCCCATGAGTGACACTTTTATCATAAACAATTCATAATATAATAAGCCAGTTTTACTCCGTAACTTCTGAGCTAACTCTGATTTTTATTTTTTTTATTTTTATTTTTTCAATTTCAGGTCAAAAAAGCCTTGAAAGATTATGATCCAGACTGATAAGATAAGATTGTTATCCTGAGTTTAGAATTTAGCTACAGTTAATAATGTCAGAATCTTTATTTCTCCCAGTGATAAGACAAAGAAAAGGGAAGGGAAGGGAGGGGAAGGGAAGGGAAGGGAAGGGAAGGGAAGGGAAGGGAAGGGAAGGGAAGGGAAGGGAAGGGAAGGGAAGGGAAGGGAAGGGAAGGGAAGGGAAGGGAAGGGAAGGGAAGGGAAGGGAAGGGAAGGGAAGGGAAGGGAAGGGAAGGGAAGGGAAGGGAAGGGAAGGATCAAGCAAACCAGGAAGAGGCTGCATAAGTCTGAAGTTTAAGGAATACAAAAATCCTATATATTTTCTTGTGAACACACTGTGTGAACTGGGATTGTTTTAAGAAATACTTTAGTTATTTAATTCCAGTTTCTGGCCTACTTTCATCAAAAGGTATCTTGTTGATATTGCCTGGAATGTCAGATTTCAGCTGATTTAAACTCAATGATTCAATCAAGGTCAATCAGAGTGGTCAATCAATATTATTATTATTACTCACTTATTTAGTGGTTTTACGTGGCAAGGTTTTGGTAGCAAGGAGCCATAGGGGTGGTTTCTGTGAGAAAGATCTAGAAGCTGCACCATGTTTGGGAAGGGCCCCATTGTTTTCCAGAGCTGAGCCAATAAGCGATGTTGTTTGTGCCTCTGTGAGAGCATATTTAAGACAGGGAAAAAAACGCTGCGCCAGACAGCAGCCAGGAGAGTCAAGGGAGTGAGAGAACAGCCTTGCAGGTGCCAATGTCAGTGTAGAAGGAGGGGGAGAGGTGCTCCAGGCGCCGGAGCAGAAGTCCCCTGCGGCCTGTGGTGAGGACCATGGTGAAGCAGGATGTCCCCCTGCAGCCCATGGAGTACCACGGTGGAGCAGGGTTCCACGCTGCAGCCCGTGGAGGAGACCACAGTGGAGCAGGTGGCCCTGCACCGACGGAGGCTGCCGCCTGTGGAAGACCACTGTCGGAGCAGATTCTGGGCCGGACCTGTAGCCCGTGGAGAGGAGACCACGCAGGAGCAGGTGACCTGGCAGGAGCTGCTGCCCGTGGGGGAGCCAGGTTGGAGCAGTTTTCTCCTGAGGGATGGACCCCGTGGTACGGACCCATATCTGGAGCAGTTCTGGAAGAGCTGCTGCCTGTGGGAAGCCCACGCCGGATCAGTTCATCAAGGACTGCATCCCGTGGGTGGGACCCCACAGCACAGGGGACGAGAGTGACCGAGAAGGAGCGGCAGAGAAGAAGTGCTGTAGACTGACCATAACCCCCATTCCCCCGTTCCCCTGCGCTGCTCGGGGGGAGGAGGTGGAAGAGGGTGGATGGGGGGGAAGGTGCTTTTGGTTTTTTTCTTTTCCTTTGTTTTTTCACTTCTCTAGCTTGTTAGTAATGAGCAATAAATCTTACTATCTCCTTATGCTGAGTCTGTTTTGCCCGTTACAATAATTATTGCGTGATTTTCTCGTCCTTATCTCAACCCTTGAGCCCCTTTTCACATATTTTCTCCCTGTTCCTCTTTGAGGAGGGGAAGTGAGAGAGCGGCTGTGGTGGAGCTCGGCTGCACACACGAGCGGAACCACAACAACTTAAAAAGCAGTATTTTTGAAAAAATGCTTTTGTTGTATTCTAAAAAAAAAAAAATTTCTCTTTTTCTCTTCAATACTGGAATTAAAGTTCTAGATTTTGATGCACATACCATGTTTCTTTAGAAACCATTGCTCTTAAAGTAGGTCAGTAACTTCTCATCCCACTGTGAGGCTACCCTGAAGTGAACTCTGTATTTTGAAATGCTTTGTACTTCCTTTGTTCCTTGACTTATTTGCATTTGATGAGACAGCTCAGCGGAGTGGGAGTGTTGCCTTCCAAGAAAGTCTGAAAAATATGCAAATATCCAAGAGTAACTTTCTTCATGGTTTTGAATCCTGGAAGTGGCACACAAAGAACTGCAACTGTTACATTTTGCAGGTCTCTAATATGATTTTTTTTTTTTTTCAAGAAAGAGTGTCCAAAATATATCTAAATACATCATCTGACTTTTCAAACCACTACTCCCTACCACCAAAGTACCAGAACACTTTACAGCTAAACCCAGAACCCTCTGGAGTTGATGAAAACATCCAATGTAGTGTCATCCATTGGAAGACCAGGTCCATTCATCCACTGTAAAACATTTCAAGGCATCCTAGAGAAACTGAATAGAGAACAGCTTTAAAAGCACATTTTCATTAATTTATGTTTCCAACATTTCTCACTTAAGTTGAATGAGAAATAAACTGGATACAAGCACACTCTAGTTGGTTCAGACCACAAGTTCAACAAAATTAATAGCGCTAGACTTTCCAGATGAAGATTTTGCTATGTTTATGTTGATTGATAGCTGTAAGTGAGGCAATGATAGGAACTGATGTTGTATTTGACACATTCAAAGACATCAACTCTAAAAAAAGCACAGTTCCGTGTAAGAGCATTAGCCAGCAAACTGCTCTGCTGCCTCTTTGTAGTCCCTCAAGACATAAAATGTGACGTGTGCCACAGGGCATAGGACAGATGGGTTCTGGGATGTTGCAGGCTACACATAGTAGAACTGACATGCTTCAACTCTTGAGTAAATTTCCCTTTGTGAATTGAGTTTGGATAAAAACAAATATCTAGTGAAAAATACTGGACCACCAGAAAAAAACAAACCAAATCATACTGAACTGAACAGAACTGAACTGAACCAAACCAAACCATAAAAGCATGTGGCTGAAGAACTGTTCCAAACAGAGTAAAAACTATTTGAGCAAGAATTCAAACCTTCTTATTATCTTGGTGGAAAATATTTAACTATGGGGTAATATGTGACCTGAATAATAATGTGTTTTCAACAGACCAGTATTTCTGCATAGGAGATGGTTTTGATATTGTCAAGATTTATAGGTTGCATGAAGAGAATGTTCCTAATTTACAAGGTCAATATCATCAGAGAGGCTTAAACAGATTCTAAAGTATGTCATTATTATTTTTCCTTATCATCATTTGTTATTTATATAGCATCCTGCCATCTGCCAGAAAGATCATAGGCATATAGTAAAACAAAACAAGTGAGGCTATCTAGAGCCCTTGTTGACAAGTTCAGCAATGACACAATCAGATAAAGAAAGGAAGAAACTTACACATAATTCTGCTCTTTTAATTACTGGAATGCCAAATGCACACCTTTATCAGGAACGATAACATCCTTAAGGAAATAAATCTCATACAAGAGGATTCCTCTTTCAAAGCAAAAGAAATCAAAAAAGAAGTATTATTGCATCATGCATATGTAACAATGCAGTGAGAAAGATTGTCTATTACATAGAAGTTAATCCAAAGGTATATTATTCTTATTGTCAACTTTGTACTGTTATGACCTTTTAAAGTGCTATACAATTATATAGGCTAGGTTATGAATTAAAAGCTGGACAGAAAGGAATTGCAAAATACTCTTGGCTGACAAAGACTGGCTCTGAAAATGAGAACTGAAGTTCAAGTAGCAGAGCAGAGAAAGAAAGAGGCTTCCACCTATGGCAATCAAAACTGGAGCAGGGCATATTCTTGTTAAAAATTTTGGTAAAACACGTAACATTTGCAAGACTGCATTTTTCAGTCAGAAGTGTTACATTCCCCACAAAGAAGCTTTCTTCTAATAGAGAAAATTATTATGAGTTATTCTACCCCACCCTACATTTACCTCATCATAAATGTCAATATTTTTTTTGGTAGGGAAAGGAAGACAGATTTAGTGCTGTGTTTGTACTAACCAGGATTTCAAAAATTCCCTTTATGGCATCACCATCTAAAGCTTCCCTGAAATGTAACTTACATTTTGAGTTCAGGTCTTAGGTTCAGGTCATTTGTTCATGAATCAAATCTATTCTTAGCTATATATTTCAGTAAGTGGAGGAAAAAGACCCACCACTTTTCTGTCATCTGCATTTTTGCTTTGTTTTGTTTTCTGAACTGTTGAGCAAGGCATTAACTTGTTTTTTTCTGCCAAAACTCCTTTATGTTTTTGTTATATTTTTTTTCTTACAGCACTGGTTTAACTTGATATAGTTTCAGAATTATGCTTAATTGAACATTAGTTAGTACACAAATGAAGGATAATATTCAAAGTGACACTGAAATTCATTATATTGATCTCAGTGCTACAAACACAGACATGAGTTGTTCCACTACATCAATTAATCAATTTACTAAATAGTTAGAACATGCAAATATTTGCCAGTAAAAAAAGGATTGTGTTAAAATTGTTTCTTCACATATTCTAGGGGAAAAAAAAAGAAAAAAAAAAAAAAAAAAAAAAAGTACCTTTAAAGTACTTTTGCTAAAACATGGGCATTTCTGTCATAGATTGCTTTGGTCAAGAAAGCTCCTTCACAGGTTTTTGAGCATACAACTTCCGGTATCAGTAGATCAGTAGTTATGGGGAGACTCCTGAGTTTACAGTCTCTCTAGGATTTGGAAAAGTTTATCATCTTGCCTAGAAAACTACCTAAACAACTCCTGGCCAGATACCTGCATGAGTTGCTCTGGAGAATTAGAACTGATTGCAGGAGAAATGTCAGATATTTGGGAGATTTCAAAAGAATGAAAACGTACTTTGTGCTCACTATGAAAAATGAAGATGCATGTGCATGTACATGTGCAATGAAATGTACGTTTTTAACTGATGTTTAAATTAAAAATCAAAGTTAAAAAAGTATTGTATATATTGAAACACAATATAGTACATATTAAAACATATTGTCCACAATTTTACGTATTAAAAATGTGTTGTTTTATTTCTGCAGTTGCTATTTAGTTGTAACTGTTTATTTGTAACATTAAAAAAATAAACAAAACAAAAAACACCTCCTTCTACTTCAGTACATCTACTTTGTTTGGCTTCATAAAAAAGTAATGAAGCCTAGAAATATAAACTCTCATTGTAGATATTTTCCATTAAAAGTTTGCTGAGATGTTACAATGAAACATCTTGTGGATTATGTCAGTGGATCAGAGAGCTTTCATTGGATACACCTAAAAAGCACTCTACTAATGCATCATTTACACTTAAAAAGATTAAGCTGAAAACTTAAAGAGAAAAAGTTAATACTGGCATTTTACACTTTTTACAATTTTTACTTTTCTCTTGAAAATCCCCATTATTTTTTGTTTCTGTGTAGTTGCTTGTTTTCCTACTCCTTTTTGTTTTGATATTTAGCATGCTTCTCCAGAAGTTTTTCATCTCAGTGAATATTTTAAGTACCTGCTTTGCTTTGGCAAAAATATTTATTCATCAGGCAACTTCTACATGCAGAGAGTCTCAATTATAACTTTTCCCATAAACTTTATTTGGCTTCTTAAAATCAAAAATTCTTCGGTAAAATGCTGTATTTGTTCTTATCAAAGACTTATAGATACAAGCACTTCATTTTTTAATCTTAAATAATCTTTTAACTCTAATATCTCTCATGCCCTTTTGTGACCCAACATTCCTATTATGGAAATGCAATTTTAATATGAGAGTATGCAATATTAAAAAGCATAGCACATTTTCTTCTAGTCATTATTACTAAGGATATAGAGACACAGTCTGAACAAACATCAGTATGAATGGAATCATACCTAATTAAACTAGAGACGAAGAAGGTAATATAATCCTGTTTCTAAGAAACAAGGAATATTCTCATTGAAGCTTTGTTACTTTCATGATCACTTTTAAATACTTAATTGCAATCATTGACATTTATAATAAAACATAAACCTTTTCTCTGTAAGAGGGTGCATTACAAGTGAAACTTCTACTCTGATTTAACTATTTCATTAGATGACATTTTGGCATTAGCCATACTGTCATACCTCATTTTCCATGAAGAGTTTAAGTTCTAACAGTTGATTTATGAAGTCTTTGAGAATGAGGTAATCAAAATGTTTCTCCTGAAAATGAAAATGCTACTGAAAATGTTGCTGCAGTACTACTATTTCCTTCCACCTGTAGTCGCACAGGTTAATCTACCACAGTGTCTTCAAATGATTGGCTTTATTATTGTTTCTGTTGTTGTTGTTATAATTATTGTTATTATTTTCCTTAGAGTGCATTTCTGCTTAAAAAGCACATAAATGTATTTTCAACACATAACTCTGTAAGTTGTTTTATTTTTGTTTGTTTCTGTGTGCATTTTCCTGATTTTGGCTCTTTCTTTTTTTAATTTATCCCCCAAAATTTTCCTTTTAATTCATATTTGCTCAATAAAACATATCTGAGTAAGCAAGAAGATAACTTTATAAATAAACTTTTGCCTTGAATAAAATCACAATTTTCACTTAGCCTTTCTATTTCTTTTCTGCTGTAGACCCAAGCAGAAGAGCACATCATAACAAAACATGTCTGGATGGAAAATCTCATCTACAGATGTGACTTGTGAAACACATGGTATACTTGAGTATGATAGTTATGAACTATCTTAAATTCTATAATATCTTAAATATCTATATTTAAAACTAAGTTTTAAATGCTATGCTTTTATTGTAACTTCTTGTGTTCTTATGCTCTTTCCAGGTAGGTTTCAGTATTTGTAATTCCTACTCTGAAGCTATGGAGAGTTAAGGCCCTTCTCATCTACAAAACTGGCTTAAAAGATGTAGCACAAATAATGGCAGTATGAGTTTTTCTTTCTGTGTATTTTGCAAGGGTACACATCCAGATCTGTCTTTTTATTCAGAAAGTTTCAATTAAGAGACTATCCGTACTTTACAATCCATTTTCTGTTGTGGACAGTGGACATCATGTGATGCTGGTCCTGGACTTAAATTTGGTCAAATAAACAACAGCCATTATTAAATAAACCAACTAATCATAGATCAAATGGCAACTACTAGGGAAAGTGCTAGCTTCTGTGTGTTGAATTTAAATACTTTCAAGAGACATAAATGATGTAGTAGCTGGCAGACACTGCTCATTCTCCTGAAATTGCTTTTTGGCCATTGGCAATTTTTCTCAAGCATTTCCTCATCTCACTGCTCCAGCTGCTGTAAAGGTTGCCTACGGCTTAAAGTAAGTTAGCTACTTTTGGAACTGGAAAGTTCTCTTTTCTTCTGTCTTATACAATAGCGTTCTGTGATATCCAAGTAGAAACAAGTGAAACTGAAATGCTACAAGGCTACTGTAAAAAATCCATAATAATAATAATAACAGAAGCTAGTATTTCTCATGAACTAAACACACATTAAGAACACAAAGCTAAATCATTCTGCTTGAGCAGAATTGAAGTCCATGACTTTGTTTCGTCATCATCTCTTTTGGTTTTCTTTGTAATTAATCTGATTTAACATATAACAGGCTATAAAATGCACTGAATTACAATTTGAATTTAAGTTAAACTTTTCTACTCAGTTTTAACTTTGTTCCATTACATTAGTTTATAATATACATTACCTGGAGTGCACACCTATGTGAGGAAGAAGGCTGCTTACGACCATACAGAATCCTCTTTTTCCTTACCACAGGCATACAGAATTTCATTTATATAGTCTATTTGTAAGATTTTGTCTTTTTTCTGTAAAGAAATGAAGAAAAAAAAGAGGTAAACCTGCTGCACATAGTGATAAAAAAAATGTGAAGGGCTAGGTTATCTAAGCAAGTGTGTCTAATGTGTCAGGAACTAGATGGATGTGACTTGATTTTACTTTGTAAGCTTCTGAAAAGGTGGTTCTGAATGACAAAGTCTATATCTCTTGTACTTAATACTTAAATACATTTGCTTAGACACAAGCTTTCCGAAAAGTATACAAAACATGAAGGCATCTAAGAAGAAACCAAAGGAAATGTTTGACATTTCTGCTGATAAATTTAAATGAATTTTAAAAAACAGCTGCAAGCATGAAAATGTCTTTCTGCTTTCCATAGGAAATTAAGATTCAGTTCATACGGTAATCACTTCAAATATGAAATTAAAAATAATATTAATAATGAAATTAGAGCTTTTTATTGAAAATACTCTTTCAAAACTATCACTTAAGATGTAATCTTTATCGTATAAGATCCAATAAGTACTTATCACTATCTACTTAGCAAAAAACTTCATATTACCCGTGATAACAGAAGATGTCATATACTTAACAAAACAAATCAGCAGTAACTATGACTGGAATGAGAAAGTATTTAACTTTCAGTATGAAGGTGCTGTCTCCAAGTCCTGCTCTGAATAAGCTACTACTGATCAGCTTTTACTTAAAAAACAACCCTGACTCTAAGATATTGTCTATCACTTCACTATACTTGATTCCCAAGAACAGCACTTTACTCAATTACACGAGCTTTTTGACAATTAGACAAACAAACAAAAAACACTTGCACTGGTGGCAAGGGATCACAACTGGCATATTTTTTCAAAATGTAAATTCTTTCTAATCATTTTTGTGTTTCCATTTGTGTCACCCTGGCTTTTCCAATCTACTCACCTGTGTTTCAGTGTTCCGGGAAAATTTCCCTCCT
The DNA here is from genome assembly GCF_964035555.1 of Netta rufina. NCBI lineage: Eukaryota > Metazoa > Chordata > Aves > Anseriformes > Anatidae > Netta > Netta rufina. Next base: position 101,086,530 of record NC_140123.1, read on the forward strand.
AAGGCTAGGTCTTGTCCCCTCAGTTCAAGAAGGACAGAGAACTGCTTGAGAAAGTCCAGCGCAGAGCCACAAAGATGATTAAGGGAGTGGAGAATCTCCCTTATGTGGAAAGGCAGAGGGAGATGGGTCTCTAGCTTGGAGGAGAGGAGACTGAGGGGTGACCTCATTAACATGTATTAACGTAATGTTTATTAATGTAAAGGGTGAATGTCAGGAGGATGAAGCCAGGCTCTTCTCAGTAACATCCAATGATAAGACAAGGGGCAATGGCTACAAGCTGGAGGTTCCACTTGAATATGAGAAGAAATTTGTTCATGGTGAGGGTGAAAGAACGCTGGAACAGGCTGCCCAGAGGGGTTGTGGAGTGACCTTCTCTGGAAGCATTCAAAACCTGCCTGGATGTTTTCCTGTGTGACCTGATCTAGGTGGTCCTGCTATGGCAGGAAGATTGGACTAGATGATCTTTCAAGGTCACCTCCAAACCCTAACATTCTGTGATTCTATAATTCTGTGAACAGAAGAATTCCTGATCACCTGTGTAGAGTCACATACTTTATATCATAAAAATAAAGTTTGCTGCTAGATAGAAGGATTTTGGTGTCTTTGTGCCTTTTTTTCTTCCTTGAATAAATCAGTGTGATTTCTACTTTGGCAGAAGCAAGTGAGAATAAACAGCAAGATTATTTTTAGTTGTGAGCTCTGTTTTTGGCAAGACAATGGCAAATATGAAAGGATAGCCTTACATTTTATTTGGAAAACACATTGGTAAAACAAGCAAAAGCAAGCAAGCAAAATAACCCTAAATAGCACAGAAATTAATACAAAATACCAGCTGTAGAGTGACAAGATTCCGCTTGTCTCTTGTGACAGTAATCCTTACCCTTTGGTTCACATCACTACAGTCCAGCTACTTCTTTGTCAATTTAACCATCTTCCCCAGCATGTTCTTTCCACCACCTTTTTTCTCAAAGTACTAATCAAAACATTATTAACCCTCTGTCTGAATCCTTCTGCTGCCTTTTTGCAATGCAGTATGAATGGACAGTTTTAAATAGGACTTATATTTTCCAATTTTGTACCTATATATATGGAAATACACATTTCTATGTAAGCATATGTATTGAAAGTGCAGCTCAGTACCTGGAAAGGTTCATGATCTACAAAAGTAGACAAAGTAATGATTTTTGAAATTATATCTATAAATTATACAAGGAGAAAATGCTAAAAATAACACATTAGCATTTCAATTTAAAATGCATAAAACACAAGGCTAGACACAAATTAACAGCATGAAGCAGTGTCATGATAAGAACTTGTAATTTCTTCCACTTTCTCATCACTCAGAACTGAAGAAGAAAATCAGATTTTAACACTATCAAGGGCTTCCTAGGCTGCTGTTGACAGACTAGTTGACAGACTGCTGGAAGTCTCCCCATCACATTGATCTGGGAACTCTTCCTCTCCCTGCACTGTAAGAATACATTTATCAGTTGGCCATATAGCTGTGCTCTGCTCATGCATCATGAAACACAAAACACCTACATACAAAATAAACCCAAGTTAATACATTATAGAACTAATGAAAAAGCAGATGGCGAAATGATCTACAAATAACACTTGCGGTTTGTTATATGAGTGAGGATTCCTGTTATAATCTTACTTATCAGCCTTCTGCCCACTATCCATATTGTGACTAGCTTTAGGAGTTTAATAGTCACTGCTTTGAAGGATATCTTTTCTTTCTCCTTCTCATGAGTTATTATTTGTGTGTAATCCTTCTGTTTTCCTGTGCATATGTATATATATATTTATATAACTACATGTATGAGCAAGTAAAATCCCATTATATATGTGAGCTCCACTAATATATCTAGAAAATAGTTTCTACCTTAACACGTAGAAGAGGTTTACTCCAGTAACCCACATAAAATCAAAGACCGAACCTTTAACTTTGTACCAATAGATTTCTACTCCTCGTGGGGGCATTGCATATTACTGTGATTGAAATGGAAATATCTTATGATAAGCCTTTTCCAACAGCCATTAGTTGAAAATGCCTGCATACAAATTTTATGGTCTTTTAAGTATGAGACAACAGTCCATTTTATCTATACCTATAGACTTTTGACAGATAATGATTGCTCTTAAACATTAAGCTATTCTCTTGTGAATTTGCTGCTCTCTAGTATGTTGAATTACTTGCCCACTGGCCTCCCACAAAACCAGCTATTTGGCTGCCTATTTCTTAAAAAAAAAAAAAAAAAAAAAAAAAAAGTCACAATGACAAAATGTATATTAATGTCAGTTTCCTAAAGACCTATGGTTAAAAGCATTTAACTAAGTGACATTGTCCCCAAAGGTTTTTTCCCCTTTAATTAGCCTAATATTTAATTCCTAGGGTTTCATTGCTGATAATCACTATTATCTATTAGTCACGTAATAAATAAGTAGATAAATAAATAAATAAAAATTAGACTCACCCATTCTATTTTCTACTGGTAAGACCAAATCAGCAAGCAAGATGACAAGTTTCATAAAGATATAGCTCCAGACAAATAAATAACCAATGCACCTTAATATATATATGCATTTTTAAACTCCAGTGAATTTCTCTGTTCTTTTAGAAGTTCAACAGGTAATTCAGAGCCCTATTCATTAATCTTAAGGAACAAGAAAAAAAATAGTGTATGTTTCCTATCATACTTGATCAACATTTTAAACTCAATATTCAGTAATACTTACTGGAAAAATGAGAGGTGCAGAGTTTCCTTACTTTGTTTGACTGCTGTGATGAGATTTTTGACAGAACAAATATGAATTTGTCATACTTGAAATTAGAATTTTTCAAGCCTCTCAAATATTTATGTTCTATTTGTAAATTAAATGAAGTTAAATAAAATTATCTGATAAATAACAATTTAAAATCTAAAATAATATTCCTGCCTGCACTAGAAAAAAATATACTGTTATACATTGTCAAAAGCATGGACAAAGTAGTGTAGCAGGGAATCAAAGCTATTAAACAACTTTATCATTGTTACATCCAGACAACTGATCGATTGAAACTAGAAGATAATCAGTTATGGTCATATCTTTTTTTTTCTTTCTTTTTTTTTTTTTTTTCAGTTTTGTCTTGTAAGCAACATGACATAAATCTTATTTTGCTTTCTAAAAATCCATTTCTTTGGTGTTATAAATATCATGATCATGATCGCTTACTGTCAAGTCTATACAAAAATGGGGAGCATATGAGAATACATTTACTACAGTGATGTATAGATGTATAAAGAATTATAGATGTATGTAGATGCATAGATGTATAAAGAATTTCTAAAGATGGATCACATTTTATCTGGTCATTCACCTATTTACCTTGTATCATCCTCTTGTAAGTTATCACTACCATAATATTATTTATGTTCACACCATGACCACACCAAAAAATCCTGCTGCCACATATATCTGTTGATGTATGTACATCAGCATCTGTTGATCTGTATGTACATGATGTTGATGTATGATGGCAAATGCATAGCAGTCATATTACTGGATTGATATTCCCAATGTGGGTGGAAGTGATCGTAATTAATTTTCATCGTTCTAATTGAAAATGCTTTAGGTTAGAATCACATACACTATACTATACACTATAATTTTAAACAAAGAATAAATTACCGACAAAACATTTTTGTAAGATCAGTTCAGAGTGAAATTATTCATTTCATAAATGTGCATTGTTTTGCTATATATATATTTAAAAAGAATACTGAGAGGGACACTCCATTAATCTGTATATGTTGATGTAGATATCAGCAGGGATCATATGTGAAATACAAGCAAAGTAAGAAACCCTTGGTATCTATAAGGCTAGAGCCAGAGTTACCTGACTTTGGCTTAAGTATAATTGTAGAATATATTTATATAGAATGTATCATCACACTGTTGGATAAAAGCTTAATAAAGTTATTTACAGAGTTTACTTGAACATGGCATGACAAATTAAAATTATTAAACTATCACTTACTATTTTTACATTTAAAGTGTCACGTCTTTCATGGAATTTGAGTATATACAAATATGAAAGATTGTGAAAACATGAAAAACTCATGGCAACCCAAACATTTTTAAGTGGACCACTATTCTACGTTACACGTATATTCTACGTATATTCTTTTTTTTTTTTCTTTTTTTTTTTTTTACAATTTTGCTAACACAAACTGCAGTGTTATCTTTACTAGCTACACTTTCCAAAGGCTTCTTTATAATAAAAGATGACAAGGTTTTATATACTTGCTTTCAGCATTTCTTGGAAGTGTTCTGGGAAGACCATTACTACTGTATTAATTCAGTAAATAGTTTCCACATTACGTGATCACTCAAACTAAACTACAGAGTTATTTTTTATATATATATTTTTTCTGATTTGGGGAGCACCTCAATTTGTAAGATTTACTAAAAGTTAGTGAAAAAAAATACCCAGAAAAATATTAGAATGATTGTGTTACACAAAGTACTCTGGAGAACATTAAAATAATCCCTGCTGATGCAGCTAAAAGTTTCTTAACACTCTTAGAACACACAAAGTGGCTATTAACAAGAAAAATATATCTTCCTTTTGAGGAAGATAATGTCTAATTGAGTGAGAACATAATTTTGTAAAAATTAAATAATACAAGAGAAAAAAATTTTTTCACTTGATTTTTAATTTACACTCCATTACCCAAAGGATACTGTGTCCATAACCTAAGTAATGATTTTATTAGGACTGTCCAATTCTTCACTTTTAAACTGCTTTCAGTTATGACTGCAATGTGTTCTGTATCAGTCACCTGCTTGCTTCTCCTCTGACAAGCCTCCTTCTACAAAGACTTACAGGAGCAGAGTGAAAAATAACAGCTTGTGTCAGTGTAATTACTGGGAGAAGGCAGTGTCATGGTTATAGAGACACATTCCAGATAGAGATCAATGAAAAATTAAAATGCTGAATTTACAGCAGTTAGGAGAATGTAGAAACAGCATAATGAATTATTAATAAATAAATAAATAAATAAATAAATAATGCTTTTGTAAAATTTGAATTGAAAAGGAGTTATTCAAGTCATTCTATCCTTTCTTCAATATCTTTGTGTTGTTGGTGCTGTTGTTAATTTCAGTTCAAAGTCAAATGAGTGGTCTGAACAGGATTAGAAGAGGAACAAGGAAAAAAAAAAAGTCAGTTATTTTGCTGATAGAACGGAAATTAAAACATGCAGTATGTGTTAACGGCTCACAAAGATTCACAGGTTTCTCTTAGGTTTATTTTGGTAAATACTGAGAAGTGAAAGAGAAAAATTTATGGAGTGCAGGAGTGACACAATTTAAGGTAATATAGAATCATAGAATCATTAGAATATTCTAAGTTGGAAGGTCCCCACATGGACCACAAGTTAATTCCTGGGTACTCACAGGACCACCAAAAAAATCAGACCATATGTCTAAGAACATTGTACAAATGCTACTTGAACTCTGATTGGCTTGGTGCTGTGACCACTTCTCTGGGAAGCTTGTTCCAGTGCCCGAAGACCCTCCTGGGGAAGAACCTTTTCCTATTATTCAGCCTGACCCTCCCCTGTTACAGTTCTATGCCATTCCCTGCAGTCCTGTTGCTTTCCTCAGAGAGCAGAGCTCAGTGCCTGCCCCTCCAATCCCCTCCTCCCCTCATGAGGAGTAGACTGTAGACTGTAGACTGCCATGAGGCCTCCCTTCAACCTCCTCTTCTCTAGGTTGAACAAACTGAGTGACTTTAGCTGCTCGTCATACTTCTCCTCTACATCCTTTACCATCTTTGAAGTCCTCCTTTGGACACTCTCTAATATTTTTTTGTACTTTTTATATGTGGCACCCCAAACTGCACATAGTAATCAAGGTGAGGCCACACCAGCACAGAGTAGAGAGGGGCAATCACTTGCCTCAACCAGTTAGCAATGTTGTACTTGAGGCACCTGAGAACATGATTGGCCCTTTTTGGCTTCCAGGGCGCACTGCTGACTGATATTCAACTTGACATCAACCAAAACCCCTAGATACCTTTCCATGGGGTTGCTCTCTAGCCTCTACCCCCATTGCAGTACAATTTTTCTAACAGAATATCCTGTTTATAGCTGGGATAAAGTTTGTTTCCTTTCTAGTAAGTTGTATGGTGTTGTGTTTTGGATTTAGGATGAGAATAATGTTGATAATATACTGATGTTTAGTTGTTGCTGAGCAGTGCTCACACTAACTCACACTAACTTTTCAGCTTCTCGTGTTGCCCTGCCAGGGTTTGGGGAGGCTGGGGGTGTACAATAAGTTGGGAGGGGATGCAAACAGGACATCTGACCCAAACTGGCCAAAGGGATGCTCCATATGGCATCATGCTCAGCAATAAAACTAAGGGAGTTGGCCCAGGCACGGAGAGGGAGACTGCCAGTGCCCAGGGACTTGCTAGGAATCAGTTAGTCAGTGGGTGGTGAGTAATTGCATTGTGCATCACTTCTTTGTATATCATTGAAAATGTTTATCACTGAATGGTTTAATATCATTGCATATTATTTTACGGTTCTTATTATCAATATTGTTGCTGTCATTATCCCTTCCTTTTCTGCCCTAATAAACTGCCTTTATCTCAACCCACATGTTTTACCTCTTTTCCAGTTCTTTTCCCCTTCCTGCTTGGGAGAAATGAGCAAATGGTTGTGTGTTGTTTAGCTGCCAGCCAGGTTAAAACAACAACACAGAGCATGCTAATGTGACATCCAGAAAGCTACAATGATTTCTCTGTGTAGTGTTATGGCATTGTGCAGCCACATTGTCTTTCTCAAGACTAGCTCTTATGTTTCTACACTGGCCAGAGCAGACATGAGCTTGCACTCTCAGTTTTAATTTATGGCTCCTCTTCTTATATTTTCTCACCTCTTTCCCCAGCAGAACCTCTGTTGCTTTTAATCTAGTTTAACCCTCAGGTGAGCCTCCCATCATAAACAGTAACTCACAGAACAAGCACACTTGCTGTCTTTGCATTGTTCATAGCATGTCTATTACTTCATTGTATAGCTGTTGTTTTTCCTTCAGGTTGCAATGATATCAGGCAGAGGCTGTTCACTACTTTGTTAGTCTAATCCTAACACAGCACTCCACATTTTCTTGGTTTGTCCTTATGCACAAATATAATGTGTGATTTATCATCATGTTTAGCATGGAAAAGAATGCTTTACATCTTATAGTTGTTTAGGCTTCTTCATCTCTACTTTTCCTTCTAATAGTTCTTGATGTATTATATAATGTGAACACTTATTCAGAATAAATAATGCTTTTTCAATGCTTTTTGAAATAAAATGATCAGAAAATGATATAAGAGTTTATAAACTGTATTCTTCCTCACAAAGCCACTGTCTCCTTCATAGCTAATCTTTATTAAAAGACATATTTCTTAAAAGGAGTAATAGTCGCAAAGGATTTCCACAGAAATATGAAACATCTTTCTGTTCCTCATAGTGGTTTCCACAAGACTTCCCTTTCCTTGGTACAACAAAAAAAAATTACAAATTCTGTGTTAGTATTGCATTGTAGCACCTGGAAGATTCCTACTTATTATAAAGGTACTTGTTATATTAAATACTGCTCAAACATAAAATGATATTCTTGCCTATATTGCCGTCTGATAGATGTTTTCTGAACACATAAGACTGCTACCTCTGGAACAAGTAGCACAGTTCATAAGCATAAAAAACTAATGAAGAGTCAGCAGAAGAGAACCAAACAGAAACAGATGACAAAGCTCCTCTGAGCATAGCTAGAGATCTGGAAACTTTAAAGGAATTTTAAAAGGATCATCTAGAATCTGTACATACAGCTCAAAGAGATCAGTTCATATATTGTTTATTGCTATAGAACATAAACTGAAAAACTGATATACTAATAGAACATAACTGATAGAATATAACTGATAGAATATAAACTGATAGAACATAAACTGAAAAAAGTGGATCTTTGTCATTGCTTTCATAGAAGCAAGTAGTTTGAGGGTATATTTTTATTTATTTTTTGCCTATTTTTAAAGAAAAAAAAAAGAAATTCTTAGGTGGTAAAATATTTCTCTGAAAACATACACAAAAGATTCAGTAGATTAGCATACTGAATAAGATGAGGAAATAAAACTGAGAATTATGCGAGCTAACTAAATATTTATGATGGACCTTAGAAACAGCAATAAAATCAAGAAATAACAAGAAGTTGAAAACAGTAGAATATAAACATTGATTCAAAAGGTGAAAACAACAGTCCTTGCAAGAAAGCAATACTTGTATTCCCAAGGCTGAAAAAGATGAGGCTTTGTCAGAAATCAAAGTGGAATACAGGCCAAAAATGTTTTTGTTGTGTTTACATAATAAAAGAATATATATAAATTTTAGAGCAATAATGACGTTTGAAGATGCTGTGAAAAGTACAAATAACATACGGATCGGTAAAAGTTGAATTTTAGTCAATATGGTCAGCTAGATTGCCAAGTTGGAAAAATGGTAATTGTATGAGAGGAAGCTAGCAGAAAGCAATAGAGGGATGGGGGAAAGGATAAACAGCGAAATCACAATTAAACCAACCAGAAAACATTAACGATTTTCATCTCCATGAATTATATTATATTCCTGGAAACATTCAATTTACATGGAAATGCTTACATTTGTAGTGCAAGTTGGCACAGTGTACAACCCCTGGGGGAAAATATATATATACATATATATATATATATGTATATATATGTAATTAAAACACCAAAATAATAAAAAAGCTAACTTCATAGTTAGAATGAATCACTTCAGAATAAACGATCTCAGTATTAAATGTAAGGGGGATGGAGTTTTTCATGTTTTAGGATAGGAGGAGTCAGGAGACACAGAACTTTTTCATCTGTATAATGAGTACTTGCAGGTTTAGACAAAAATGGTTTACAGATTCGTCTTATGAAAACACAAATTGTAAGAATGTCAACAAAATAGATTATGAGCTGTTTCTTGGATATACTATTTCTATGCCATAGTGTTTTCAAAAACTGGAACTATTTTAATTTCTGTAGAATTCAGGAATTTTACATGAGATTAATATTCATCTCAATTTTTGAGTGAATTCATGCTCAAATTTAGTCATCATTTTTTCAAATGACATCATTATAGTCTGAAGAAAGTAGAGCAGAGGCTTCCACTGAAACAGTGTAAAATGCATTGAAGGAAAATAATATCCATTGGCAGCAAGTGTGTGCCCATGTAAAAATCCACCGTTAAGACTCTACCCAACCATTACAATACTAGCAAGAACAGACACTGCGTATTTTGACATATTTGTCTGTAAATAAGTCTGAAAACCACAGTTCACTGTTTTCCTACAGTCCACAGATATATATTAATTATTTAATCTAAAATAATGATTTAGAAACAAACAAGCAAAACAAAACAAAACAAAACAAAAAACTCAGAAGCAGTTATGAAAAAAAATCAAAACATGAAGGATGATAATATTATCAGGTAGAACACTTCAGATACTTGCAGTTTTATAAATTATTACCCTTTAAAGTTGTTTCAAAAGATAACTTTTTCATTTGGATAACGATAATTTTAAAAATTTCATCATTTTTGAGATAGTAAAATAGTTGAAATTAATTCTTTCCCACGAACAATTCCAGTGAATCAGCTAATTCCACTAACTATTTGTTCCTTATCAACTCTCTTGGAAAAAAATAAAAATTAAAAAAAAAAAAAAAGTGGTAATCTTCGCATTTTGCATTAAACTATGGATTCTCCCACACTGAAAGGTTGGTAAAAGCCACTATTTGGTTTGCCAGAAGGAAACAATAGGATAGGTTTTCTGAAAATAAAGTGGCTTCTGTAGAAATAATCGCAATATTCATGTATATACAAAATAAAAAATATGGGAAAGTGTAACCAATGGCTATCATATTGAAACCTTTTAATTAGACATTAGAAACTGTATGTATGTATTAGAAACTGTATTTTATTATTTTACTCATTTGAAGATAATTGTGCATTCACATATTACACAGAAACTGGAAGGAAATATTTTAATTTGTTCAGATGGTATGACTAAAGGTTATTTTATAGGAGTTTTGTATTTCTTTGGGATAACAAGATACGATATGATACCATGAAAATAAAAAGTCAAGGGAACCTCAACGGCTCAGTTAGATAACCCTCCTGCTTTGAAATAGTATTAGCTGCCATTAAAAGTTATAGCTGAGGTCCAGTTCTGAGTGGCAATAAGTAGAAAACTGATGCACATGGATTTTGGAGGCCAACCAAAGTAGGTAAGTTTCTGGAAGATGAAGATTTAAGACTTCAGAAAAAAAGAAAAAAAGAGTGAGAGACGAGAGTCCTACAAATTAAGCTGAATCTGGTCAGAGTTGATGCAAGTACTAAATTCTAGCACAGGTTATTCCGGGGGAAAAACAAAACAAAACAAAACAAAACAAAACAAAACAAAACAAAACAAAACCCACAAAAAACAAAAAACATATCTTGTCATTCAGATATATTCTTTTTATTGATTATCAAAGTCAAATATGTCTTGCATATTAAAAATATATAATATACTCAAATCAGAAGCTGCTGAAATCAAATGAGTAATATCTAGCAACTTCAATATCTCAATATCTTTGAGTAAGAACTGTACAGAGTGCATTCACTTTTTTTTTTTTTTTTTTTTTGTATCATGCTTCCAATGGAATCGGTTTTATTTTTATTTTCCAGTGAAAGAAAGAACATCACTGTGAAGGAAATATATATGATTTTTTGGACTCAATCCTGTGAAAAAAAAACAATGCAACAGAAAAAAAAAATAAATATATATATTTGAAGGTATGCTTTGCTGAACAAAGCAGTTATGATTGTATGATTGTTGGACTTTGTAATCAGAATCTCATATACAAAGAGGTAGTGTGTATTATTTTTGATGGAGATATTTTAAGCATTTTAATATTTTGTGGATATTTTTGTACATATTTTTTCTCTTGTGTAATGTATTTCTACAAGTTTTGCTCTTAATTATTTTTTTTTAGCATTTGATTTAATGGGAGACAAGAGAGTTGAAAACAACTTGTTTCATTCTTAAAAATAGGAGGTTCGGAAGGTACACTGCAAAAACTGCTAAGATTTTTTTTAGAGCAGAAAAGCTTATGGAGGTTGTTCATTACAAGTCCCTTGCATTTTAAGAGCAAAATATTCAGTACTTTAATAAACAAAAATCATTAGGCAAATTTTCTGCTAGTGCCAATTCAGAATCTCACTATTGCTCTTACAAGAAAAACAGAATCAGCATCAGACAGACTGCCATAAACAGAGTGTGTCAAGCAGACCAGAAAAGTGCTAATTAATGTTAGGAGTACATAGAAAACCTTCATTTATTTTCTTAGTTTAGTTTAGTTTACTTTAATTAAGAAAAAAAATATGAAAATATTAAGCAACAGTATGTTTTGGATTTCTGGTAAGGAAAAGAGGACAGGAATATCACCAAAGTGAAAAAAATGATTTGAGTGAAGGAGTTATAACACTGCCATTTCACTTTTAAAAGTATTGTCAAGCTGATATTTCCCTTTTTCTATTAAAAACAACAACAACAACAACAAAACCCAACATTTGAAGTTCTAAAGGATATTTGAATAAGATATCAGAAATGCTTATTTTGATTTTGAGAGGATTTCATTGCTGGTCTTTCAGGAACAGCTCTTGAGGAGACTGGAAGATCTTTACAGTAGAATGTAAGAAAATAAATAAATTTAATAAAAAGAAAATTGACCAAGCAAGTACCATATTTAAATAACTCTCTAAGTTAAACAGGATGATATTCTATTTATTTAACGAAAAATAGTGAAATAATTTATCTAAATTTTTCTGGAATATGGTTTGATTGTTTGTCCTTGAAATTTGTCCTTTGACATTTATTTACAGTCACTAAATTAAGGCTGACAGAAAAATGAACAAATGATGTAAAAAATAGAAAGTGTACCAAAAAAAAAAAAGGGGGGGGGGGGGGGGAGGATGGGAGGGTGGGGAGAAGCATTTTAAGAAAGGTATATTTAAAAAATTATCATGTTCTTTGGATACCAGTGGGCAGGAGGAAGTCTGAAAAGAGTTCATAATTTATTTTAATCAATGAAACTTAACATCCAATCTCCATTAATCCTTTATTTCCCATAAGCTCTACCTTTACATGTGTCCTAGATATTTTAATTCAATTAACGGACAAAAATTGTCTTTCCAAAACCTCGTCTTACTTATCACATTGTCTGAGAATATTGGAAGGGATATCTGGAGGTTGTTTGGTCCGATCCACTGCTCAAGCAGTGGAAGATAAGGACAACAACAAAAAAGCTTCAAAACTATTCTAATGGAAGAATTTTATTTCTTTTTCAATTAAGTTATCTGTATAGTGACATCAATCGGCTTCTCATAAAGAGGAATAATGTCATAAAGCTCAGTGGCTTATGATAGATAAGCCACAATATATCATGAGAAATATACTGCCTATAGAAACTTAGTTCTAATGAGACAGTCAGTCTTTATAATATAACATAACATAACATAACATAACATAACGTAACGTAACGTAACGTAACGTAACGTAACGTAACGTAACGTAACGTAACGTAATGTAACATAACATAACATAACATAATATAATATAATATAATATAGAATGACAGACAGTCATTCTAATGAGACAGTCATGTCTTAAACAAAATATTCTGGTTTTGGAGGGCCAAAACATTCCAATGAAAATTTATTTTCGTCACTGCTCTTAATACAATCTTTTCCATTCATTCTAGTTAGCAGAAATTGTAGTGGGTTTCAATTTGCACTGGGGAAATTGAATTTATTTTGGCTCAAGATGAAAAGGGAAAGGAATAAAACTGAGTCCAGCAGAGGGCCACAAAGATGATATGGGGCCTCAAGCACCTTCCCTATAAGGAAAGGCTGAGAGACCTCAGTCTGTTCAGCCTTGAGAAAAGAAGACCGAGAGGGTATCTTATTAATGTTTATAAATATCTTAAGCATGGGAGACAGAGGATTTGGCCAACCTCTTTTCAGTGGTTTGTGGGGACAGGACAAGGGGCAATGGCCAAAAAAACATGGATCACATGAAATTCTGCACTAACATGCGAAAGAACTTCATGGTGAGGGTGACGGAACACTGGAACAGGTTGCCCACAGACGTTATGGAGTCTCCTTCTCTGTAGATATTCAAGGCCCGTCTGGACGCCTACCTGGGCAACCTGCTCTAGGGAACCTGCTTTGGCAGGGGGGTTGGACCTGATGATCTCTTGAGGTCCCTTCCAACCCCAAAAATTCTATTATTCCATGAAAAAAGTCAGAATTTTCAGAAGATAAAGTCAGACATGGCTTTACAACATTTTCCAACCTACTTTCTACATGCTTTTTTTTTTTCCCCACTGCATTGAAAAAGTATGAACGAAAGATCAGTCAGTCAAGAAGAGCAAACATTTATCACAAATAATGAAATAGCAGTAATGGTAACTTGGAAAAAAAATATCCCTAACTGCTTGTGGTTTTGGTTGGTTGGTTGGTTGAATTTTTTAAGTGCTTAGCATTTTAATGATTTACATTGAGGATATAAGTATATACAAATGTGTAGAGTATCTTTATATGCTGTTTTAAAAAAGATTTACATAGTAAAACATTGTCTTACTATGTTTGTGATTTTTTTGTTTGTTTTTTAATGCTCTTCTGGGACTTTTACCTGTGTCCTGTGTTAATTGCACATCCACACTCAGAAAAGGTGACAGCCAAATTTCTACAAAATGTCTTCTATCTACTGCAACAGAAGTTTCACATGTCTGCTTCAGATTTAGTGCCTTTGATGTAGCTATCACCAGATAATATATAGAACAAATACTAAATAAATAAATAAGTCTTGACAAAATAATAAAAAAGTTTTTCTCTATATACTTGACATTAAAATCAACTTCTCAGAACATTTGGAAATCTTTAGTCTTTCGAGGATCTATTGTATTAGTAATTCTAAAATTAATATGCTGGCCAGATTAAAATATTTATTTCAAGTTCTACTTGTCACTGTTCTATTTTCTTTAAATCACTCAGAGCAAAAAGAATACACCTAAATGTATAAAAAATACAATTAATGTAACTGAACCCATATAAACTTCAAAAGAAAGAAGAAAATTTCTGATCTTCCTTTTTTTTTTTTTTGATAATGTAATTCAATTTCTTATCATGACAGCACTTTTGACTTCAATTACAGTAGAGCTGAAGACAACATAATGTCTTCAATTTAACAATAGGACAGGGAAGAAATGATAATTTTTGTACTTCCTTTCTTTTTGAGCAAGTTACTTAAAAAGTAGTGAAATTAGAATACAGAGAAAAAGAAGTTAAGAGTAAATTTGGAAGCATGTGACATCTTAGCCTTCAATCTTGTTCAAAAATCTTCATAAAATCTTGCAGTCAAAATAACAGGCAATACTGTGTAATGTAAGATTTTAATTAGCAAGAAATCAAAATGTTTGAAAACAGATATGATCTTTTAAAGTTACCTCATGAAAGAAAAACAGAATACAAGTTTTAATTTGTAATAGATTCATCTTCCCTTTTAAAAAAATAAACAAACCACTCCCAAACCCTGGGAAGCCAGGGTTTTGATCTCTCAAAATCATTACACGCAAATCCCCCTCAAATCGTATTCTAAATCAGGCTAATTTTTTCTTCTGCCGGAGATTGCCTTCAAAGTGGTGTGGGAGGATAGCAGAATCATTAAAAATGGCACACTGAATCTTTGCCTCATTAAAATATTCATCTTTAGCACCTCACAAGATTGAGCTGACAAATTTTTAATTTACTATTAAGTCTCCAGACAATCTACCTAAGAAAAGCAAAAGTCAGAATATTAGCTTATCATAGCCAAGCAAACATAAAATAAAATTTCTCTGACTGTGAAGATTTTTAATACCTCACCCACAACATAGAAGAATTAACGTTTTTGCAGTGCTTTGGTTAGCAATATAGATTTCTGTGACTAAACTGAATTTTCTACTTTGTAATGAAGTCCACTGTTCACTTCATTAAATATTTGCAAAGTGCTTTGTAAAAGGCACATGGACAGTGTGATTCTTGAATTAAACAATCAAGTGAATAACATAAGATTTACCTCTACTCCCAGCAGAAATATTTGAGAATTAATTTTTGTTTGCCTTTTATCACGGTTTTCAGACAAGGTGTTCAGGACTGCGAGTATCAGGAACTGCAAAATGTCACAACAGGACACAAAAGCAATGCTTTTTTTTTTTTTTTTTTTTTTTTTTTTCCCAGTGGCTATCTATTAACTACAGGGTTTCTCTAGTTCTATATCAATAATCTATTTTTGCATCAGTCCTTACTCCACTTCAAGTTTGTATTCCAGTTGTCTTCCATGTTCATATAAGATCGTTAAAAATGAACTGAAAAGGCAGAATTCTGAACCTTCTTCATTCTTCTGTTATCAAACTTCATACAAGTGCTCTTCATACATTGGAGTTCAACCAGTATTTAAATTCTGTACTTAGGCAAGGACAAATGTGGAATGTGTTAAATAGTTAATAACATTTTTAATTCCTCAATAATCAGCTTTCTTCAAAACTTTACGCTCATTTCACTCCTCATTTCACTCTTTTTTTTTGCAAATGTGGACAGATTATGTTACAGTTTTCCTTGCAACTATAAAATTATACAATTATTCAAGTTAGGCTCATTTATAGAAGCAAAGTATAAGATCAGCTTGGATACCAATCATAAAAGGACAAAAATATTACTTAAGGAACATAGAGTCATAGAATCATTTAGGTTGGAAAAGACCTCTAAGATCACCTAGCCCACAGAGAAAAGTTAGAAGTAGTTTTATAGTTTAATTTGAAAATAATTAATGCAGAAGATTGTTAACACAGTACTGTCCTGTTTTAGTTGCACATTGTCTGAAAGAAAAAAAAAAAAGTGTTAATATGAACAGAAACAACAACAAAAATATAAAGTAAAATCAAAGAAGTAAAGTACCATAAACACCTGCCCTTATGACAAAGTATTCAGAACTGATCACCTGCAGGAACAGCATATCTCACCTTGCATTTCATCTGGTGTATCCTTAGCATAAGGACAGATCAAATGCTAGTGCTTTAGCATTTTATTCAAAATATAATTAATAATATTTTTAAACGTTTCTCTTCACTAGATTACATTATCTTCTTTCCTGATTTCTTCAAGGATCACTGCAGTAGTTTGGCATTTGTAGGATGAATATCACTCAAAAAAAAAGTGGGGCAATCTAAACCTCTCAGAAATGTTGTCTTCTGATACACAGGCTTAAGGAAAATGGATTTGACTGTACAGACCTACTATGAAAAGTCATTTTACACCTTTGAACATCTAAAATAGCAATAGCTGGAAGAGAAGATACTGGACTATTTAAAGAACAAAGGCCAATCTGCCTTTGGCAGGCTGCAGCTGCAGCCTTGAGAACCACACTAGGCTTTATAAAACGCGTGTTCCAGCAATTGTCAAAAAGATGTGGAGTTTCTCACTCCAACTCATTGCTTCCTAGTGCATAAAGAATGCTTCACATTCTGCTGCATAAAATTAATGTTCTACTAAAATGAGGTCTTTTCTGGTGGCTCACACAGACAGCCTTGATAGACTGTCTACTGTTTAAGGTGAGCCACAGCTTACATTTCTGTGAGCAGCAGATGAAAGAAAAGCTGAGGACTAAATGGCAGGATATTTTTCCCCTACAGCTGGAGCATAGTATTTTGCCACTACTTTCTGTGTTACTGCTTTCTGTGAAAAATTGTCTAGATAGCAGAGACACATTTCTGGAGCACTAGAATTAATCAAAATCAGTTATAGAAATAAGCAAAGGAGGAAAGGAAACAGACTTATAAAATGAAATCAGGAAAATAAATAACTTTCTAAACACCTTTTTCCCTTCTTCAATTCCTTCCCTTTGTTTTCCATAAATAAATTATTTAATTACATTTTCTCTTTGTTCTCTGTACAGTCATTTTCTTCCTAGGATTCACCTATGATTAAGTTTTACATAGGCCAAGAGGCCAATGTGGCTGTGGACAGAGTTGCCAGCAAAACTATCAGCCTATGAGGAAATGAGAGAACTTTGCATCATCCTTTGGATCTGAGCAGAACAAACTGCAATATCTGTTTACAGCATCACTTGCATTAAGCATCAGAAAAACTTGGTTTTCTGTGTTCTTACAAACATCACCTTCGTGGGTATGGAGTAACTCAATACTCTCCGAGGAAGAATTGACAGGTTCTACCATCCTCTGCTGAATTAAAATACTCAGAAAACAGGGACAAAATATTACTACAGGGAACGAAGAATATTAGTATAAGCTTTTGGTAGGAAGGAGGAGGAAAGGGAGAAAACACATGCCTATCTTATTATTTCAGGCAGAAATAAAGAAAGCCACTCAAGATACAGAAATATGTCAATCATAAAGGCCCAGACTTAGCAAACATCCTTACTTTGGAAGGGCAATAAGGCAAGTATCTAACTTGAATTAAGCTGGGGCTTAGCCAGAGCTTTTAAAGCAAAAGATGTGCTTAATTCCTTTATTCCCTTCATAAACTGAGATGGTAATTTTTTCTTTGCCTGTTTATGTATATGTATATGTATATGTATATGTATATGTATATGTATATGTATATGTATATGTACATGGTGGACACTACAGCAGAACGGACAATTCCTGAAGGAGTCAGAAGCTGTCCTGAAGGGTCAGACTGTCAGTGCTGATTCATCTACTGAATTCCTGCAAAACGATTTTATTGATACTAATATATTTAATATATTCCATAATGTAGCAGTAGTAGTAGGTTCAATTTTTACCTTTTTCCATTTTTAACCTACAATGCTGTTTCAGACATTTAATCTATGTATATTACACAAAAATCAATCATCTATGTGGTATGCTAAAGGTTATATGTTCTTCCTTGGGTCAGTACAATTTAATGCTGACAACAATAAAGTAACCATAATGTCTACTTTTTCATTGCCTGTTATTTTTACTAAGTAGCATATTCAGAGGGCATTTATTACATTTAAATTCATTGGCTCAAAATACTCTCTAGAGACTTACCTTTAAAATAATATGCATATTTTCCATACACAATTGTAAAGTAACACTGCCCCCTTCTGTCAAAGTAAGATGAATCTCCTTAGAGACAGGCTATTTTTTTAATTATTTTTTTATTTTTTTGGAAACACAAACTAGATTAGAGCAGATTAAAAATGTTACCTTATATATAAAAATAAGAATATGTGTTATGTTCAAACAATGCATTTTGAAATGTTTTAATTTTTGTTTGTTCTGCTCAATCAGTAAAATTCTTCTTTTCTCCTTATTCCAAGACACATTTGAGAGCATTTACAAACATGGAGGCATATTGCAAAGGTTCTGGTTAATAAACAACCAAACCAAATTCTTTAGCTGCTTTCCTCTATAAGTAGGTTTACATATGGCAAATCTATGCAGGGACCCATGCTATCAGAAAGATCTATACAGCTTATGCAATTTGACAGTCTTCTTCTTTCAAACCTACCATTCTCATCTTTTCTTACTGGAGGAATTCCTACATGCTCATGTAAAAGGCAGCAATTCTTTGCTATTCCACTCTGCTCTCTGAAAGAAGAAACTGAAACTACCACCAATAAACTGAGTTTTAAGGTTATTTTTGGTCTGTTGTCTTCTGTAACTATTAAGAAAATTATTCTGTAAGAAGAATCATCTTTGCTCTTAGAACATTAGTGAACCTCTGTCACTGAAGAGGAAGCCATATTCCATATTTCAAGTTACATAAGATAATCTATCATATATATCATATGTATATATATATATATAAAAGTATCAGAAAAAAAAAATACCTAGTGAGCATTTTTTCTTTAATTAGAAAGACTAAAAATAAAAATAAAAATAAAAATAAAAATAAAAATAAAAATAAAAATAAAAATAAAAATAAAAATAAAAATAAAAATAAAAATACTAGCACTGCAAGATTATTTTCTAGTAGTATTAATATTTCAGTAACAGAGTTATCATTGCAGCATTCAACACAGGTAGAGCAAAACAGCTTCACTGCTTTTGCTGTGCAAAAGAAACAACATAAATCAGTTTTACAGATAAAAAAGTGTGCTTGAGATTCCTTTTAAAAATATGCGAAAACCAAGATTATATGGAAAAATTCAATGGTGTAAATGATGTAAATATAAATTCAAATATTTACAATCTAAAAATTAAATACATTCCCACGTAGTTCAACACATAACTTTATAATTTTCCAACAGACAATTTTCCTACATTATTTCATCAGTTTATTTTTGATGCCAGTTTTATTCCATTCCTCAAAGACTTCAAATTTAACTTCACTTAGTAGAATCTTTGAGACACATCTCTTTGGTTCAAGATGTTCTAACAAAGCATCTCATATTCTCCAGAAGAGATGCTTTTTATAAAATTTTACCTGTCCACAGATGTTAGGTTGAAATTTTGAAAATTAAAATGGAAGTTTGTCACAAAGAAAATGCCAAGTTCTGTACTAAAACATATAATTATATTTAAATATTATATAAAGAAATTGTAATTAAAAATACATAATCATAGAATTGTAGAATTGTAGAATCATAGAAAACCCCAAGGTGGAAAATCACTGAGTCCAACTCCTGATTCCAGACAGGACCATCTAAAAATCAAGCCATATGTCTGAAAGACTTGTTCAAATACTTCTTGAGCTCTGACAGGCTTGGTGCAGTGCTGTACTTAAGGCACCTGAGGACACAGTTGGCCCTTTTTGGCTTCCAGGGCGCACTGCTGACTGATATTCAACTTGCCATCAACCAAAACCTCAAGATCCATTTCTATGGGGCCGCTCTCCAGGCCCTCATCATCCCCCAGTCTGTATGTATAATCAAGTTTGCCTCTTCCCAGGTGCAGAATCCAGCACTTGCTCTTGTTAAACTTCATATTGTTGGTAGTTGCCCAGCCCTGTAATTTGTCCAGATCTCTCTGAAAGGCCTCTATAGTCAACAACATCTTTCAGGTGTTTCAGGTGTAAGCTCAAATGAGTTTAACTGAGTATACACTGAAGCAGGTAGATTCAGTCTGATCTAACAAGCCAGGGAAAAGCCATTTCAAATCTGTTTTGCTTTTAGCATGATTTTTTTTTTTTTTTTTTCCCAGATGTTTTCAACCTACTCCAAAATACTTGAATAAAGTGACAGAATATTCCTCCTACAATTTTCTCCACATAATTTTAAAAAGTTGCATGTTTTCTGGTTGCTCATGAGAGCCCTGTGAAGCACAGATTACAGATTTTTGGAGAGCTCTATAGAGAGTAAATGCAGGGCAAAGGCTGTCTTATTTTCCTGGTCTTTCTGGTCTCTGAAGGTAGTGGGACTGTATTTACCTCTTATAGTTTCACAGTGGCATTCATTGCTAGACCAATTGCTAGACTTCTATCCCAGCCCACCATAGGATTATAGTGTTACAGGGCTATATGAGGCCATGGAAACAAATTCTGCAAAGGATATCATATTCTCTCTTCTAAAATTTGTCTTCTATTACTTATGTCCATTAATGTAAAAGCTTCATTTACCTGAGACTCTAGCAGGACACTTCCTGGTATTGGTCAATGAACAAATTATGACTGACACCTGAATTAGGATAAAAGCAACATAGATATCATCCCCATCTATACCTTCCACACTGGACAGAATAGCAGCTGTTTAATGGAATTTATGTCAGAAAGGTCTAAGCAAACCAAAAGCAAAACCACAGCCTTATGATCCACCTTAAACACACTAATGAATCACCTAAATAGGGTAAGAGACTGAACAATGTTAGACAACAACGTTTGTATTCTGTGATTGTTTGGACAACTCTCCCAGACATACAGATTAATTTTTAAGGTAGTCCTATGTGAAGCCATGAGTTGAACTCAATGATTCTTGTGGGTCCTTGCCATATCATATTCTATGATTCTATGACTACCATTTCCAAGTTATTGGCTTTTACAGCTTTATCCCCAGTGGTCCTCCCCCGATTCCTCACCAGAAGTACAATTCAAAGATATTCAGCAAGGAACTACTGAAACCTCAATAAGAGACATTCAACTACGCTATAAAGTATGCTTTTAAAGAGAAGAGGCTAATGTGCATCTGATTTTAATGCTGAAAATGATGTACATGATGTACATGATGTACATGATGTTTCAAGGTTTCTAAAGTAGAAAACCACGAGTGCTCTGATCAAAATTCCTAGGGAATAAGTGCCATCTTTATAGCAGTATGCTTAGCACTTATATCTAAAGTATAAAACATTTCTAGAATGTTAATTCTATGAAAAGCTATTTTTTCTAATACATTCCTTGAAGAATATATATGAACCCAGGAAAAACAGAAGAGAAACCCAAAAAGTAAAGAATAAAATAAATTTTGTTAGTGCAATTTTTTCAGACCAACTTCTAAGGATAAAGACTGTAGAACTGCAAAGCATGACAGTAATAATTAACAAAGTAAATGCATTTGAAATAGCTAGACAAAATATGGTATATGGCCAGAGAAATGGGGAAACTAGACTGTAGTAGTGAGGAAAAAGAAAAACAAAAAAAAAAAAAAAAGAGAGAGAAAGAAAGAAGAGAAAGCTTCGTGTAAATCTGGAAAAGACTCAGATTCCAAACTGAGAAATTATTTAGATATTTGAGGAGCTGGAGAGCACAAAGACTGTCTGCATATGTATGCATTTTTTCAACTGTATAATGCTTTCAGGTTAAGAAAGCAAGCAAACCAGGACATGTCCAACTCTAATCATCTAACCAAATTCTATCCATTGTAAGGTCAATAGGGAAAACTGCATAAAAGGCAGATAACAATAAACAAACTAAAACAAACAAAACAGTACAAGAGATTGTACACTTTTTTGTTTGTTTTGTTTTATATAACTTTATATATATATTTAATATAACACCTACTTCAACTTTCCATAATGTCTGCTTAAGGCATGACTGAAAAGTTTATGCTGTTTCCCTATTCTTAAATGTTAGACTAAAGAAACAGAGTAGATCCATTTCTAGCAAACAGGGAGACTGTAAGGTACACAATTAACCAGTCAATGTAAAAAGAATTTGCAAGTTCTTTCTCATAAATAGAAATCCATTACATAGCATGCCTTACAGCACAGTGGTAGCACACAAAAGTAAATTTGATAGTTTGAATAGCTCTCCTAAAATTACTGCATCTCAAAGATCAACATTTTTGTTCCTATTGTATATTAGCTTACAAACTTAACTGAACAATTCATGTAAGCTTTGTTACCAACTGGACTGAAGATACTGATGCTAAGATATGTTTTATACATATGTTATTCAAACACATCATTTTTTCCAGATTACCATTCAACTGCATATTTTTCTGCCATCAGAATTTCTAGCCAAGACTTAAATTTTGGAAAGCATGTGCAGCATTTTATTCAGGAAGGCTCCTAACCATTGATACTAACTAGAGCATGGAGGAATGGTTTTAAATCAAAAGAGGATAGATTTAGATTAGACATTAGGAGGAAATTCTTCACTGTAAGGTTAGTGAGGCACTGGAACATGTTGCCAAGAGAAGTTGTGGATGCCCCATCGCTGGAGGTGTTCAAGGCCAGACTGGATGGGGTCTTGGCCAACCTGATCTAGGGAATTTTCCTGAGTGTCTGAGAGAAAAAGAGAGTTTATATCCAGTGGAAGAAGGGACAAGCAACTTGGAGAGCGTACAAGGAAGCTGCCAACATATGCAGAGAAAAAATCAGGAAGATCAAAGCACAGTACAAGCTCAACTTGGCCACAATGGTTAAGGATAATAAAGAATGTTTTTGCAAATACATTAAAAGCAAGAGAAGGGCCAAAGAGAATCTCTGTCCTTTACTGGATGCAGGGGGGAACATGACTACTGAGGATAAGGAAAAAGCTGAGGTTTTTAATGCCTTCTTTACATCTGTCTTTACTAGTCAGACCACTTATCCTTGGGGTACTCAGCCTCCAGACTTGGAAGTCTGGAACGGGGAGCAGAAGAAACCCCCCATAGTCCAGGTGGAAACAGTTAGAGACCTGCTGCTCCACCTGGACTATCACAAGTCCATGGGACCAGAAGGGATCCACCAAAGGGTGGCTGAGGGATTTGGTGAATGTGATTGCTGGGCTGTTTTTCATCAGTGATCACAGTCAGCTGAAGAGGTCATGGATAACTGGAGACTTGCAACTGTGATGCCTATAAGGGCTGTAAGGAGGACCTAGGGAACTACAGGCCTGTCAGCCTGACCTCAGTGCCAGGAAAGGTGATGGAACAGGTCATCTTGAATGCAATCACGCAGCGTATGCAGGACAACCGGGGGATCAAATCCAGTCAGCACAACTTCATGAAAGCTGAGTCCTGCCTGAACAACCTCATCTTCTTCTATGACAGGGTGACTTGCCTGGTGGATGAGGGAAAGGTTGTTAATGTAGTCTACCCAGACTTCAGCAAGGCCTTTGACATGGTCTCCCATAGCATTCTCATGCAGAAGCTGGCAGCCCATGGCTTGGACAGGTAA
Organism: Netta rufina; assembly: GCF_964035555.1. Lineage (NCBI taxonomy): Eukaryota > Metazoa > Chordata > Aves > Anseriformes > Anatidae > Netta > Netta rufina. Next base: position 101,110,198 of record NC_140123.1, read on the forward strand.
CACTCTTTGCTGGGTTAAAAACTGACCGGACAGCCAGGCCCAGAGACTGGTGGTCAAAGGAGTGAAATCCAGCTGGCGACTGTTATAAATTAGACCACACAATTTACTGGTCTATTGAAATTATTTTATTAATCAAGTAAGCAGACACAAGCAAAACAGCGCTGGGCGGCTGGGGAGTCTCCGCTCCGCAACAGCACGCAACTTCCCTTTCCAGTGTTGCTGTTTTATAGCAGTTGAATTCCGGCTTATCAGGACTTGTTGAACTGGCTGAGGCTGCGCAGTCTATTGTTGAGAGGGGGGTCGTTGTTCCTCTGCTTCGTGTTCAGGTGGGGGAAGTGAAGCGGCAAAAAGGATGTCTTGTGGTAAGGAATTTCACAGAGTCTGGTTTCACTCAAGGATGTTTACCCAACACCCCCTCCTGGTATCTGCTTAATCCTCCCCCTTTATCAAGGCCATTAAATTGTACAACCTTATCTCCTCAGCAGATTCTTTAAATTCTCAAGGACAATGAACAAACCCCTACTAATTTATCACAATCCCTCCTTTTTCTTTTTCTAACATATTTTGTTCATTGAATTTTTGCAATATCTGCTTACTGAGCATCAAAGTTTCTGCGTTGTCCTCCTCCTGCTCAAGAGATTCATACTTAGCACGCACAAGCATAAGATGAGCAGCTTCTAATCGACTTTTCACAATTGCGATTACTTGATTGAATATACATGGTCCAAAAGTCAGTGCTATTATTATTAGTAATAAAGGTCCCGCTATAGTTGACAATAGTGTGGTAAGCCAAGGTGAATAATTAAACCAGGATTCATGCCAATTCTGATGAGCCTCATTTTCCCTTTTGCATTTTTCTAATCCTTCCCGCAATTTAGTCATTGTATCCCTTACCACCCCAGTATGATCTTTACCAGATGGTATTCAGCCACTGTGTGATGGGTATACATATACTCTTCAGTGTGGTATAGAATCCTTGGTATAATGACCGCCTGTACACAAAAATCATGAGATGTGTTAAACAATTTTAAAGACAGGCAAGGAGTGTCTCCCAACAACGAACATACCCACCTAATGTTATTTGCAGGAATTAACCATTTGTGTGTTTGGTACACATTTTTTTTTTTTTTTTTTTTCCAGTGGCATGGCACAGATCATTTTTATCTCTTGGAACTGTGCCGATAAAACACTGTAGTAGGTTGGGCAGTCCCAGGTATATTTACAGTCTGGACAACCAAACCTTCCCCTAGTAACTCTTTATTAGGCCCGACTACCTTGGAAGTCTCGGGTTTTCCCTTCTTTATTAGTATGCGTCCTCCCCTATCTGTTCCGTGTTCGTAAAATCTGACATTTTTCCTAGTACCCAGCTAGTATCGTCCGAGTTTGTTATATTTATATATAGAACCTTGCAAATTTATTTCCGTGGAAGGTTCCTGTATACCCTATACCATGCCCTCACCACTTGTAACGGGGATCCAATTGTCGGTTACAACTTTGCAGCCCATATCCCACTTGTAAGAATTTATCCCGACCAGCCCCGAGTGTCCAGTCTGTAGCAATGGTTTCACACCCCCGGTATGTAAAATAATACACGTTCAGGCATTTACAGTACCCCCTTCCCAGGTTAGAACTTGGGCAGAAATAAAATCCCACATATTCCCAGCATCGGGGCCTCGAGATCAGCTGACATAGTGTAGAAGTAAAGCTTGCCCCCCCCCCCCGATGTTATCTGGGTTGCAATAACCTGTTGATCTTCGAATCGACTTAAAGTCCATTTAAAAAGGTTGGTGGGGGTGGTGTTGAGTCGCTATGCAGGATGAAATCAGTGCGAGAACCCCCAAATACCGATAGGAATGGCTGAGGCCCATGTCTTTCCCCACTTATTCACTCCTCTGCCTCACTCGTCAGTTGGGTTGCAGCCAACTACGAGGTTTTAGTTCTTCTCGGCAGCAGTAGTGTTCTTCAGGGGAGAGCCTCTACCTTAACCCACGGTACCTATCGAGTTCGTCGCAATGTGAGCTTCAGGTCTTTGTTTCCTGGAGCGATCTCCCACATCTTGTCACAGGTGGGTCCTTTAACACGGCTGGCATGTGTCCATCCTTTCTCCGCAGTCCAAATGGCTGTTTCTGTAGTAAGCAAAACAACATGGGGGCCTTCCCCATCGTGGTGTTACAAAGAGTCTCTTTCAAAGTCTTCATTAGAATTGAGGGTGATCAAGTGGCAATTCCAAGTCATAGGGCATACCATATAGCATTTCAAAAGGAGAAATTCCTACATCAGTTCTGGGCTGCATCCATATGTTTAACAGTGCAAGGGGTAAGCATTTTACCCAAGAAGCCTTAATTTCCAGCATAAGTTTTGTTAGTTGTTTCTTAATTTCACCATTCATTCGCTCTACCTTTCCATAAGGGGAGGGGTGCCAGGGGCTGTGAAAATCCCACTCAATCTCTAAGGCCTGCTTTAATCCTTGCAGTAAAGCTTTACACTCATTCAGTCACGTGGTCAATTAGGACAAACAAGTAACTCAGTAAAGTCTACCTGTATACTTTGGAAAGGTCAAAGCCCTGGCTCCCGTCCCCCTCTAGATAGGTTACAGAAGACCTTTTTTATTTACCCTTTGACATATAGTACATCCTCTGCATGTGTGCTTCCCTAAAGTATATATTGCTACACAGACATGCTTTCTTAGAACAACATCACACATTGCTTGCACCTCCCAACGACTCTTCTGATGTAAAACAGTTAATATTTGCCTCATTATCACTTTATTCAGCATTTCTCTCCCATTGGGGAGTATCCATTTTCCTTAAAATGATCCACATATTTGTAACATTAATACCTCCTTGGGAGGTTGTAATTGCTCCAAAACCTTTTTAGAATTTACCCAAATAGATAGGTGGCCCCTTGTAAACCCCTGAGGTAAAATTGTCCACCTATATTGTTGCTTCCACCCCCATTTCAGAGTCTTTCCAGTCAGAGGTGAATATACGTTTGCTCTCAGGGCCTGAGAGCACTCCATTAATAACACTGTTATTCCAGTCTAACAATTTACTATTTGAATGCCCAATTTAATCATCAAATCCCTTCCCAACAAGTTAGTTTCCACCTTGGATACATACAATAATTGCCCAGTGATCATTTTATCCCCTGGTCTCAGCTTAGTATTCCCCAAAAGTGGCACTGTTATCCCAGTACCTTCTACCCCCATCACATTTAGGGTTTCATTAGTTAATTTAATCCCTGAAGCTTTACAAGTCAGTAATGACTTAGCTGCCCCAGTGTATTGGGTTTGCTGGCAAGGTTCGGGGGGGGGTGTGAGGGGTGTGAGAGTGGGAAACTTCAGTGGCAGCCCCCGTGAGAAAAACCCAGAAACCTCCCCGTGGTAGATAAGGGACAATTTCATCTGGCCCCAAAGAGGCCCACTGCTGCCCAGAGCCAAGCCATGAGCAACACAGTCCGTGCCTCTGTGAGAGCACATCCACGAAAACAAACAGACAAAGAAACGAACAGAACCCTGTGGCTCAACAGCAGTTGGGAGAGCGAGAAACCCCCCCCGCAGACACCAAAGTCAGTGCAGAAGGAGGGGGAGGAGGCGCTCCAGGCGCTGGAGCTGAAGCCCCCCTGCGGCTGCTGGAGAGGCCCCTGGTGGAGCAGGCTGTTCCCCCCCTCCCCGATGCTTGGGAAACTGAACAAACATCACAGCAAATATGCAAATATACCAAAACTTCTAGACTGTTACTTAGATAATGCCTACATCACCTTTCCCTGCTCATTCAATTTCAAACAGCTCTGTTAAATACTACATGCCACACCTTTAACACCTTCAGCAACCCTTTTAACACTTCCTTTATCTTTCTCCAGCCCGTACTTTTCTAATACCAACACCAAAGGCTCAGTCAGAGTCCAACTTAATTCCATACCTTTTCCCTCCAAGATACTGAAACAACATATCAATCAATATACCATATTTCATCCCATTTTCCTTCTTTCCACAAAAACAACATTAACTGTAATATGGTGTTATAATTAATAGTTCCATTTAGGGGCCGCTCCACTCCATCCTCTAGTTTATAAAGTGGCCACCATTGATTACAATATTTGATAAGAGTTCTTTTACTTTCTGTACCCTCTCACCCCACTATATCCCTCCAATGTGTTAGTATACACCCTAGGGGGCTTTTCCTCGGGATTTCTTTGCTTTGAACTTTTCCTATTGTAATCTACAGTGGTTAATATTCCACTGTTTTCCTAGAAGCTCTTTACTAGTCAATCCCAATCCCTCCAAAACTCACAATATATAGATACACAAATAAAATCAAACCACTGTAAATTAACTGCCTGTTGACAATTACACTGAGGACATTTAAACCTGATGAGCCGATAATATGCCTGGGCAAATTTTGTTCCCTTAGACATACACCTCAATGGCAGTTCTTATATTTACATATTTACATATTAACATATGAATAAAAGAATACTTTAACAAAAATGCCCGGGCTTTTATATATACAATATACAATGTACAGTTATTATTCCAGTTAGAATTATTCCTCAGCAGCTGCAAACACTATGCCAGTTGCCATTACAGCTTGCTTACCGTCCTCCTGTCCTTTTCTTAAAATCTCGGACATCCCCAGAGTTAATGGGGATGGCCACATATTCCATTCCTGGCTGGGGTCCCCCCATCGCTATTTCTCGTAGAGGATATAATCCCTCCCTTAAAGCAGATTTCTGATTTCTTGCCCTGCTTCTGGTTACCGGCCCCTGTGTTTCATGATCCGATTCCGATTCTCCTGGATTAGCTAATTCGGGGAGTCCATTAAGGACGGGAGCCGTTGGTGCGGGCGGTGGAATATAGGGCAGGGGTGGTGTCGGGACTTCTAAGTCCTTTCTCTTTTTATCCCGCCCTCCTTTTTCTTTTAGAGGATATAGATGCATCCTCGTATCTGAATTTATCCAGAGGTGCACATACTCACTTTCTTCTAGACTAAAGGGTTCCTTTGAGTTTACATAAATATTTAGGCCTGACAAACCCAATCTTCAAAAGACCCAAATACAGGCCAGTAAAGGTGGTCTTCTCGAATCTGTTTACCACCCCAAACTTCAACACAATAATGTATCATTTTTACTTTATTCCTTCCCCGCCTAAAAGGGGAATCCTGCCAATTTTTTAATCATTAATCCCGGGGTAACCTAACATCAGACGTTACCCCACCCATGGGACCAGAAGGCTTACTCTTCTTCTGTCCCATCTTCCAGAGTGCCCTCACACGCACACACACACGCTCCCCCTTTTCGTGGCCCAGTCCCTCGCGGGATGTGGGAACCGCACTACCGAGGGGTCCGCTCTCGCTTCGTCCGCAATTGGACGTCTCAGTTGTCACACTCTGGGAAACCCAACCCCAACCGAACGGAACACCGGCCTATACTTACCCACCCCGTGGGTCTTCGTTCGGGCTTCGTGCACAAAGGTTGCCTGGGGTTTACCGGTTTTATTTGCTTGTGTCTAATTTTGGGTTCGTCGGTGAAGGGTTTGAATGAAAGTAGTCCTAGCGAAGGCCGCTGAAATCAGCGGGGCGCCCCCTCCGAAGGTCTTTCAATCAGATTTGCCTTCATCCGAGTCATGGCACCAAATTGTTATAAATTAGACCACACAATTTACTGGTCTATTGAAATTATTTTATTAATCAAGTAAGCAGACACAAGCAAAACAGCGCTGGGCGGCTGGGGAGTCTCCGCTCCGCAACAGCACGCAACTTCCCTTTCCAGTGTTGCTGTTTTATAGCAGTTGAATTCCGGCTTATCAGGACTTGTTGAACTGGCTGAGGCTGCGCAGTCTATTGTTGAGAGGGGGGTCGTTGTTCCTCTGCTTCGTGTTCAGGTGGGGGAAGTGAAGCGGCAAAAAGGATGTCTTGTGGTAAGGAATTTCACAGAGTCTGGTTTCACTCAAGGATGTTTACCCAACACCCCCTCCTGGTATCTGCTTAATCCTCCCCCTTTATCAAGGCCATTAAATTGTACAACCTTATCTCCTCAGCAGATTCTTTAAATTCTCAAGGACAATGAACAAACCCCTACTAATTTATCACAGCGACCAGTCAACAGTGATGTTCCCCAGTGGTCGGTGTTGGGGCCCATCCTCTTTAATATCTTTATTATTTATTTGGATAAGGGAATTGAGTGTACCCTCAATAAGTTTGCAGATGACATCAAGTTGGGGGGAAGTGTTGATCTGCTGGAGGGTAGGAAGGCCCTGCAGAGGGACCTGGACAGGATAGGTTGATGGGAAGAGGCCAGTGGGATGAGGTTCAACATGGCTAAGTGACGGGTTTTGCACTTTGGCCACAACAACCCCCTGCAGCACTACAGGCTTGGGGGAAGAGTGGCTCGAAAGCAGTACAGAGGAAAAGGATCTGGGGGTGTGTCCTGGTTTCAGCTAGGATAGAGTTAATTTTCCTTCTAGTAGCAGGTATGGTGCTGTTTGGGATTTAGGATGAGAATAATGTTGATATCATGATGATGCTTTAATTGTTGCAGAACAGCGCTTACACTAAGCCAAGGACTTTTCAGCTTCTCGCTCTGTCCTGCCAGTGGGCAGGCTAGGGGTGCAGCAAGAGCTGGGAGGGGACAGACCCAAGACAGCTGACCCAAACTGGCCAAAGGAGTATTCCATGCCATCTGACGTCATGCTGAACAATCAATATGGGGGGGCTGGCTGGGGTGGGGGGACCGGTTGCTTGGGGATAGGCTGGCCATCAGTCGGCGGGTGCTGAGCAATTGCATTGTGTGTCATTTGTTTTGTACACACTATTTTAACTACTATTATTGTCAATATTTTCCTTTCTTTTTTGTCCTAATAAACTCTCTTTATCTAATCCACAGGCTTTCACTTTCTGATTCTCTTCCCCATAGTTTCTTTCAAGAAACTGAACTCTGTTCCAACCAAAACCATAACAGAATGCTTTAAATAATTATTGTTTTCTTCATCTATTCCTTATAAACTAGAATTATTTTTATTGCTTATTAAAGCAGAGAAAATCTGAATATGGTGTATTACAACGCACATAGCCAATTGGTAAGAATTCACAGGCTGCATGAAACACACCATGTTCTCTTGTTATTCTCCTCCTAGTTTCACAGAGAGAGATACAAACAGTAAGATGCAGGTTTTAGGATCTGCTTTGTTTGTTACTCAAGTATATTAAAAAAATATATGTTGACTGACTCTGCTGAGAATGATCATGGACAATCAGACCCAACATTTATGAAATGCTTTCTGTTAATAACTTCTTCATAAGTCTTTGATGATTAAGTTTTTGCTTCTCAGAAAATTTGCACAGCTCCTCACAGGGTATGGGACCACAGTAGCATAATAAATATTACTTCAAATCAACTTCCAGAGGCAAAGTGGTACAATCAACAGGGTGCTAAATGGGGACATGTATCAGTTTAATTCTGGCTTTGCTATTGGCCTGATGGGTAACCTTGAGCAAGACACTTCACATCTGTATGCTCCTATTAATCTTTTGATCTATTTAAATTGTAAGGTCTTTGGGAGGACATTGTTCCTTCCTTTGTGTTGGTTCAACACCTTTGTGTTGGTTCAACAGTGTGACCAGCAGGGCTAGGGAGGTGATCGTCCCCCTGTACTCAGCTCTGGTGAGGCCGCACCTCGAGTACTGTGTTCAGTTTTCGGCCCCTCGCTACAAGAAGGACATGGAGGTGCTTGAGCAAGTCCAGAGAAGGGCAACGAAGCTGGTGAGGGGTCTGGAGAAGAAGTCCTACAAGGAGAGGCTGAGGGAGCTGGGTTTGTTCAGCCTGGAGAAAAGGAGGCTCAGGGGCAACCTTATCGCTCTCTATAAGTACATTAAAGGAGGCTGTAGCGAGGTGGGGGTTGGTCTGTTCTCCCACGTGCCTGGTGACAGGACGAGGGGGAATGGGCTTAAGTTGAGCCAGGGGAGTTTTAGGTTAGATGTTAGGAAGAACTTCTTCACTGAAAGGGTTGTGAGGCACTGGAACAGGCTGCCCAGGGAAGTGGTGGAGTCACCATCCCTGGAAGTCTTCAAAAGATGTTTAGATGTAGAGCTTAGGGAAATGGTTTAGTGGGGACTGTTAGCGTTAGGTCAGAGGTTGGACTCGATGATCTTGAGGTCTCTTCCAACCTAGAAAATTCTGTGATTCTGTGATTCTGTGATTCTGTGGTATGGTACTTAGCACAGTAGGACCTGCTGTAATTCATAAAACCAAATAGCTAATACAAAAAAGCAAACAGTTCTAACAGACCATACAGAGTTTTGCAATTACTAAGAACAGAACTTGACCCAAGGGATTATTAGGTTTCTATTACATAATCAGATTAAGATCAAACATTTTACAGGCAAAGTTAATCATCTCTGCAAATAAAGTTATAAACATTACTCTTCTTATTACCATATTACATAAAAAATGCCTAGAAAGTAGTGTGATGTCTGTCCCCTCCCCTTTTAAGTTTATATTCTAAGTTAACAAACCAAAAGATTTCATCTTCCTCCCTTCTCAGCTATCAGACTTGATAGTCAAATTAGAACTGAAAATCAAATTAGATTATTTCTGTCTAAAACATAATCAATACAAGTAATGACTGCACTTTCAGCACACTTGACATGCAGTCTACTGCTAGTCATGCCTAAGCTAGAAAATAAATTTGGGATCCTACCATAACAGCCCTGTATTGCTAATAGTAGAAGCTGGTACTAGAACTGACAGAGATGACCCAAATATTCCTTTGCACATACACACTGTTATCTTTGCAAGGGTATCCAAGGAGAGCTGTTGGCCCACATGACAGAAATATATTGACAGTGAGAGGCTACAATTTTTATATATAGGCAAGTCACTTCTGTCATATATCCATAGTTAAAATTAGCATACAAAACCCCATATAGCATAAGTTGAATGCCACTGATAGCAGAGAAGTCCTGCAGGTTAGACCTGCTTTAAGCAGAAAGTATGCAAATCATTCTCAACATACTTTTAAGCCTAACTGCCTAATAGCAAGTATGAAACTAGTAAGAAACAGTAGCCAAGAGAACCTGCAAAACTGTAGATACATTTATTACTTGACTTTTTTTAAAATTAAATCCTGTTTCATCAAGATACCAGAATGCTACCAATTCATTAAATGTTGACACCTTATTTAGAGTATCTGTTCCTGTTCTTACCAAATACAAGGGGTATTTCTGCTTAAATTGTAACAAAAAGAACCAAAATAAGCTTATCTGAATAAATAGAATGGCAGTGCTAAATAAAAAAAGTACTTATTTACTTACAGAGAATGCAGGGAAAAAAAAGGAAAAGAAAAAGAAAAAAAAAAAAAAAAAAAAAGCATACTCCAGGAGCACAAAATTAATAAATGGCAATCTTAATTTTAAATTGCTAGGAAAAAAATAAAAAATAATAACACCTTTACACATACATACTTTCAGAACTATTCCTATAAACCATTAACTTCTAGTCAACCAATTTGTTTTTTTTTTCAAGGACTATTTTTAAGTGCTTAAGAACATATTTTTCATATTCTTCTGAATTATTTTGCTGGAATTACAATTTTAACATTCATGTAGAAACAGAACCAAAACAAGCAGTTTCCAGATTGCATAGCAGCATCTGCAAGCTCAGTTTTGCTTTGTGCTAGTTCACTCTCCTGACTCCTTACTTGGTGAAAATGAGTCCTATGAAGATAGGAGAGACAGGGAATTAAAAGCAACCAGAAAAATAACATTAATAAACATTCTGGCATACACTGAGTATGGAAGCAAGTTGCTGTTCCTCTGAGTAAACCTTTAAGATGATCCTGTTGTTTCTGCTTTTTCTGTCAGAATTCATCCCTTACTATAGGCTCCAAGTTTGAATATACTTTTCCTAAAGTTTAAAGATTTAATTTTATCTTCATTTTTGTTTTCTATGAAGGATGAATAAAACTCATGAGACAGCTACCTTTTCTCATACGACATTTCATCAGAAAATACTTTTTTCCATATTTCCATATTTGATTATTTAGATGCAATCTTGGGTTGATTTCTCTGTCTTTAGCCTTTTTTTTTTTTTTTTTTTTTTTTTTTTTTTTTTTTTTAAATGCTTCTGGGCTACCATTCAGTAAAAAGAAGCGTATTAAAGTTCCATATCCATCTTTATATTCTATTACTCTTCTTTAAAAGGTGTTAGTTAGCTCAGCATATAAAGAACAGCTACACTGTATTTTCTTTGTGGATATACATAGACATAGACTAGAGTTGGACACAGAATGGCTGAGGTTGGAAGAGACTTCTTGAGTTGATTTTGTGCACCCCTCCATGCTGCTTTCCATCTAGTTGGCACCCAGCATATTACTGGTGCATGGGGTAGTTCTTTGCTGGAGAGTAAACCAAGCATTTGAAGACTTTTTCACATATGGAATTGGTTCTTAGCAATCTGATCTAAGCTTAAGTTCTCTTTTAAATGTTACAGAATTTTCCTGAACAGTATAAAGACCTTTTTCTGTATCCTCCTGTAAGCTTTGACAGCCAGAAGTAGAAAACCTCATCACACTTCTATGAGACCTGAAGTGTAATTTTCTTTGGGAAATGTTGTAGGATATTTGGGGGGTTGACATGTATTTATATGAATTACAAGAGCTTTTTAGATTTTCTAAAACTAAGGTAGCTACTATTTCGGTATTTTGCCACTAGGCAACAGATTCTACGTGGAGTTTTTAGACAGCTTTCATAGTCTGAACGTGTAAGGTCTTTTCTTTCTCTCTCTCTTCCTCTCTTCCTCTCTTTCATTTTCCTTCCTTCCGTCCTTCCTAAGTTTTATAACTATCCTTCAATTTCCACATCACCATGACTTTCTGTAACATATACATCTGCTTGATGGTAATTTTCCAAATGAAGACTTTGTCACTGGTTGGTACTGTTCCCCAAAGTGACCAAAAGAATTACAGCTTCCTTATGTGACTACTTTTGTGATTTTATCCACTCTTGGACAGTAATTACTCTAAAGTATTAACACTTTTTGAACTGGATTGCCTACCCAGTCTCCTAGAAACATAGCAAAAATGAAAAGAAAAATTAAACAAGTAATTCTACTTTCTCACTGAAGGTTTTTCAAGTTATAATATGTGTATTTTTTAATAATATTTGTAATAATTTTGACCTCAAATACTCTACTTTCTATAAATACTGTAAATATAAAGACCATATATTTGCAAATAAAATAATTATATATATATAATTATATATTCAATTATGTATTATATATATTTAATTATATATATATAAATTATATATATAATATAATATAATATATATTATATATATATATTGTATATATAAAAATTATATATATAATTATAGGAAAAGTTTCAGAGTATGTTTTTCAGCAAGGAGACAACAAGATCACCTCTGTGTAGAAGCACTACAGAAAATATTATATTTCTATACTGTAAGTTAATTAAGTACAAGTATACTAATGTCCTGAAAATAATCCTTTTGGGTGAAATTCTCATCTTATTGAAGTTAATTATTTTTTTCTTCAGTGGAGCTCAGATATCACACACTGACTGCATGGGTTTTGTTTATTATAATGGATTTACCCATATAAAAACTAGTTCTGAAGATCAGTCCATTAAACAAGGATATACAATAACTTATTCAATTATTCAAGTGTGTTGGGTCTGTCTGAGCTGGAGTCACCTTTTCCCTGCAGCAGCCCACACAGTGCTGTACTCTGCACTCGTAGCTGGAACAGCACTGATATCACTCCAGTGTTGTGTCTATTGCTGCATAGTGCTGGCACAGCATCAGGACTCCTTCCAAGCCCCCAAAAGCCAGCAGACTGGGGGTGGGCAAGTGATGGGGAGGGGACATTGCTGGGGCAGCTGACCTAAACCAACCAAAGGGATATTCCATAACACCTGATGTCACACTCAGCAATAAAAGGGGGGGGCTCTCGTGGGGGAGGGGGCTGTTCCTCCTGAACAACCACTACGCGTTTGAGGCCCTGCTTCCCAGGACGTGGCCGAACACTGCTTGTTGATGGGAAGTAGAGAATAATTTTTTTTTTCTATTTCTCTGTGCTTCCGTGTGGACTGATTGTTTCTTTTGTTTCTGTTTTTCCTCCCCATTCCCTTTCCCTTTAATTAAACCTTTCTCATCTCAAACCTCGAGTTCCCTGTGTTGTATTTTCTCCCCCTTCCTCTTTGAGGAGAGGGGGAGTGAGAGAGCGGTTGTGGTGGAGCTCGGCTGCCCACCTGAGTAAAACCACCACATCAAGATAGTAATTTATTCTGGTGCAATACTGTCAGCTTGTCTCTACTTTACAACAGGCAGTTAAACCAGTGATTTAAATCAGTGATTTCAAATGTTTTAAGAACAGCGAGCACAATTTGCAGGTATTAAAAGAGCTACTATTCTACAGCATATAAACAGACCCTTAAGAAAAAAAATCATTTACAAATATTATTTTTACTAAATTTTGTATTACAATAGAACTAAACATTATATTTTTGACAGGTAAATAGCAGGCACATCTTGAAATAAACACCTGCCAAAAAAAAAAAAAAAAAAAAAAAAAAAAAAAAGCTACAAGAAGCTACTGCTACTGTTTATGATTGTTATCTGATTTTTCATACCCAAACAGACTGAAAAAAAAAAAAAGCTTGGGTAAACCTTCAGACAGCATCTGATTAGTTGGGTGTCTATGCACTCTGAAGCATTTGACCTTTTGCCTGTCATTAGCTTACACCATCTTTCCCCACCATGGGAAACAGCAAGGTGCCTATGAAGATTTACATCTGCAGCACTGAAATCATTCCCTCCTCATGTGATTTCTCTGGTTTAATGGCCACAGAAAGTTCCATGAGGTCATTAAACCCCCTAGTTTCTACAATCCTTCAAATGCCACAGAAACAAAGATTCTACAGACCAAATAGTTACTCATTATCCTCAACTTTTCTGCTACTCAAGTCTTCCTTTTAACATTGCCAGGGTGACAGAAAATATTTTTTTTCTGCCCCAAAACACCTTCTTGTACATGTCCCTGAAAGTTTTAATAAGCCATCCATTACTTTCACCTCATACTATAAAAAAAAAAAGAACTGAGTTAATGTTATTAGGTTTATGAAACATCTACAAAACTCTCATGTTATTCCCACTTTTCATGCAGAATTACAGCGGCTTAATTTTTGAACATGAAATACGAGGTAGTGTTAGACTGTTTGTTAGTTTGTTTTTACTACTATTTCCTATTCTTGGGACAGTACATAAACTTCAAAATGAAGAATAATGCAATCGAATAGCAAGTCCAGTTCTTTTCATATGAAGACCTGTATATAAGAACTTTGTTCAGGCCAAATTCCCTTTAAAACACTAACAATTCTTCAAGATGAAGCATAATTCCCCTTGTCAAATAGAAGCAAGATGCAATAGGTGAATCTGTACTAGTTCTTCCCACCACCCCTATTAAGATCACTTTCCACACTCCTTCAGGAATGTTACTACTAACAGAAATGTTAAAGAAATCCAGAAATCATAAGGTGAAGGTCTCTATATGAACTTTTGGGACTGTGTGTTCATACAGATGAAAAAAAATATGTAAATTATATATATACAAATAAACAGATTTTCCTGTTCATAGACATTAAAAATGCATGCATTTTGTGCATCTACTTTGAAAAGTGTTACTGGCATATCAGTACTGGACAAATTTGGGATCTGCTGGCAGGTGTATTCTTATGGGAGACCCTGCAGTATCATGAGGCTCCAAAAATACTTTGCTCAGCATTCTAGTGCTCAACATAATGCAGCAAAAACACCAGAACTTCAAAATATAGTTTTCAGTTCTTCCTTTTTAAGGTCTTCTTGAGCTGAAATGTTGAATGTAAATAATTATTAAATTTCAAAATATTAGTCATATTAATCACTGAAAATAATAATAATAATAATAATAACAAAAGAAGTGTTACTGTTGCTGCTTTGTGGTGGCCCTTTTTTTTTTTTTTTCCTCTCAGTCATAGCACTCTTACCCTCATCTTTCAAAAAATCAAAGAGAAAACATATACACATGCCTCAGAGATTGGTTATGCTAACTAGATAAGCCAGCTGCTTGGCAGTGCAGTTATATCTGAGGCATTTCCATAAGGAAAGGGGGCCAAGTCTGAGCAGCACTAGGCTTTCATGTTGTGCTCCTTGGGGAGCCCCTTAGTGTGCACAGTTGAAAGGTGGCTTGGAGGTAGAGCAGTACTTCTGTAATGTTCCCATCTCCCCACAGTCTTTTTCCTTTGCTGCCTCAAGCAAATGCAAGCAAAAACTGAAGCCATCATTTGAAAATCTTTACTACAGCACATATTTGAAAATTTGCATTCATATCAGATGATAACTAGAAAGAAATGCCCTAGAGAAATTATTCTTGGAGAAGAAAAAGTGAAAGAGAACATGGGTTTATATATAAGGTTATATGGTTTACAAATACTCTAATACTCAATCATTTGGTATTTCCACGACAAAATGGTAAGAGGAAGTCTGTATGTTTTGAGGAGTTGCTTTTAATAGGCTTTACTATGTATTCAAATACTGGGTTGAACCTATTGCAAATGTCTTTAACATGGTAGAAAGAAAAATGAATGAAAACATTGTCTTTTCATCCCTTCTTCACAGCATTGTTTACATGTGCTCAGCATACACCTCCTTTACAAAGAAATACTGTTTATTAAGAGGCACTTCAGGATTTCCCTAATAGTTTTGCTAATAACATTAGGTACAGTTATTATTATTTGTTTTGTTTTACATCAGTAGGTTTTCACAACGTCAGCGTGGTTTCATGACCTTACAGTGATAACATGCTTAACCTCTTCTGGAGAAAAAGAACACTGTTATTTAATTTCAGCACTGGTTCCACTCACCTGATTAGAAATTCAATGTATTTTTCTATATTGCAAATATACATCCATATATGTGGAAGAAATATTATTCTAATAATATTTTTTCTTTAACAATGAAAATATCCTGACACTGGTCAAAAGACTGACTTTAAAAAAAAAAAAAATTCATAATACATACAGATTTTAATTATGTTTTAAAAAATTACATATATATTTAATCTTTCTTTTTGCCTTTTCCAGTTGCATTTCAAGTCTTACTTGAAATTACTTGCAAAATTCAATGAAGGACATTGGCAGCCTCACAATATCACTCACACTGTTGTTGTGGTTTACCCAGCAGGTAGTTAAGCACCACACTGCTGTTCATTCATTCCACCCTCCCAACTCCTCCACCCCTGGGATAGAGGTGGGAAAAAAAAAAATAACACAATTTGTGGGTTGAGTTAAAGATAGTGTAATAGAACAGAAATGGAAGGGATGATAATAATATACAAAGCAAGTGATGTACAATGCAATTGCTCACCACCCACTGACTGATGCCCAGACAAGCCCTGAGCCATGGCAGCCCTCACCCGGCCAGCTCCCCCTATATTTATTACTAATCTTGACACCGTATGGTATGGGATATTCCTCTGGCCAGTTTAGGCCAGCTGTCTTGGTTGCGTTCCCTCCCAAATTCTTGTGCATCCCCAGCCTCCTCACTGTCAGGGCAGCATGAGAAGCTGAAAAGTTCTTAACTTAGTTTAAGCACTGCTCAGCAACAACTAAAACACCAGTGTGTTATTTTACTCTAAATCCAAAGCACAGTACCACACCAGCTACTACGAAGAAAATTAACTCTATCCCAGCTGAAACCAGAACATCTGGTAATATTCTACTTATTATTAACATTTTGTTTTCAGCCCATGGAGTCAAATCCTCAAACATCACTGTAGGGATGCACAGTCTTCTGTACATGTACAGAGAAAAATTAAATAAATAAATAAATAAATAAATAAAATAAATTAAACCTCACAAACTGCAGGAAGAGACATACAGACTAGTAATGGGAAATGTTTATCCCAAATCTGCAACTGAAAATTTACATTCACCTATAGAGTTTATGAAGTTATGAAGAGTAATTTCATGTATTAAGAGAAGGAACAACTGCATGAGGAAAGATGAGTCATATCAATAATACCATCTTAAAGGGAATATAAATAAGGTTTTGATGTGAATACATGCTAAGAATACATTCTCTTCCACAGGGAATAAGAGTTTTTCTAAGATTTCACTTCTCACAGATTTGCCTTACCTCCCCTTATTTTTCCTGCATTTAGTTCCTGTCCATAAGGATGTGTTATGATAAAAGTAATTTAAAATATATTAAAGTTTCCCCCTAGTACCTATTTGACTTTATCTGAAGGCCAGTACATTGCCAGGTTTTTCTTGTACATCTATAAAACCACAATAATTTTTCTGATAACAGAATATAAGCACTGTTAAACAGAAGTGAAAAGCTCAGGGCTGTCTGTCTGTTAATAGCACCTTTGGATATACTGACAAATTTTCGGGAGACATTGTGTAGAGCTAAGCATTAATGTTGCTACAAAACAAACAAAACAAGCAACAACAACAAACAAAACCCACAACCCACAGGCTGTGTAATTACCTTAGTGTAAAAGTCATGCACGAAAATTGGTAATCCTAGGAAACTATCTGCCAAATTGGAAATGTCAATTTACTCTCAATACTCAAAATATGTGAACTCAGTACTCAAAATACATGAACTTCTTTACTAATGTCTAGCAGCAACACAGAATGTTTATCACCCCGAGAAGTAACATGTTGATGGAAAATTTCCATGCTACAGAGAAGTATCTTTGCTGTGCAAATGACACAGTGAAAGGCATGTGACTATATCCTGAGCTTTCTTCTTCCATTTCCATAAAGATGTTGGCATGCAAACAATTTTGCAAGACTGGTATTGTGACAAGACAATCGATTTTTCATTATGGTACTTGTTCACCACTTGGCTTTCCTAAATCTCCTAGGTTGTTTTGCACAGTACACATAGTGAGCTTTAAAGTGCACATAATATCCTATCATCTGTACTTTGCATGATAAAATGACGGTTGTAGATCATTGTTGTTATTGCATAGTAGAGATTCAATACCATACTCAATGGTTTTAATGCTAAGAGTAATGGAGGCAAGAACTACCTTATTTCACTTTGGATAACACTGTTTTGTTTCAAGTGCTTAAACTGTCATCCTTACTCTAATAGTGTCCCTGTCACACCCCTCCCCCAGTCCTTCTCTCTGTGATGTAAATTTTAGTTAAAGTAGACTCAATCTACAATCCAAATTATTTTTATATTGCATTTTTACACTCCTTTTTACATATATTTGTATAATATATAAATGTAAATATATTAGTATTTAAGCACTTCCAGGTCCAAAGAAAGCAGGCTGCCAATCATCAAGCTAAATGAGAACATATGGGTATAATGGCATAAAGAAATGGCCATCAGCTTACCACACAGCAGAATGACATTTAACAAAATGGCAGCTACCTGCTGTAAATGGTGGTGTCCAACCATAACATGGTGGCCAAAATAAAATGGCAACCCCATCTATGCAAAAGAAGGGTCTTCCTGTTCTGATGTATTGTAGTTAAACTTGAAGGGTGGTCAGGCATTTCAGGCAATTGTGACAGAGCATGTGACCAGAAGAGAGTAATGGCATGCATTAAATCAGGATAGGTTATCCATTGGATGACCAGAAAAGGATAAATGGCCCCTGAGGCTGCTGGGACTGTGCAGGGTTTATGCCAGAAGGTGGGTGGTGGGGCACCTGTCTCTTCTGGTCTTGTACATGGGAGGTGTAGCTAGGTCTAGCTAGTGCAGAACATCAGAGGAAGCTGCCTATGCCATACTTGTTGTACTGAATGCTTTGGGGGGATACAGAGCACTTCCATTCTGCTGTTCCTTAGAGACTGGAGAGACTCTAAAGTACCTGAGATGTCAGGCAGCAGAATGACAGAGGTTATCTAAAGTTTACATTGTCTAACACCCTTAAACAGTGAAAAAGGTGTATATAAAGACTCTCTTATAAATAAATAAGGTATAGTCCTGTTAATACCTGTGTCACAGGTCTAGCAGTCCCATTTGTATTTCCAATTGTCAGAAAAGGGGAAGTTAGCATAAGCAATTGGCATTGGTTGGTGTTGAAGTCTGCATCACTCCCTTTTCTTTAGCACAGCCAGGAAGAACAACCAAACCCTGATCTGCTTTTAGAAACAGAATAATATGAAGTCTGATGAGAAGCTCTAAGGAGCTCTCTCTAGAGGGCAGTTCACATTACCTAACTGTAGATTGATTTCCTTCATCTGATATTAATACTATTCATTTTCATGAGAACACATATCCATTGATCGAATTCCAAGCCTGAGCAGCACCTTGCTGCTCCAAAGGAGGACATTAGTATTTCTTAGTACTTACAATAAGCAGTAAAGCACCTCGAAATCTTAAAACAATCAAAAATCAACCCCCAAATATACAGGTTTTCTATGTATTTTTAACTTTACCAATACTTTATTGTTACATTCAAAAGCCCTTAACAGAAGGTCTAAATACATACATAAAATAGGTCTCAAGACATATAAGGTAATCATGAAGTTCTCATGTAGCTAGAAAAGCCAGGGGAATATTCTCCCCAGACATCATGACAAAAAAGTACAGGACCTTAGAACAGTTTGTTCCTTACAGATGCATGAACAGTCAAACTGAGTCAGGTGAGGGCTTATCTCTTTGTCAGAGCTGCATGGGACACGGATGAATAGCCAGCATCTTGGGGACCTAATGAGAGCTGGGCAAGCTTAGAGAAAAAAAAAATAATAAGTAAATAAATAAATAAATAAATATATATATATATACACGGCTCTGGACTGTCGTTTAGTAGATCCTTCTTTAGAAGATTCTTCTTTAGAAGATCATCTTCTATAAAAGTGGGAAAATCATCTTTTTCCACTCCACATCCACTATTCTCTTTGGCTCCAAGCTTCTCATCTTTGCTATAAATAAAGCAAAATAACTCACTGTTTGCTTGGGTCAATCAATTATTAATTTACTTTTCCTCATTCACTGTATAGAAAGAAACAAAAAAGTCACTTGCCATTCTTCCCATCAGTTCCTGATTTGTAAGACCTCATTCTTTCAGGCATCACTGTACCAGTCCTAACTGGCTGAATTTTTCCCACAGAGAAACTCCACATCTTTTTAAGTACATCCAACATGGACTCTTGAATCTTTTTTCTCTCTGCTCATTGATGTTATGACAGAGCAAGAACTGCAAACAGTAGTCAAGATGCAGGTGCACTAGTACAGCAATACAATGAGTTTTTTGTTTTCTATATTTGTCTAATAAGTCCTAAAATTTCATTTTTTTGCTGTGACTGAGCACTAAACTGAACTTTTTTCAGAAATGTTAAATTTTAGAAGTTTTATATTGTCTCTAAATTGAAGAGATATGGTTTTGATGGTAAAGGATGAGGAATTGCCTGGATGGCCACATCCAAAGAATTACAGTCAACAGCTCAATTGCCAAATGGAAACCAGTAACAAGTGGTTTCCAACCCTCAGGGATCCATATTATTACTATACATATATATACGATTTAATATCTTCATTAATGACATGGATAGGAGGACTGAGTGCACCCTCAGTGAATTTCCAGATGACAGCAAGCTAAGCGGTGCAGTTGATACATTAGTGGCAAGGGAAACAATCCAGAGAGACCCTGACAGGCTTGAGAGGCAAGCCTACATGAACTTTGTGAAGTTCATCAAAGCCAATTATAAGGTTTTATACCTGGGCTGGGGCAATCCCGAACATCAATACAAACTTGGTGATGAATGGATCGAGAAGAGTTCCGAGAAGACCTTAGGGTAACTGGTGGATGAAAAATTCAATGTGAGTGGCAATGAGCACTTGCAACGAAAGCCAATCATATCCTGGGCTTCTTGAAAAGAAGCATGGCCAATAGGTTGATGGAGGGGATTGTACCAATCTGTTGTGCTCTCCAGAGACCCCACATGGACTACTGTGTTCAGCTCTGGGACCTCTAGAACAAGAAAGGCACAAATCTTCTGGGGAGGGTCCATATAAGGGCTATGCAAATGATCAAAGGGCCAAAAAAATCATTCCTATGAAGACAGGCCGATACAGTTGGGTTTGCTTGTCCTGGAGAAGATTCCAGGCAGACCTTATTGTGTCTTTTCAATACTTGTAGGGGCCTTATTAGAAAGATGGAGAGAAACGTTTTACAAGGGCATGTAGTGACAGAACAAGGGATAATGGTTTTAAATGGAAAGACTATAGATTTAGATTAGATATTAGGAAGAAATGCTTTACTATGAGGGTGGTGAGACACTGGAACAAGTTGCCTAGGGAAGTTGTTGATTCCCCCTCCCTGGAAATGTTTGAGTCCAGGTTGGATGGGGCTTTGAGAAACCTGGCTTGGTAGAAGGTGTCCCTGCCCATTGCAGGAGTGTTGGACTAGATGATCTTTAAGGTCCCTTGCAACCCAACCCATTCTATGATGACTTTCCTGACCAGCAGTAACCAGTCCAGAACTGATTATCAAACATATGGAATATTTGGATTGTGTGAAACAAGTCATGTAGAACAGCTGCTTATTAGACCAACAGCTTTGCAAGGAGAAGCAGAATAAATTAAATACATAGATATATGTATATATATTTGTTGTTTGTTTTGTTTTTTCTTATCTGTGTTTACTTGTTAGATAAATCGCACTCTAGATATTGGGGAGGAAGGGGAGGAAAAGTTAAATGCACTATAATGCAAGGTCTTAGGGGTAAAGTCTAAACAAAGGAAATTTGCAATGTTGTTTTTTGCTTTTTTTTTTTTTTTAAAGCATAATCACTTTTTTTTTTCCTCCCTTCCTTTGTCCCCTTACAGAAAAACTTTTCATGTTTTTATATATCACTCCTAAAAAAAAAAATAGACTGAGGGCTCATAAGCTGTAGAAGAAGTAAAGTGTAATCAGCTTGTGAGTTCTTTCCTTAGAACTTAGAAAATTGTTCCACAGTTCTGAAGTACCTGAAATCAGACAGAAGCTGTCTCCTTAAGCAAAAACTCCTCAAAAGCCAGAATACTTGTTGTATGATTCTTGTGAACCTAGCAAGAACTCCCTCCTCCCACAAACATCCCTCATATTTTGTAGAGATTAAAACATAACACAGGAAAAGAGACAAGGTATTTAAAAAGAAGATGAAACTAGTGTTTAAAGTCCAAGTGGCAATGAACTTGATCTGACATTGTTGAACTTAACCTTTTTACTTCATTTGCAAAGCATTTTTTTAAAGTTGCAGCTACTAAGTTTGTTTTCTACCCCTCCAGTTGCTAACATAAATAAATTTTCATATTACCTTTTCAAGAGTGTTCTGTATGATTGCAACAATTTTACAGAATTGCATTCATGATGAAGTCAGAGACTCAAGAAGAGGTACTTTCTAATCACTTGGCTTGCCCTGTGTATTCTCTTTAGTTTGTCAGAATACTTCTAAAGAATAGTAGGATATTCTTATAGGATACATTAATAGTAGGATAATAGGATCTATTTCATCTCTAATTAAGTATCAGTTTAAAAACAGAAAAGAGACTTTTTTATATTCCGTCACAGGTCCAGACTTTGTGAGTAAGAACACGGGCAGAGAGATGAGGACACAACAATTGCCTTCTCACAGAAGGCAGGTCAAACCTGGGAATTTATTTTCCTTTACCAAGAAGTCTTGAAACATAAATTCCCTGCCAAACAGAAGCAGATTTGTCACAACTAAATGGAATGAAATTGTATGTCCAATCAGTTACTTCTATTCCTTTTCTAACACCTTGTAGCAAAAAATAATAATAATAAAAAAACAACAGCTTAACCAAAAATGATTTAACTTTAGTCCTATTTGAATCCAAAATGTTAAATGCCTATTTCATTTCCACAAATAAATTATTTTGTTAATCAAAGCCATACATTTGTGAGAATTTAAACACAAGTAGGTTACCATTTGAAAATGTAAAAGTTTTTTGTATAACTTTTCACTATATATGTTCAAACTGTAAATGGAGATTTTTCTTGGAAACTACTTTCATTGACATTGTTATACATGTAAATGGCTCAGTCTTCAAAATAGGACTATAATCAAAGTTTACGATTTATTAAAGGAATAGAGGTAAGCAAACAGCGCTGGGTGCGCCGGGAGTCTCTGCTCCACCAAGATGCACATCAAGCAGCTGATTTTTATGCTACTACACCAATACATATTCATTACTACTTCTAAAAAAAAACAAACAGGGTTATTATAATTAGTTTCCAGAATCCAAACCCTCCTACTGGAGCATGCGTATCAGTCTCTGGTGGTCCCTCTGGGGGTCTCTGGGGGTCTCTCGTGCTGAAGGCTCATAGTCTTCCTCCCTCTTGTCCTTCTCCTTTATCCAACTTGGCTGTATGTCAGAGACTTGTGCAGCATCCCCTGCAAGCTTTGTCTTTTAGTTGTTCTTCAGCTCTCCCCATCTCCTTAATCTCCTGGCCAGATATCAGAGACTTGCATAATGTCCCATGCAATAGTCATAATAGTTAGCAGTTATTCTGAAACCTCCCAGATATCAGAGACTCCAAGGAAAAGCCTACAAATACATTTCCCTTCAAGATCTCTATTGACACGAATTGATAAAACATTCCTTTGCAAGACAGAAGAACTATCTACATTAACCACTCTGTTTTTCTTAGACTTGTGGTTGTTAGGAATGTTTTAACAATTCGTGTCAATAGAGAACAGTCCTGTCTGCCTCTGGGCCCTGCACTGGCAATTTAATTCTTGAACCACAGATGCAGTGTGTCCCAGTCTCCCCCTCATTCTAGTCAATTTATCAAGTCTTCAGAAAATACTCCTCAAATTTATGAACCTGTTTGCCTTTGTTATTCAGGACTTCTATTTCTAACAGTTACAGCCTTTTTTCTTGTCTTCTTCGAGATTAACTTAATACTGCTATAGGTGTGACTGTCCCTGTGAATGGCTGGTGAGGAATGTTTTAATTACTTGTGAAGTGTCAATAAGAAAGCTATTTGTGTTTGTATGAAGTCTTTGATGTCTGGGGGTTTCAGAACAACCGATAACAACTAGTGACTGTTATGGGATACTATGCAAGCCTCTGATATCTGGCCAGGTGGCCAAGAGATTAAGAAGAAGAAAAAAAAGAAGCTGAAAGATGGCTAGGAGACAAGACCTGCAGGGGATGCTGTGTAAACTTGACATGGTGCCAAGGAAGTACAAAGGGGAAGGACAAGAAAAAAACTTGGAGAGGAAGACTACGAGCCTTCAGCATGAAAGACCCCTAGAGACCCCCAGAGGAGACTGATGCACATGCTCCAGTAGGAGGGACTGGACCCCGGAAGCTAATTATAATAACCTGGTTTTTTTTAGAAGTAGTAATGAATATGTATTAGTCTAGGAGCATAAAAATCAGCTGCTTGATGTAACTGGTGTGCATCCTGGTGGAGCGGAGACTCCCGGTGCACCCAGCACTGTTTGCTTACCTCTATTCTTTTATATTCTTTTAATAAATCCTATTTTTTATTGAATCCTAATTTGAATCCTGAGCCATTTCTAACAGCTCCATTCCTTTATTTTCTCAGTTCATGGAGGGAACGTGTATCAACCATGACTACAGACTATATAGCTCAAGATCCTGGTATATTACTAATTTTCAGAAATACTTTTGTTTAATTCTAATCAAGCACTTTAAAGAAATCAGACAGTAAAAGCAAGGGCTTTTTCAGAAATACCCAGCAACTTTGTCACTATGAAAATGTCTACCACTAGATTATTTTCTTACCCAGTACCTGTTTTTCTTCATCATTCTATACTTCCACACCAGTTTGGGTGGTGAGTTATAGACCTAGTTGTAGGCAGTTTATCATTTGCATATGATCCTTGGAAAGACAGAAACAGAAAAGGAAAAAAAAATAAATCACAGATCAGGAAAGTGTTTTCATCCTGTCTCAAACTGTCAGCCTCAAAGCCTCAGCAAAAGTAGTAGAGCTAGCCATACACAAAGGGTGAAAACATTGCAATAATAGCCATCATCTTAGGTTTGCTATCTCCCATCCAGAATACAAGGCAAAAAGTATCTATATACAGAAATATGCAGTCTGTATGAGCCACAGTGGTTTACTCTGGAAGCTTCTTTATTCAGCATGAATAACAGGAACTTTAAAGAACTGGATTAAAAATCAAAATGAGTCTACTAGACTGATGTACTTAGCTCCAATCATGGACCTCTTCTGCTTGCATATTCAGGACAGCCTTCAAGGTCATAAGTATATTCTCTGTATACAATTTTTGTTTAACAACATTTCTAGAGAAATGTTGTTAACATTTCTCTAACAACCCTTCTGCTGTTCTAGTGGAGGAACAAATGTCTGGAAACTGAAATCATTAGTGTTTAGTAGTTTCTGCTACAATAGTGTAAGACACTCCCAAGGTTTGAGGCTGTGAACTTCTAGGTTGCAGTTTTCTTTCCCAGAGCTCAAATTTCTTCTGTTTTTCAGTTACCATTAAAACAAGCAAGACCTGGCAACTGTATTTTACAAAAACAAGATAATTACACTATAACATGAACAATTTGAGATATACACAAAAATAACACTTTAATGCAAATTTATTTTTTATATTCTCCTAATCATTCACTCCGCATTAGTGCTCTCCTGCATGAAGTGGGATTCCTCTTCCTCCACTTTGTTCTCTTTTGATCCTTCAAATCTCCTCAGTTTTCTTACTACCTGGACTTCGTTACAAAGGCACAGTCAGAAAGAGTTATTTTTTCAGACAAGAACAAGTTAACCTGTGGACTTCCTTTTGAATTAACAATCATGTGGATTAGTGTTATTAGTATGTTATAGTGAACACTGGAATGCATCGTCCAATATGGAGTATGAAATAAAGTATACACAAATAATCCCTATTTTAACATACATACGCTAAGACATGAGTGTTAGGAAAAAATATATACTAAAGTTTGTTATTCATCCAACAGTCACTACTTGTTGATTGCCACACCATAATGCAAAGCTCACCTCCAAGAAATACTGAGTCAGGCAAGGAGAAATTTGCTTAACGTGCTGTAGAAGAGGTATCTTCGTAGAAATCTGTTAATGTATACAGTCCAAAACAAACAAATTCCAAATTCATGCAAACCAAACCACCACAAACAAACCAAACCAACCAACCAAACAAACAAACAAAAAACAAACAAACAACAACAACAACAACAACAAAAAACAGTCCAAACAGTTGTCCTCCCTCTTCCTTCCCTGGCCCCCCAAACCAACAAACCAACAAAATCCAACTTTAGAACAACCACCAGACATAAACACACTGGTAACTATTGGTAACTATGTTCTGAATTCATCTTGAAAACTGTAGAAGCTAAAAACAAATATGCTGATACTTTGTCATCATCAAGTAAGGCTTGATTTCACTGGGTTTATTTTCTAAACAGAAACTTTGACACTAACATTTTTTCACATATAAGCCCTAATAGACATTTAATTAATGATTCTGATAACTGATGAGGCAGTTGATGAGCTCTGAAGTTAACTATCTTCTTCAGAATTTATGTAACTGATTAAGAAAATAAAAACCTTTGGGCAGAAATATCGCCGCTCTTACAAGTGATAGGTTCTTTATCACAAACACAAATACATGCACACTGTAGAAAGTGAGTTTTTTTAAAAATATATTATACAGAGTTTACTGAGAGAAAGGTAACTGAAGAGTTTAAGCTTAAATTCAAGGAATGAAAAATCTCTAAGACAGAAAGAAACAATTTGATACTCAGCAGAACACATGTTGGGGAGTAAACATACAAACAAGCAAACAAACAAAAAATGCTAATATATTAAAAGTGTGATCTTTGAAGAGAAGAATTTGCTATAGAATTGCATATAGTTCTGAATTGCTATGATTCATACAATATTAAAGCCAAATGAAGAAGCCAAAACGAGAAAGTGAAACAATTGTTAAAAAAGGATGGTTTGTGTATGTCAAACTATGGGAATTCATGTCTGAAATGTATGGCAAGTTTCCAGTACAGTTAAGTTTATTCGTGAGCAACAAAAGCAGAAGTTTATTGAGAATACTTACAATTAATAGTTTACAAAATAATAGGTTTTTAGGTACATATAATTCAAATCTGTTAACAGATTTGAAATTGCAATCATCCAATAAAAACACCATGTATAAACTCATTTCATGACTGTTTTGTTTGTTTGCTTGTTTGTTCTACAGATCAAGTTAGACTGAATAACTAGATGTATATACAAAATATAACTTCATATATTTCTTTAAAGGAGTTCTTTCCCCATCTGAAAACTATAATCATTGTCACACACAAATGAATATGCAAATATAAAGAGAAATTAGTCTAACTCATTGCTTTCTTTGCTTACCATATACTCTCTGTGGTACATGTGCAAAGATTCCCTAGGCAATACAATTCCCTAGGGTATACAAGGTTAGTGCCAATACAGACAGGAAGCATTCAATGGAAGAATTAAATATTAGTTGTAATTTATTACTAATTACAAAATCTTAGCAAACACATGCTTTGTTGCATAGTATATTATCTTTAGCTTGCATAACATGCCTAACAACCTATGAGAGTAAATACAAAAGAGTGAAAGTAAATATTTTTTCTGCTTACACCCAGATTCACCTTATTATGTGCTGTAAAACCCATATATCCTCCTTTTCACAATTACATACTGCTGGTACTGTATTCTCTTAAAATTTGTTACTCTTTTCTAATTTTCTGTACCCTTTTTGAAGGGTACCCTTTTTATTTTTTATTATTTCTGAAAGTACTATTCATTCATGACAAACAGTAAGCAACTTCATTACTGAGCTCTTTCTGGATGGAGTGAATGTCTGTCAGGTGTGGCTTTAATTGATAAAATGTGTTGTCATGTCCTGTTTAGGGAAAGAGTCCTTCATTCTGTCAGGCCAAAAAAAAAAAAAAAAATGTTGGCATCCTTCTACCTTGTTCCACAGATCTGTTTTTACACTTCTTTTCTGGGGAGGGATGGTGCTTGAAAGCACCACTGAATTTCAAAAATTGTAGATTTACAAAACAATGGACTAAAAGTAAATGGAAAAATGAAAAATGTTGCCCAAAATAGATATAAGTTGTATTACAATTTATATGATGCTTTTATTCACTTGCTTTTATCCACTGAGTAAATGAATGTCTAGGATGTTAACTGTTCCAAAATGATAGAAATATTATTCCTATTAGCAAGTCTGGACTGCATGAAGTACAGTAATTCTGAAATGAAAGAATATGAACTCTTGAAAATATTAATGATACACAGAAAAATACATCAGTTTTTAACACTAAGCCTATAAACATAAGCCTAATCACAGTGAATATATTCAGATTTACTGAATATATTCCAAATCTTCAATGAAGAAATAGAAAAGTCACATGTTTAAAAAATTTTGAAAGAGTCAAAGTATTGAAGGACTTAAAAATACTTTGTAACAATCTTCATTATAGAACTGAACCTGCTATTGGGAACAGGTGTGATTTTATGTGCATTGCTTGATGGTATGCATAAGTTTTAACATATTCAGATGGTTCAGATGGTTTGAATAAAAAAAAAAAAAAAAAAAAAGATTTTGGAGACAGAGAAGAAAATATCTATAGTAGTCATTATAAAGTATGTTTTTTGTCTGATAATAGAAATACAGATTTTTTATAAATCATTATGACCAATATTAATCTAACAACAACATAGGGACTGACAACTTTAAAAATGATAAAGAACTCTGGAAATGTGATTTAATCTTACATGATCTCCATTGCTACTATTATGTATTCGATGGGAAATCTAGAGAAAGTTAGAGGGGGAGATATTTCTGTTGTTAAAGAAGATAAGCAATAAGTAAATGCAACTTAAAGTTAGAATTAAATTTGGTAGCATATTTAGGGTATCAGTTTGTAAAGCACCTTGTGACATAGCACTTCTTAATTAAATAAAAAATTTGGAAAGCAAGGGTAGAGCAGACAAAACTCAGTGCCTTTTTTTTTTATAAGAAAAATAACAATAAGAAAAATAACAATTAATCCTGACCAAAATAAATAAATAAATAAATAAATAAATAAACAAACTACTTAGCCCACAAATTGAGACATTAGACATTACATCAGTAAGAAAAAGATAACAATTCAGATAGAGAATTAATTTTTCATTTAATACCCAGTACCTTATTGCTGTCATGATGGACAAAATTGACACTGAAAGCACAGACTCACAGATTGAAATTGAAATCTTGCAGATATAATACAGCTAACAGCAGTTACTCCTTCCACACGTACCTTCAACTATTACTACAGAACTGGATTTCAAGTAAAATTAAGGAAGACTTATACAGTTTTATAAAAATTATGCTTACAATGAATAAACACAGATTTATAACTTGTTATGACTGCAAGAACACTAAAATGTTCCATGGTTTCATACATTTATGTTGAAACTGTATTAAGATATCTTCTACACTGTCTACTTGAATACAGAATTTTAGCTGGAGCATACTTTAGCAGGGATTATTTACGAAGATGTTTCTGAAGAGGTAAGCTATGTTACAACCAGTACATTTTGAAATGAAAGTGAGTTGAAAGAGGTAGGTTTGTAATCACTGATTTACAAAGGCAGATATTAATAGCTCATCTAGGATTTTGTCTGACCTTCACATTTTCTGGTGCTCATAAATTATAACTGTGGTGTTACTATAACAGGTAGAGATGATTCAGTATTCAAAAAACAGATTGGAAATTAATGATATTGTTTGGACTTCCACATGTATCTTTCTAAAATGTAAACATACCTAGCTATGTCTGCTGATGCATCAACTGGGAGAATATTCATGCACAAAACATTGGGAACATGACTGTAACCATATTGCTTACCCCTGGAGATACATATCTACATTATAGATCAATTATGCTGATATTTATACCATTAGGTTTACTTCTCCAAAATCAATTGACATTTCACAAGCACACTAGATTCACAAATTGAAACATTTCCAAAGACGAAAAACAAATGAATGAAGATATTGATCACACACTGATAACAACACACACACTGCATTAATTTTTTCACAGCTGAAAGAGAAGAATTAATTCATTGCAAATATATTTGCCTTGGAATTGTTCAAAGGCAATGGAGTTTCCAAAGAATTAATATTATATATATATAATATGTATATTTATTAATAACTACACTATATTATTGAACAGATTTTATTGTGAATGCTTCAGGTGAACGCAAATAAATCTTGGCTCTGGCTTCTGATTTAAGATATAGAAAAATAATCATAGCATAAAGTAAAATAATAATTTAACATTTACCCTCAGTGAGTTGAGGGTACATATCCTCACCCTGACTCACAGACATAGTACAAGTATTTTGACACAAAAACAGAATCCAATCTAAGTTTAAACTGAAAGAACCATGCTGTGTGCAGATTCAACTAATTAAAATTTTAAATATAGCTACCCTATGATCTGTAAAGCAATTTCAATCAATGAACTATTTTAATTACATCAAATGCTTTTATAAAAGGGGTTTTAATTGCAATCTACTTTAGCTATCCATTAGTTAATACATTCACATGAATGAATATAACTCATAGTTAGGATATCTTGATCATATGGCCAACACATACAAGGTAACATGCTGATGTTTGCAAAAAAATTACCCTTATCTCTTGTTAAGGAGAGTAGAAATATTTTTAAATATTTGGTGAAATTTTATTCATGTTCTGTTTATTCAAGGGTATTGTTCTTGTATTTCAATGGTAAACATTCAAAAAAAAAAAAAAAAAAGAAGAAAAAATAAAAAGATCACAGAGTCGTAGAATCATAGAATGGTTTGGGTTGGAAGGAACATTAAAGATCATCTGGTTCCAACACCTCTTCCATGGGTAGGGAAACCTCCCACCAGACCAGGTTGCCTAAAGTCCCATCCAGGCTGGCCTTTAACACTTCCAGGAAGGGGTCACACACAAATTTCTGGGCAACCTGTTACAGTGCCTCACCACCCTCAGAGTAAAGAATTTATTTATATCTTATCTAAATCTGCCCTTTTTAAATTTAAAACCATTATTCCTTGTCAGAGTACCCCATTAGGTAATAGAAGGCCACTATAAAATCTGCCTGTAACCTTCTCTTCTCCAAGCTGAATAACTCAAACTCTCTCAGCCTGTCTTCACAGGAGAGGTGCTCCAACCCCTTGATGATCTCTGTGGCCTTCTTCTGGACTCATTCTAATCTAATCATGTTCTTCTTGTGCCAAGGGACCCAGAGCTGAACACAGTACTACTGGTGGGTTGTCATGAGAGCAGAGTATAGGAGGAGAATCAACTCTCTTGCCCTGCTGGCCATGCTTCTTTTGATGCAGCCCAGGATACTGTTGGCTTTCTGGTCTGCAAGCACACATTGCTGGCACACACTGAGCTTCTCATTGACCAACACCCATCCACCCTCCCCGTCCTCCTCAGCACTGCTCTCAATCCATTTATCACCAGGTCTGTACTGATACTCAAGTGGCCAAGAAGGCCAACAGCATCCTGGCTTGTATGAGGAATAGTGTAGCCTGCAGGAGCAGATGATGCCTCCACTTCTTGCTCATCTCCAGCCTACTGGCTCTGGGGAATTTTAGAGAGAATCTGGATGCTGTGCCAGAATTGCTCAGCAATAGACAAAACATTGTTGTGATACGATTGTTGTGTAGCTGTTCTAGCTACAAATGCAGAGCACAACACTACATGGGCCACTGCAGGGGGTTAACTCCATCCCAGTTAGACCCGGTACAAACATGTGGCTAGTGCTTTTGCTGGTGAAGACAGGCAAAAATGTCATTGAGTACCTCAGCCATATGCCAGATGACCAGGTCTCCCATTTCCTTCTGGAGAGGGCCTATATTTTCCTTAGTCTTCATTTTATCACTGATGTAGAAGCCTTTCTTGTTGCTCTTGATGTCTCTGGCCAAATTTAATCCTAACAGGGCTTTCACTTTCCTAATCTGACCCCTGGATGCTCTGACATTGTCTCTGTATCCCTCCCAGGCTATCTTTCCTTACTTCCACCTTCTGTAGGCCTTGATTTTCTCCTTCAGTTTGGCCAGGAGCTCCTTGTTGATGCAGACCTCCTGATGTCTTTTTCACAAACTTCCCCTTTGTTGGAATGCATTGTTCTTGAGTTTGGAGGAGGTGATCCTTGAATATTAACCAGTTTTCTTGGGCCTCTATTCTGTCCAAGGTTTTGTCCCGTGGTACTCTACCAAGCAGATCCCTGAAGAGGGCAAAGTCACATCTCCCAGAATCCAGTGTAGTGAGCTTGCTGTGCTCCCTCCTCACTGTCCTCAGGATCCTAAACTGAATCATTTCATGGCCACTGTTGTCAAGGCTTCTCTTGAGCTTCATATTCCCCACCATCCCCTTCTTGTTGGTGAGAATAAGGTCCATTGTGGCACCTTTCTTCATTGGCTCCTCTACCACTTGGAGAAGGAAGTTGTACTGCTGTGGTGTTCCTCCAAAAGATACCAGGATGGTAGAAGTACCCCATGGGACTTGCGAACATGAGGCTATAGAGGGCCTCATCTGCTTGGTCATCCTGGATGGATGCTCTGTAGCAGGCCCCCACTATAATGTCACCTGTCCCTGCACTACCTTTAATCCTGACCCACAAGCTCTTTGTCAGCTCCTCATCCATCTCCAGTCAGAACTCCATGCACTCCAGCTGCTCATTGACATAGAAAGCAGTGACACCTCCTCATCTCCCTTGCCTGTCCTTCCTAAAGAGCCCATATCCTTCCATTCCAACACTACAGTCATGGGAGCCATCCCACCATGTCTCCATAATGCCAATGACATCACAGCCCTGCAGGCATGCATACATCTCTAACTCCTCTTGTTTATTGCCAACTCTATACACATTAGCATAGAGACATTAAAGATATTAAAGCTGGGCCCCTGGTGAAGCTGACTTAATGGCTGGAGTGGCTGTAATTCCTTTTTGCTGTTCTTCAGGTGCTCTCCTGCTGATTCATAACCCTTTTCCAGATTCTGGACATTTATTGCTAACACCAGCATCAAACTGGGAGGAGTGGGATGAATTGAGGTTCCCTACCCCAGCAACTTTAGTTTAAAGCCATCCTCACCAGCCAGGCAAGCCTATGACCAAAGATGCTCTTATCCTTCTCTGACAGGTGGATCCCATCAACTCCCAGCAGACCAGGTTTCTCAGAGTACCATGGTCTAAGAAGCTGAAGCCCTCTATGTAGCACCAGTTCTGTAACCATCAGTAGATTTGCTAGATTTGACTGGTCCTTTCAATCCCCTTCACTTTGACTGGCAGGACTGATGAAAAAACTACCTCTACTGCTGGTCCCAGTACTCTGTATTCCCTCTTGATACTCCCCAGACAGCTCCTGGCTGCATCACTGGTGCCCATGTGAAACAACAGCAGT
This sequence comes from Netta rufina, assembly GCF_964035555.1. Taxonomy (NCBI): domain Eukaryota; kingdom Metazoa; phylum Chordata; class Aves; order Anseriformes; family Anatidae; genus Netta; species Netta rufina. The sequence continues at coordinate 101,142,682 of NC_140123.1, forward strand.
GAATAATAGTTATTAGGCTGTACATGGCTTGGCAATGGCATCCCTGATACAAACCCCTGGTACGCAGCAGACTTCTCTCAAGTGCAGTTGAGGTCAGATGGGTTCTTCTGTACCTCTCAGAAGAGAGTCTTCTACTGCTATCACCGGTTGTCTTTTCTTAGTTGAACTGGTTGTTGTACTGGGAACAGACTGGGCCGCCTCACTCAGCTCCAGCCCCCCTTCAATAAGTCTTTCCTTTGCAGTCTGCAGAGGGGTGAAGTGGTTCTATAAGGGTACCTCAAGCTCCAGGGGAAGACTTGTCCTCCTGCTAGTCCTTGTCATTGCCAGCTTCCACTCTCCAGTGTTATTGCCCCCCCACCCCCTTCTTCCTATGAGTGTCAGTGAGGAAAATGTCAGTTTCAGGCAGTTTGGCCATGAGCTGCGGGTCCACTTCAGACCATCCTAGGATCCAACTGCCTAACTGCTCCTCAGCCTCCCAGATACTATGCAGCCTTTTCACTGTCTCCTGCACCTCAGGCACCTGCTACAGGAGGTCCTCCACTAGGGCATACCTTTTGCAGGCAGGTCTGTCACTTGTCCATGCTCCAGGAGAAAGGTGTAGGCAATTAGAGTCAGGCTTAAGTATTTTATACACTGACTTTTACATGAATGATAAAAAATAAATAAATAAATAAAATAAAATAAAATAAAATAAAATAAAATAAAATAAAATAAATGTAATCAAACGTGTCATTAAAGTCTTCACAAAACTTTTTCCTTTTTTTTTTTTCTTTTTAATGTATGCAGATATGTAAATAAATTCCTGTCCATGTAAAATTTAGTTTTTGTTGCTTACCTCATCACCTAATCTTTAGTTTGTAAGGAGCAGGGTGTTATTACAAACTAATAACAACAATGGAGTAAATTCTGTAGAGATACATGGTGTCACTGCTGTCAACATAAGAGAACAGAACAACAAAGCCCATCTTCTCTATTTAATTTCTACATTCTAATGCTTATAGTATTGCTAGCTTTCTAGCAGGCTTCACAAAGCATAGCAATTGGCTGAGAAGTACAGATCCTGTTTTATTGCCATTGTGCAAAAAATTGATATTTCCAGACCAAATTTACCCTATATTGTTCAAACTGAAGCATTTGGAATCTTAGCTGTTATTTGGCCATTGGTCATTTGCCCAACTGTTGTGTTTAGTTAGCTGTTGCTGAAAGCTAAATGGTATCTCATGGCAGTTCTGTCATGAAGCAGCAAGTTAGAAAAGAATCATCTGATGAATCAGTATCTATATTGGTGAAACAGAAATGCCAATAGAGAAAATTATTTATGATCATGGTAATTATTCAGAAGAATGCTGCTATGAAGAGATATTCGCTGTGTAAAAGGCATAATCTGTATAATTGTTACTGCCCAGTTACTGTCCACTTGCTAAGTATATACACCAATGATAAAAGACTCTTCACAGTCTTCAAGAAGTGTGAGCTATTTTGAATATTCATATTCCAGGAATTGAAGTAATTTAAGTTGAAAGGTATTCTGCTTTGTTTAGACAACTAAAGTAATTTACCTTCATGCATAATCAAGCAGGCTTGCATTTTAATTGAAATAGAAAAGTTAGTGTGCAGTAAATACTGCACAAATAATTCCAAACTGTGGAAATTCACAATATATATAATTATTATTTTTAAAGTATTTTGAAAAATTCACATGCTTTCAGCTTTTAAAGTATGACAAAAGATTATATTTTGTCCTGAATTTATCGTATTTATCCTTTGATCTTTGATTCCAGCAGATATACTCCAATATTACTAATTATTTTCTCAGCACTGCAGGTATAACCAACAATATATTTCAAGTTCTAAAATATTCCAACTCTAGCAACTAACATTTGGTGATTTTAATCAATTGTTTACATCTCTATTAAAGAGGAAAAAATATGGAAACAGAAACCTTCACAAATCTTACAGTATTTGTAAATACTGTAATATAATATGTATATAAATCATAATTTATATACAAATATGGATGCTCAGAAAAGTGATATTAAGTTATTCAACATTAAATTGGTTGTAGAGTTTAAACCATGTTTTGAACCATGGCAAGAAGAAACTGTTTCTTGCTATATGCGTATGTAAACATTGCTTAACAACAACAACAACAGCAACAACAACAACAAAATCTTCAACCTGTGTGTATTTCAACTGAACTCAGCATTCAGTAATGTTAAAATATAAGTAAAATTGTATCGCACTAACTTTCAAAGGAGGGATATATCTAACAGGTGATGAAATTATGTTCAGAAACCTGCATGTCACATTCAATATTATTTAGGGGTGTCAAATTTGTGAATGTGTAAAATGTGTATGGACAAGAATAAAGAACCCAGATCTTAGAAGTATTTAAAAATGTTTATTGCATTTTTTGGTGTCTCATCTAAACTGCATGTTTGTTAGTTAAAATGACGTCATGGTGGAGAAGTACAACTTTTCTTAATTCTTTTCAGAATTTATTTTAATATTTCTTTTGCTTATTAAAATTGACAATAAATGCTGCAGGTAGAGATGCACCGTTTTTAAAGGTGGAATATATTAAAACAGACTCTATCACCAATCAATCATTATACACCACTTACAGCAATATTAATTCCATGTGTCCTAATTTTTTTTAGTACAGTATCAAATGACAGATCTTTTAAGCTTCCAAAGAACATTATGTTTATCTCTGACTTTAGAATGACCATATCAGTTTGCACACAGAGGAAAGTTTTGAAGAGTTCCTCCCCATCCCATTATCATTTTAACTTAACAGTGTAATCAGTTACTGAGAAGGACCCATATAGACCCAAATAAGGTTAGCCACCATTTTCTGGTGTTCTGAGCAGTTGGAATAGACTTGAAAGTTTAATTTGACAGCCCTCTATAGGATTTTCAGAGCAAACAAAAATACAAAACCACACTAATTTTTGATAACTGCAAAAGTCTTAATATTTTGTTTATTGTATACCAGATATAAGCACTATTTCTTTTACTATCCAGTCTCCCAGGACAGGATTTTGCTGACTCAACAAAAGGTATACAAACCTTTCCAAAAACCATGAGTTACAAAGCGATAGAAAGAAAAAGATTTCCAAACCTCGTAGACTGGATACAAGTGAATGTGAATGTGAATTCTTCATAAATGGTATCCGTTTCATCACAAAAGTGGCTAGATTTAAGTAAATTCTTTGTAGGTATGGGCACACGAAAAGTTACTGACTCATCAAAAGACACAAGGAACCCTGAGGTGGGCTGAAAAGAATCTAATTAAGTTCAACAAGGAGAAGTGCAAAGCCCTGCACCTGGGAAAGAACAACCCGAGGCACCAGTGCTTGCTGGGGGCTACCCCATTGGAAAGCAGATTTGCTGAAAAAGCATCTTGGTGGACTTGAAGTTGAACATAAGTCAGCAAGGTGCTGACTGCCACTAAGAAGGCTAATGGTATTGTCTGCATTAGACAAAGTATCACCAGAAAGTAAAGGGAGGTGATGCTTCCCCTCTACTCAGTATTGTTGTGGCCCTACTCAGCATTCATGAGGCCACACCTGGAGAACTGTGTCTAGTTCTGGGCACCCCAGTACAAGAGAGTCATGGACATGCTGGAAGGAGTCCAACATAGGTCCTCAAAGATGGTGAAGGGACGGGAGCATCTCTCCTATGATAAAATGCCTAGAGTTGGGAATGTTTAGCCTGCAGAAGCAAAGGCTCAGAGTAAGAATCATATCAACGACTACAAATACCTGAAGGGCAGATGAAAAGAAGACAGAGTCATGCTTTTTCCAGTGGTGCCTGATGACAGGATAAAAAGCAATGGAAACAAAATGAAATACAGGAGGTTCTGTCTGAAAGTAAGGAAACACTTCTTTGCTGTGAGGTTGACTGAGTTCTGGAACAGGTTGCCCAAAAACGTTGTGGAATCTCCCTTCTCGGACAACTTCAAAATCCCTCTGGGTCTTCAGGTAGCCTTCTCTAGGTGACCCTGCTTGAGCAACTAGGTGACCTCTGGAGGTTCCTTCCAACCTCAACCATTCTGTGATTCTGTGAAGCCACACAGAGTATGCCTTAGATAGTAAACTATAGGTTTAGGCAAACATAGCATTGACTTGCTGAACTGATACTTCAACCTCTACTGATACAGAAAGCACAGAATTTGAATTTCAGTCTGTGAAAAACAGCTTTATACCCCAGGCAGATTGTATTAATTGTGAGACAAACTGCTAAGTTCTATTTATTTATTTGTTTGTGCAGAGAAGGAAACTTCCAAAGAGATGATTTTAGAATTCCTACTCTCACTTTTAAGAGCCAACACTAATTGCCATTCCTAAAACAATAATGAAATCTAAATATCCAGTGTAATTTCATTTTTATAGTGGGGTAGAGCAACCTTATACAGCCTTAACTATACAGCCCTTGTTTCTTTTGCCTCTATGAAAAGTCAATTAGTATGGAACTTTCCCTGACAATCTCAGAGAAGAAAGTCAAATTGAACTTAGAGTCATTTTTAATCTTTGTTCAATTCATTGGTTGGAAGACTATCTGTGGTGGTTTACTTGGGTGAGCAGCCAAGTTCCACCATGGCAGCTCTCTCACTCCCCCTCCTCAAAGTGGAAGGGGGAGAAAATTAGACACAAAGAGCTCAAGTTTTGAGATATGAATGATTTAATTAAAGGGAAAAGTGTGTGTGTGTTGGGGGGGGGGGGGGGGGGGGGGGGAGAGGAGGAAAGAAAAAGAGAAAAAAAGCAAAGGCCTCATGGAAGCACAGAGAAGAAGAAGAAGAAAAAAAATCAGTTAGTCTCTACTTCCCATCAATGAGTGATGTTCAGCCACATACTGGGAAGCAGGGCCTCAATACACATAGCAGTTGTTCAGGACAGACACTTCCACAATGAGAGCACCCCCCTCTCTTTCCCCTTTCTCACCTTTTATTGCAGAGTGTGACACCACATGGTATGGAATATCCCTTTGGTCAGTTTAGGTCAGCTGTCCGCTCACCATCACTTACCTATCCCCAGCCTGCTGGCTCTGGGGTGCTTGGAAGGAGTTCTTATGTGGTGCCAGTATTGTGCAGCAATAGATACAACACTGGTGTGATACCAGTGCTGTTCTAGCTACAAGTGAAGAGCACAGCTGTATGGGCTGCTACAGGGAAAGTTAACTCCATCCCAGCCAGACCCAGCACACTATCTTATAGGAGTTTTTGTTTTGTTTTGTTTTGTTTATTGTATATTTATATAACATGATGTTACCTCAACATTTGTGATCTTAGATATTACCAAAAGAATCCTTTCTGTTATTATTCTTTTATTGCAGTGGTTGTAGGAGGCAGCAACAGACAGAGAAGAGGAGATATTGTGGATATATTATTATAGGTATTATGAAAGGCCTATAGACCTTGAATATGACTTTATTGCTTGACTAGTGCATTAAACATCATCTAATTCAAGGTTGATTGAACTTGACTGCTTGGTTTTTAAGAGACACTTTCAATTGACCAAACTGTCTCAGAAAAAAAAAAAAAAAAAAAAAAAGACTCCTGTTTATGCATCCGTCACAACTCAAAGAAAGAAAAAACGTTACAGGTTTGCAGAAATCAGTTCATCTGACATGATTGAAAAGGTATTACAAAAAGTCTGGTCAAAGACTGATTTATATCTAAATAAGACTCACAAGCACAGAATACTTTGCCAATTTTATCACTACCTTTTCTGCTAAATCCTTGTCTAGACTTCTAGGTTATATTTCAAATGTTCAAAGAACAATGTGAAATAAATAGTTCATTAGTCTCTAACTAGTGTATCTCTTCTCCCTCATTTTAACAATAAGAGATTATATTGCTAAAAAATGTGTACCATACTTTTATTCTGTAATTTTTGAGTAATTCCTGTCAATTTACAGAATAAATAATACAAAATAAATTGACTCATTGCTCAATACATTAAGCAACTACTGTATTTTTCCTTATACATACTTAACGCCTCTGAAGTTTTCAGAATTTTTTGATACTCCAATATACAAAAAAGACTTAATGGGACATATAGCACTTGCAGTAATTTACTGATATTTACAGTATAATGTACAGCTATGCTCTTCAAGCATCATTTACCTTAAAATTCTATAATTTACAGGAGTTTAAGTTTCTTAGTAATAAACAGATATCGTATTGTTTTGATTGTTTGAAAAGTTCATAGAGAATTTTTTTTTTCTCCTAAATAAATAGTTAGTGTATCCTTTTGAGGCCCGTATCAGAATTTAAAAAGTTAGAAAAGAAAACAACTTAACAGAATGAAAGAGTGCCAGTGTGAACTACAGGGAAAAAAAAAAATAGAAATAACAGATATTGCCTACAACCTAAAAATATATGAACACAGTCAATTTACCTTCTTGGATACCTACACTGATACCATTGAATTAATCTTTCCCACAGAAAGATCCACATGCTTGGATTTTTAGAGTTATTTGAGATATTTGTAGAGATAGTAGAGATGTCTGCATTGCCATCAGACAGATAATCCCCTAAACATAGCCAACATTTTCACAGAATGTGAGTCCATAACAAAAAAAATGGGCACCTTTACAACATTTGCCTTCCCAGTAACCTCAGTGATTGAATATGCTTGCACAGTTTGGGTCTTTATGTTAGCTTAAACACAAAATATCTTTTTGAAGAGAGGAGGAAGATAATCTCTCAGACACCTAGTCTTTTACTGTATCATTTGTTCTACATCATTGAATGGTTCTACTCACTTGCTGTGGCATCTTTGCTGTAGCGACTTTGATTGAAGATAAAACCAACTACTCATCTAGAAAATATACACAGTGACAACTGTCTGAATACAAACTGAAAGTGATGACAAATTCATCTATAAAAATTATTGGAGTTTGAACGTGAAAGATGAAAACAATTATGTTTTAAAAGCTGTGTTCATTTATTCCACAATTACAAATGCCATATAAAAAGTGAGGTAAATTGGTTCATTTTTATTTGGTTTATAATGCACAAAACCTTTTCTATAAGGTCTGTTCATAAGAGATGAGCAGGAATAATTCTCAAGGAAAAAAAAAAAAGAGTACTGTATCATATTTCTTAATAGCAAAGCTTTACATGACTATGCAGTAATGCTATTCCAGACATAAATCACTATATTTTTCTTTCTTTCTTTCTTTTTTTTTTTTCCCAGAAATATAAGAAATATCAGGAAAAAAAAACATTAATTTGCCATAAAGGTGAATTCTTTATAAAATTTAATTAAACAAATATAAGATGTCAAGAACCTTTTCAAGTGTGTTTTTGATAAGGTAATAAGAAAAACCCTCTCCCTCCCCCCCCCCCCCCCTTTTTTTTTCCTCGTATTAGTAAGATAAAACTTTTTAAATCAGAAACACATATTTTAGCATCAGTAAAATATTTATTTTTACAGTCTATGAGATGCAGGATAAAATCCCCAATAAAATGATGGACATCATCCTCAGAACCATACGGTCATGTTAGCTTAAGTTTTAAGCTGAACCCAACCCTGAATTACCTAATCATCATGCTACTGTTTGCTTTTTTCTCTCTTGGCTGCTAGTCCAGATCTACAGGTCTGGAGACTCAGACATTTACCAGGGACCTGACCTTACTTCAGTGGTATTTGCGGGGACCATATAGGCGGTGCAGGCTGGTTTGATTATGCCTTTGAATCAAGCATGACTGGAACAGTCATCCCCAACACCTTAACCCTCTGAGCTGGTTGACTTTTCTTTTGACATTGATGAGAAGTTACACCCTGAAGTTGAGGCATAAACACAAGAAGAGCCTGCATGCACTTGATGTGGAATGGAAAATGGAATGATCTCCTTACCTAATGCAAGTTTACTAAGCATAACACCAGCACTCATAGAAGTCATCCTCATATTACAGACTACTTTGACTGGCCTTTGTAAGAACCAAATATTAAATTCTTACATAAAGCAAAACATTCTTTACTGAAGTTATTTATGTGTTCAGATCTCTGCTGCATTATTAAAAATGTAAAATATCTGTTTTAAAATATGTATTTTAAATACATTCAGCTGATTAAAAGCTATATTTTCAATTTATTTTTAAAGGAAGTAAAGACACTGGTACTGGATACATGAAGAAAAAAAAAAAAAAAAAAAAAAACAAGCATGTTTTTAGATGTTCAGTAAGACTGAAAGATGATGATTTGAGGTATTGACTACACAAGTGCCTAAACTGAACTGACTGCAATACCTATCATTTCTGTCATTAGGGCAAGCATGCATTACAGTTTAGAAGCTGAATGCACATCTGACACGTGATATATTGATTCTGACAGAACATACATGATCTTTTATGGACCAGTGCCTCAAGAGAAACAGACAATGTAATAAAGAAATACAGGGCAATGAAAATAACAACAACAAAACACCTTCCAATAGCTTCTGTCCTGCTTTTTAAAGGAATATGCTAACATAGACAAAACAAACAAGCAAACACAGGATACTCCAATATGTTTTCATTACTGACAGAATTCTTACCCTGAAAAAGCAAGAATAGATTTGTGAGAACTGGAACCCCTGAAATTTGATTTCTTTACGTCATACTGCAATAACTTCAGCTTCCATCTCCTCTAATCCTGCCTTCTGCACTATGTCTTTTACTCTGTACCTCAGAATTGTTACTCCTTTTAACAAACAAGATGAGCACAGAGCTGCTGCACAGGCAGTTGTTTTGTTTGTTTTTTTTTTTTCTCTCTCTATTTTTTTTTTCCTAATGTCATTGATTTAGGTTAACCACACAATTGAGGTACAATAGAATTTTGTAATTAATATGTCAAAAAGTTTTGTTTACTTAAAAATCAGCTTTCCTTCTTGAACCAATCAAGGTATTTATTTAAAACTTGTTTGTGCATTTATACCTAAATCAAAGTACTGGAGAAGGGGACAGTTTGTCTCTCCTTTCCTCTAATTTGTGAATTTTTTTTATTCCCACTTTTTTGAAAATTTTTGAGTTTCTGAAATAATTCCTTGGGTGAATAATCATGGCAGATATACATTCAGGCAGATTATTGTACCTGTTTTATCACTGGGACCTTGTTTGGGGTTCTCTTTTTTAATTCAACCTTTCTTCATCTTGCACTAAATCTTTTTGAGTTAAAAAAAAAAAAAAAAAAAAAAAAAGAACTAAGATAAGACAGATGTCTATATCTTGACAGATATCAATAACCTATATTGAATTTAGTCAAAGTAGACTAGGAAAGGTATTTGTTCTGTTATATTGTTGTCATTGTTTTTTTGTTTGTTTTGTGGTGCTTTCCAGAACAGAAGCATGATGTGGGAGAAATTTATTGGACTGATTTTTACAGCATACTTTTGTGCAGTTTCAAAGATGATTTAATGAACAAAACCACTTAACAGGGAATTAATAAAATCTACTCCTTGTAAAAGGTCAAGTGAATTTCTTTACTCCAGCCTTCCTCAATATTGTTCTATCTGATCTGTGTTGTAATAGAGTGACTTCTCTAATTGTTCAATTAAGAACCTGCTTAGATTCTGGGGACCTGCTGCAGGTGGTTCCATCATAAAGCTGGATCATGGCATTAATAGGATAAAACAAATACTCCAGATTTTTTATTATAACAATGGATCCTTGAGAAGTAGATTTCATACCTTGATATGATTACCTTGGACTATGACTCTAGCTATCTTCAAGTGAGTGTTATAATTTTTTCAGTGGCTGTAAACCACTACTTTCCAAAATCCATAGACTCTTATGATTTTAGCAGTGTTTAGATTATTCAGCTCTTGAAATTAATTCCAATATAAATTATGTCATGTATTGAAGAATGTTGAGAGATTTTTGAGATGTTAACGGGGATGGGTCCTTATCTCAATACCCAGATTCAGTTGCAGTTCCCTGCAACTATTCACCAAACAGCTGCGCAGCTTGCACTGAGGGCTCTTAGTCTCCCAGGGGAAAAGAAAGCACCTCAATTTGCATCTGTAGAACAGGCCCCTGGGGAACTATATGCTAAATTTATCGATCAGTCCAGGCAACCAGATGTGGTGGCACAGGACTGTCAGAGATTTGCTTTTACAGTACACTCCATTAACAAACAGACCCCGGTGAAGTGCTATGAATGGCTAGTGCTTCTACAGGGGATGAGGAATTCCCCTACATTATGTCAATTATATGTGGCCTGGGCATTACAACCAATTCAGACAGCATGGTGTGACATAATTATTTACCATTATATGGATAACATTCGGTTTGGTAGGCCAGAATGCTTCCAGGATTTAGATTTAAAGTTTATTTGGGATACTTTGGAACCAAAAGGGTTGAAGATAGCCCCAGAGAAGGTTCAACAGAAACGGCCATGGCTATACTTGGGATGGAAAATATCAGACTCTACTATTCGTCCCCAGAAAGGTGATATAACTACGGTGTTACATACTTTGACAGATGTACAAATGTTCCTGGATAATATTCAGTGGGGTTGCCACATTGTATGGATTACTAATGACGACTTAGCTATATTACTACCTTTATTGTGGTGCAGGAGTGCAGAGCCACAGACTACACTAACAAATGACCACTGGCAGGCTCTTTCACAAATAGCTTCTAAGGTTGCAGCCGACACTGCTTGCAGATGTATAGCAGATGTTGCACTCTCCTTCCTAATTAGCAATCGTGTCTCATCCATTTGCGGTGATTGGTCAGTGGCAAAAAGAAAAGGGGGAGAGTAAGGGGCGACAAAGACAGAAACAGTATGAGGAGGATGCCACTGACATTAACAGCACGGGTAATAGGAGTAGTATAAGTGACACAGGTGGTGGCAAGGGTGGAAGGATAGGGCAGCATTTTTGAGTTCTAGAATGGATTTTCCTACAGGTTCAGCCAAAAACAAGTGTTCAGACATGGGCAGAAGCTATCGTAGTGTTAGTATGTGAGGGTTGCTCTCAGAGTATTGAGATCAGTGGGCAGGAACCAGGAGATCTGCCAGGATCTACTCAGGATCATTTGGAATGGTGTTTACAACGATCCATACAGCTACAAGAAGCTGTGTTAGATTACCTGGGATTGGTACATTCCCTAACTCCACAGGGGCCTCTCTGGCAAGTTATAAGATCATATAAATGGCAGATAGTACTATGGCTTTCATCCCGACCAGTGGTGAGTTGCACTGTATACACTGATGCGGGTGCGGCAAGTAGGAAGGCTGTGTATGTGTGGTACGAGAATGGAAGTTGGGAGAAATACATAATTCCGGAGGAGACAGGGCATTCATTACAAACATTGGCATTGTCTGCAGTTTGGGCTTGTCAGTGCTGGATGCATGAGACAATTAATTTAGTCTCAGGCTTTTTGTATGTTGTCAACATGGTAAAACAGATAGAGGATGCCTTGAAACAGTAAACTAAGAGGGACAGATTGTTATTATTTCTGCAGCTGCGAGATGCCATTCAGGGGAGAACTGCACCTTACTGTGTTATCCATATGCATAGTCATCAGTTCTCGATTGGGTTAGCAGAAGGTAATTCACAAGCAGACAAACTGGTGAGTATTGATACTTTTTCAAGATTCATATGGACAACGGCGCAGGGGGGAGAAAAAGCACACCTTGTGTGTAGACATCTGATGGTGTGTTGCCCTTATGAGAGTGCCACAGCAGATCAAGATGGATGATGGTCCAGCGTATGTTAGCAAAAGGGTTAGAAAATTTATGAAAATGTGGGGAGTAAAGCATATCACAGGTATTCTATATTCTCCCACGGGCCAAGCAATGGTCGAGTGATCACATCAGGTTTTAAAGGAACAATTAGCAAGATTAAAAGAGATCAAGAACATTGATGAGCGACTGTCCAAGGCATTGGTTGTCTTGAATCACTTATGTTTGACTAGGGACCGAGAAGACTCTCCTGCGAGTATTCATTTTCAAACAATAAATATAGCAGCACCAAATGTGTTACCACAAATAAGAATGAATTACCGAGATCCTGCTACAGGAACTTAGAACGGGCCATACGGGTACAGAAATACAAATAACACTTATGATTACAATGACACTGCTAGGCAGAATTTAGGGGCTTATGGCATGAAGACAAGGGGTAACAACTATAGCATTTGGAACAGTCGTACAGCTATGGCCTTACCTCCTGATGTTTTTCTGATTTGTGGGGTCTGGCAGGGTATCCCTGCAAATGCTATAGGAGGTCCATGTTACTTAGATAAACCTACTATATTTGCTCCTATCTTGTCACAGTTGCATGAGATCACCAGACATAAATGGGCATTGCTCGCACTGGATTGCAATGATAATGTTGAATTGTTTGGTGTTGCAGCTAGAGTGGCATTGGCAAGTTTAGTGCCAGGAGTGGCATCTGAGGCCGCACATAACAACTTAGAAAAATTAGTATGCTGGGCTGAGAAGCAAGCCTATGCCACAACAGAGATACTTGAGGAGATGTTACCAGATCAAAATAGTCTGCAACATGTGCTCTTACAGGATCGAGCTGCTATTGACTACTTGCTTTTGGCTCAAGGGCATGGGTGTGAGGACTTTGAGGGAATGTGCTGTTTAAACCTTTCTGATCATAATGAGTCAATTCACAAATCCATTACTTTCCTGAAAGAGCACATGAGAAAGATTCAATATGATATCAATCCTTTCAGTCAATGGCTCACTGATTTGTTTGAAACAATGCATAGATGGTTACTGGGATTAATCAAAGAGGGATTAAGGATTCTGTTTGTTGTGGTGTTAATCATCATTGTGTGTTGTATTGTAATAAATGTGGTTAAAGGGTTACTTGCAAAACTGTTACATTGGGCTTGGTTTGCTAAAAAAAAAAAAAAAAAAAAAAAAAAAAAAAAAAAAAGGGGAATTATTAAGGGGATTTTTGAAACAGCAAAGATCCCATGACTTGCTGCAGCTGAGCAAACCAAGCTACCAGGAAGACTATGACATCCTGAAAACTCTATACTTCACATTTATTTTATATGACTAGAGACATTTTCTTCCCACTAATTTATCATATATCTTTCTGTATATGAAACAAGCCTGGGTATAAAAATTCCATGCTTTATTTCTATATAGATCACAAACAATGAAGATTGCACTTTAGGAAAACAAGCTGCAGGAAAGCTTTAACCAAGATGACAAAGATATTCTTTTCATTCTGTGGCTGTCAAAAGTGTTGCCAAGGTTTTCAATATTTTCAGCTCATTAAATAATATGATTATGATTTCAACCCATTTCTTTGAATTTCCCTTGACAGGAAAAAAAAAAAAAAAAAAAAAAAGACTAAATAATATTAATAGTAATAATAATAATAATAATAAAGACTCAAAACAGTGACATGAAGTGACACTTACAGAAGAAACAGTGAATAGTAGAAGTTATACGCATCAGAAAATGTATCTACATGGCATAATAGAACAAGAGCCACAAGGATGATCAAGGGGATGGAGAACCTCTCCTGTGAAGACAGGCTGAGGGAGTTGTGAGAAGAGAAGGCTCTGGGGAGACCTCTGGGGAGGCCACTATAAGAAATCTGAGAAAGGACTCTTTGTCAGGGAGTACAATAATAGGACCAGGAACAATGGTTTTAAACTAAAAGAAGACAGGTTTAGATTAGATATGAGGAAGAAATTATTTACCCAGAGTGTGGTGAGGCACTGGAACAGGTTTCCTAGAGAAGTTGTGGGTGCCCCATCCCTGGAAGTATTCCAAGGCCAGGTTGGATGGGGCACAAAGGAAATGGGAGATATCCCTGCCCATGGCAGGGTGGTTGGAGCTAGATGATCTTTAAGGTCCTTTCATAACCAAACTCAAATCATGATTCTATGATTCCATGCACAGATCAATAAGCAGATATGAAACTTACACCTGGCTATTTTGTGATTTGAGAGGATTTCATGTATTTTTTTTTTCTTAAAATTGTAATACTTTTTTTGATTATGTTTTCCAACACAAGGGTTTGTTTCTTATATATATATATATATATATATATACACACACACAAAGAATTACTGTACTGCTTTTCAGAAACAAGAGGACAGAAGACAGAATACAAACCTTGCCTGGAAGCCAAGTTATGTTAATTATCATTGCTAAAAGTAAAAGCTGAGATTTAAGTTTATCTTGACTGCGGTAATGTTGTTCAACACAAATGCCTAGACACATTGTTTACAAACAAAGCAGTCTGGTTAATTTTAATATGCTCTCTTGTATTTTGTATTGTAATTTTGTTGTTGTTGTTCTTATTCTTATTATTTTTATTATTATTATTATTATGTAACTGCAGGTATCAATTTCATAAAATAGAAAATGCAAAATTTACCACATTAATTATTGTCTTCATACTCTCATTTCTCTGTCCTGTATCTGTCTCCTGAAATAAATTTTACTGACATTTCTGTCTTTGCTTTATAAATAATTTTTGATGGTTCTGCTCTTTTCCTGAAGCATAAATCTTGCATGGTTATTACAAGGTTTAACATACACATGTTGGACAAAGGACATACTCAGATAAGATGGATCAGACTTGTTTGTCTGCGACAAATTGCCTGGAAACCAACTCTTGACTTTAATGCTTGGATCAGTGTTGATACTAATAGGAAAGAAAGTCCAGTGTACCTACAAATACCTATAGGTACACACTTCCACAATTCATACAGCTATTACTGTTTTAAAAGTATCTTCATAAAATAGTTGTTTTTTTTTTTTTTTTATACATCAGTATCTTGTTCTTTTTCATTTCATGAGAAAACATGCAACTCAAGTTCTCAAAAGGGTATGTTTTACACTGACAATATTTAAATTTGACATTGGAGGAATGTATAAAGGAGCAAGAGTTGCTAGGAAAAAAGTGAGCAGTCAGATTCAGTTGTGAAAAGTTTTGAATAAATGACTAAAATTAAGTTGCTAAACAGCAACATGATTTAAAAGGGCCTTCTGAACAATTCTGCACTAGGGCAATATTAATCCTAATTTTGCCACCAACATCATGTCCTCAGAATAAACAGAGCTAGGCCCTGCTTTTCTTCTCTTCTTCCCTCCTCCCAGACAGCACACAATGGTTTAATATGTGTGAGATGAATGTAGTTTGTGTTCTAGTAGGAAATCTTGTGGAGTAAGAGTTGGGTGAGCAAATATTGTTTGCAGAAAGCAATATAGAAACAAATTGTAATAACCAAAAGTGTAGCACTAATTGTAAACAGAACATATACTTTGCATCAACACACATCATCTATATAGCTGTGAGAAGCTTAGGTCAGTCAGACTTGAAGTGAGCTTTTCTATTCCTTCAAACTAAAAAGGCAAACGTTGAATACGTAGGGGTATAAAAGAGATTTCCATACCAGAAACTTATTTCTTCAATATTTACCTAATATAATTTATATTTTCATTCACTGTATGAATGTCATTCTGGTAATATTAATGTTATTAAATGTACTACATTTGGAAAACCAGCATGGTATTATAAATAATAAAGTAAGTATTATAAATAAATAAATAAATAAAAAGCCCTGTCCTCCTGTCCTAACTGATGACTAATATGTTAACACAAGCTCCCTTGATCTTCAAAATTTGCTTTACACTTTCAGATTAGATTCCAAATTAATTTGACCCAAAGTCAGCTTGCTCATTTCTCATGTAAACATCAGTTTTCAAGGCCATGGTAAAGTTTTCTGAAAGATACCATGCCACTGCATGGAAGAAAACAAAATCTTCGGGAGTAAGTTCTTTAGTAAATAAAATGAGACTAAGATCCACCTGAACTGTGCAATACTATACACAAGAACAGGGAGATTAATGAGTACATAGATCCTTAAAGGGCTCAACAGGAAGTGTTTGACAGCTCTACTTCTGATACATGGAACTGGAATGTTGAAGACTAGTACTTTCATGAAAACATATAGCCTTTTAACCATTCATAATTCATTAGACAGTTCTGAAGGAGATACTTTGAAGACTCAAGTCTGCTCAAGTAATGAAATGATTGTTTATGGACATTAGTTCCATTCCATACATAGATATAGAAATAAATATGCACATGCATAAATGTGTTTTTTAGATATGTACAGAGTAAGAGACAGAAAACAAATGTTACATTTTAAAAATTACTTATGTGTGTTAAAAAGCAAACACAAGCTATCAGATTCATATAGACAAGTGCTGTCAAAGTAAGTACAGTTTTAGCTATTTTCAATCTTAAAACAGCATAACTTAAGAAACTTACAGGAAAAAAAAATATAGGCCCAATTTTGAACTGGTTTACATTACGAAAAGACACTGAAACTATGCAGCGAGGTGTGAAATTTAGCCTGTTTAATGTCTATTTTTAGGTTAAGAACAGAAGAGGTCAAGTGCATTTAAAATTGTACATTTCAGAGAAAATGTACAAGTACAGTTTTTTAGTACATGTTCATGATAATACCGATCAATTTTTAACTAGTTTTTATGGATTTTAAGCTGAGCTTATCCCATCCTGATATTAATTTTCTCCCCTTATATTCTTCAATTCTCTTCCTGTTATCCATGCCCTAATTAGAGGCAGAATGCACTGGAGTGTGAACAAGTACAGATGGCAAATCAAGCACAACAAAAACTTGAAAAACTGCCTTTGCCAAGGGAGTCCTATTAACTCATGATTACAAATTGTACAAAACAGAACCATATACATGTAAATAGCACACACATTTAAATCTACATAATCAATCCAGTAAAATAAAGTTTTGTAAAAATTCTAGATTATAAATTTAAAAAGTTGAAGCTTGTAAAAGATGGCTACAATAGAAATTATTTTTAGGAAATAGTGAAACTTGTAAAGCAAGTTTTCTGTTATTGCTGTGTTTTGTTTGTTTGTTTGTTTTGTTTTGTTTTTCAAGAGAATTATTGAACAATTCTGGAGAATACTGAGAAATAATAGGGCTCAAAAATATTTAATGTCTGCTTTAGGAAATTTATGGTTTAGTCAGATACAAAGTAATATGACGTATGAGACACTGATGGTTTTGGCTAAAAGGCTAAAAGGTTTTGGCTTCAACACTAACCCTTTCAACACTAACCCCCCCAAAAAAAAGGACAGGGCAGTGACTAGAGAACATGTGTTTCAGCCATTACCACAGTGGATTCCATGAGTGACCTTTCAGCAAGTTATAAATTATGAATGTCAGGAATGATCCCTAGACCTGAAACATTTGAGATTCCTTGAGTAACTTAGAAAAAGAGTAGGTAAACCCTCAGGTTCTTTTCATAAAATAGAAAGTAAAATCAGTGTAGCCATGTCATAGATGGTAAAGAAGTAGAAATTTTAATTAATTATGCTTTATGACCTGGTGCCAACTAAGTTTTTAAGTCAGACTGCCATAGATGAACTGAACTTGAAAAGGTTAAAAACTGGCAGAATTACAGAGACAAAAATAGGTGTAGGAAAACGTGGTTTCTTATTAGTTATTCCACAGTAGTCTTTCTGGACTCTAGACTCTGGACTACTAATTATGACAAAGAATTCAGTAATTTGTGGAAAGTCAGATTAGAAAGAAACCTTGGAAGTGCAAGAAAGGGAGCATACTTACATGTTTTCTGTTTCCTACCTTTAATCCATTTATCTTTTTAGAATGATTTTTTTTTTTTTGGAAGGAAAGCTAAACTGATTTTTACAAAGCCACGTGGAGCATATTAAAAATGAACAGAACTATGGCTTCCAGGACCTACAGATTTAAAAAAAAAAAAAAAAAAAAAAAAAAAGTTAATATTGTTTGTTTCCTGGCAGAAATAATATATAATAGTTGGTGTCATAGTCTAGGAATAACTTTTAACATGGCAAAAATTTCCTACATAATGTTAAAATGGTTTAGCTTTTATGTTTTGGCCATAACAACCCCATGCAGCACTTGGGGAAGAGTGGCTCAAAAGCAGTGCAGAAGAAAAGGGAACATGAGCCAGTAGTGTGCCCAGGTGGCCACGAAAGCCCACAGCATCCTGGCTTCTATCGGGAATAGCGTAGCCAGCAGGATCAGGGAAGTGATGTGCACATCACCGATGCAATGTGCTCTCGGTGATTCTGTTTGGCAGAGGGGTTGGACTAGATGATCTTCAAAGGTCCCATCCAACCTCAACCATTCTGTGATTTTATGAAGTGCTCTATATTTATGATATTAATTTACACTACAAAATATTTCTAGAATAAAACAATTTGAACAGAATAAAAGCTATTTAATATGAATTCCATCTGTGGATAATAGCCACAGATATTATGCGTATAATATTTGAATGGAAAAAAATAGAAATTGTCAATATCAGATTAGAATTTAGGAAAAAAATCTAATTATTTTGCAATAAAATATGAAAGGAGAATATTAAAATGTCAAAGGAGAAGCTGATACATTTATTGATGTTTCCAGGTTGCATATGCAACATAATGTGCACAGAAATCTGATCTAGAAGATAGAATGTTTCCTAAATACGAGAAGAAACAAACAAACAAACAATCACAACATTCAATTCAAAACAGCAAATACATTTCAGAAACAATTTTTAATAAGCTCCATAAGTCAAGCCCAGTGAATTTTCTGACAGAATAGTTTTGATCTTTACAGAAACAAATCGCTAATTGGATCCCAATTAATTATATTGTTCCTGCTAGAAAACAAACAAACAAACAAAACACTTCCTTTTTTATTTATAGATTTCCCCCCAAGCATCCATGAAGAAAATTATATTTTTGTTCAACAGCTCATGCTTATGGAAACAAAGATGAAATACAGCAATTCACAGCATCCAAACCCTCTAATCTGAACCCAGATCATCTAATTTTCAAGCTACTTTAGGATGTATTTTCGGGCAGACTGAGAACATTGCTAACTGATTCTGTTCCACCTGCCTAGAAGGGCCTGCAACAGTCAAATTATCAGTAACAGTAATCGCTTCAACTTCCAGTAAGAGATCCAGCATATATTTCTGTATGTATACAATATACCATATATCCTAAATACATTAGTGACCAGCAAATCCTAGACTACTCCTATTGGGCTCACTAAATATAACCAAGAAAAACAATTTTGTACATCCTGTAACAGTAATCTAGCAACATAAAACTTACCAAGGTATTTGCATACACACTCTAAGGATCCACAAATTGAACTGGAACTTTGTAAGAACATTATGACAATATTCAAAATTATCATCTCATTCCCATATGAACAAACACCTGAAAATCTGAGAAAACCAGAAGAAAAGCTGGATGATGAAATGAAGCAATTAGACGTTTTTCTAATCCAACCCCAAAGCTTCAAAAAGTTTAAACAACTGCAGAGGAAGAGATGATAATATTTTTTAAATTTCCTTCCCTGTACTTCAGGGCTTACAAGAATACCCACATACAGCTTAGAAGACTGATAGAAGTACATACCATTTTTATGGCAAAGCTTAAGAAAGAGACAAATTGTCCATACTTCTCTCCAGAATTAAGGAAGAAGAAAGACATTTTTCATTTTTAAAATGTTTTCAGAAACACTAAGACGTTTCAAGGTCTTCCAGATACAGTTTCAGTCCTTCTATACGAGCTTGTAACAGCTTCTAAGACTTTGATTTTGTTCTTGTTATAACCATAAAGGAAAATAATTTTATTACATTCCTCCTGATACTGTTTTTTTTTTTTTCTCTGAAGTAGCTAAACTCCACAAAAAACCAATAACTATGACTTATAAATGAGATTCAAAATTTTTTTATTACTTATAAAACAATATCACTTATACCCCTTAGCGACATGGTATTCACAGATGTTGTCTGTGTTAGAAGCTGGGTTAAACCTATGAGTGGAAAAGTGGCAGTAGCATCTTATTGTGACAAACATGAAGGTACCTATCCTTGGCACACACTACCTCAGAAGAAGATACCTTAAAGACCTTACCAAGAGGTCTTCCAAGAAAGTAGTAGTGGACTTCTGTTGTAACCACTGTGGATTGAGAGAATATCAAGCAGTGGTCTACCTTGCCCAGCCTCTCAGATGATCCTTCTGTTGTGGGGTTGCTGTGTGTCAAAGAACAGCAGGTGCAAATTGTTATCATAACACTGCACCAGCAGCAATATCACATCAACTGCCCCTGGTTCCCATCCATCGGCTGATTTTTTAATTTGAGACTCTTAATCAGCAATACTCATTAACTTTTTAATAGTCCCATTTGGGGTACTGAAAAGGATTGTAGTAGGTTGACTCCAGCCAGCAGCTAAGCACTACATTTGCTGTGGGAAAATGTGTAAAAAATAGCCCCAAACAACCCCAGAATAAAAGGGGTTGTTTGTATTATGAAACCCCATGATGCTACTCCTGGCAAAGGTCTTCATGGCTTTCATAACCTCCCTGCCCTGGGCTTCTTGAGAAAGACAAACTGCTAGCTTTCAAAGCCAAACAGACATTGAAAAAGCCCATGACAGAAATTAATAGAACTCTTTGCAAGTTTACTGAAGAGCTAGAACTGCATGATTAGAGGAAAGAAAAAAAAAGAAAAAAAAAAAAAGAAAGAAAAAAAAAAAAAAAAGCTGCCGGAGGAAATAAGAATTCAAAGCACTGCTAGTTGCATATTGAATATACTAGTCTATACATGTGTAGTCTTGCAGCCTCCTAGTTTTATTCTGTTTGTTTTGTTTTTCTTCTTTTCCATTGCCAATATTAATAAACATTCAAGTACCGTCTGAACTACAGTTGCTGGACAGAAGCATCTACTGAATGGATAAAGCAGTTTACAGCTACAGGAGGAGTAAACGGAATTGCATTGTACTGCTAGAAGTATGCAGGATCCTCACTGTCCGAAGGAAAACACGCCTGGATCAGATTGATTAGTCTTTTCATAAATACAACTGCAAGTACATTTAGATATCACACTAATTGCATAATTCATGAGAGCAAAAAAAAAGTAAAATATTGAGTTTTTTATTTAGATTCATCAGCAATATGCTAATTTTCTGTGAACACTGAAAAACAAACAAACAAACAAAAACACTAAAACTCTTTTTTTCTTGAGAAATTTAGCTTTCCAGTGAGAAGTTGGTCTTTGATTGCTAATGCTGACTTTAACCTTAAGAAAGCAGCTGTCTTTTGTACATTGAAAATAGCCACCTTTAATGACTGTTTAAGGTTGCATGCATTTTTTTCCTGCTGACATATTACCACCACAATAAAAATAAAAATAAATAATAATAATAAACAAACAAACAAAAAAAATTGGTCAGGCATAATTTGCCCGTGATGAAGCCATGATGGCTGTCTCGAATGAACTCCTTGTCTTGCATGTGCCTTGACACTACTTCTAGGAGGATCTGTTCCACAGTCTTTCCAGGCACAGAAGTGAGTCTCGCAGGTCTTTGTTGAGGGATTTCTTGAAACAGCAAAAATCCCATGGCTTGCTGTAGCTGAGCAAACCAAGCTACCAGGGCAACTATGAGAAGTTCCCATGACAGTGTTCCCACATCGCCCAATTGAAGAATTCAGGAAAATATTGTTACCAGTAGCTGGCCTCAAGGACAAGGTCTATGTGACTGCTAATCACAAGGGGGTTGTTTTCTTGCAGGTGGGGTTGTTTTCTTGTAGCTGTTTGTCTGAGTGCTTTTGACCAATAATCTTGTGTGAAACACTGTCCACCCCTGTTAAGTTCTCTATAAAAGTTAGGCTATTCGGGCAATAAAATGGAGCATGATCTGACTCTACTGGTGTCTGTCGTGCTTTCGACCGTGCTTCCTGCAACAGGTCTTTAGTTCCCTGGGTACTCCTTTCTACCCTTCTTAAAAACAGGAGGGATGTTTCCCCTTGTCCAGGGGCTTCACCTGACTGTCATGACTTCAGATATGATGGAAAGAGGCCTGGCAACTCCATCAGCCAGCTTCCTCAGGACCCTGGTATGCATAGCATCACGCTCCTCCTTTCCTTAGCTCCTCTGAGAGCCACATTGTGGGGATCTGCTGTGGTACCCCATGGGCTGCAGGGGGACAGCCTGCTCCACCACAGGCCTCCCCACAGTCTGCAGGAGAACTTCTGGTGCAGTGCCTGATCATCTCCTCCCCTTCCTTGTTCACTGACCTTGGTGTCTGCAAGGCTGTTTTTCTCACATTTTATCTCTCCTTTCTCCCAACTGCTATAGCAGTTATAGGAGTATAGGTCCCTTTTATAGAGCTATTGGACTCTTCTTACAGAGGCCAACCCTGAAGCCTACAACAAAAACAAAAACAAAACAAGTTGGGACAGACTGGATGGAAAGCACATTTGAACAGGTCTACAAGTCTGTCCTGCACTTGTGAACAGGATGCTAAACAGAAACCAGGAGTGCATGTCCAGCAAAGAATAGATCTAGACTTAATTGTAGTAACAGAGGTATAGACAGTAGTTTAAAGGAATATGCTGCCCAGTTTTTGTCACCTGGAATAGGAAAGGACACTGATAAACTAGAACAAATTCAGAGGAGGGTTCACAAAGATGATTGAGGGTTGGAGGACTTGTTCTGTAAGTAAAAGGCTGAGGAATATGGGCTTGTTCAGCATGGAGAACAAGTCCACATTCCTCCATGCTGAACAAGTAAAAGGCTGAGAAGACATGACTTCAAGCAGACCTAATAATTGCCTCTCTATATCTATGGGAAGGTCATGAGGAAGACAGTGACAGACTCTGTACGGTTGTGGATGGCAGAGGGATAAGAAGCAATGGGTGTATATTGATTCAAGAGAAGATCAGGCCAGACATAAGTTTAAAAATTTTTATAAGGACAGGCAGGCAGGCAGTATAACAGGTCCTGCACGCACCATATCTGGATGTTTTCCAAGGCCTGATTGGACAACACTCTGAGCAGCCTGGTCAGAGCTGATCTTATAGGAATAGAGACCTCCCTGGGTCTCTTCCAGCCTAATTGTGTGTTTGAAGAGGCAGTTTGCATGTTCTCCTTGCCTTCCTGGAAATACATAAATAAATAAATACTTAATTAAATTGCTAAAGCTAATAACCCAACGGAAGAGCAAAAACAACAATCATAAGGTGTAACACACTGAGAATTTAGAAGTGAAAAGGAAGAACTTGCATTTTAGTATAGGGGGTTGGCCATATTGCTTTGTTCCCACACTAAGAACATTGATCAGTGTATCTATTTCAGTAGATCGATGCTGATGCAATTTTACTTTTCACAACCTTCTTATAAGCAGAATGTTTTAGAACCATAGAATGTTCAGAAACACTTTAATCATAGGAGTGATTTTCTCATTTACCATGGTTGTCTTAAGCATGATTTCTAGTAATGGATTTTCTACTCCACCACTCATGGGCATGGTTAATCCAGCCCCATTCAAGAATATTCTGTAGATGTAGGTATTTTGGAAAAAGGGACTCAAGCTTTGCTACAGGAACCTCACTGTCAGGCACTTTGTGATGTTGAAATATATATATATATATATATATATATATATATATATATATATATATATATATATATAAAGTGTATATATAACTTTTATGACAGGCAGCTTAGCACTGTACAAATCTATCAAACAACTTTAGTAAGACAAAAAATATCTTTTTACAGTCACCTGATTTTAAATTTACCTTTGCAACCCTTAATTACCTAAGGACCCAGTGGAACAGATTTTATGTAGGTGCTCTCTATTAAAAACCAGGGTCTCAGACCTTCACATATTCCACATTCTCAAACTGTAGAGTTTCTATAGCATACATTTCTATGATGAAGAACAACAGTTCATTAGCCTAAACCTTCTGCCTAAAACCTTTTTAGAGAATGAAATTAATGAAGTTTTGCCATGCAGGAAGTATTTCTCTATAGCTGTCATTTTTTAGCCCATAATTCCAAGGTACAAGAAACTTGTCACACAGCCTAGACTTCTGCATGTTTTTGTTTTCTTTTTTTTGTTGTTTTCTGAATTATCTGAACATCTCAAAAGCAATGACTGTTACTCTGGAAATTGAGTTTCTCCATCACATGAACTTGGAAGTATAGCTTTGAAAATATCAGCCCCTAGAATATCAGCTGTAGAAAACCCCAGCTTTCCTAGCCAAGGAGCTCTCTGTGTTTATTTTTCACACAATGTTCTTCTTATATCATGAAATAAAGCAGTATTTAATCCAGGCAGCCTTTGTCTATCAAATACACATGTCACTATCCATCTTGATATTTCCTGAACCTGAAGAAGCTGAACAAACATGGAAATCGCATCATCTTTAACGTATTTATTTGGATTAGGTCCTTGACCTAACATACACTCAATTTCTTGGCATTTCTACCAAGTTTATCTTTCTCAACAAATAATGGCATTGACAAATTAAATTAGAATCACAGTTAATTTATTTGCTGCAAGTATTGGAATGAAACTGATTCCTTTTCTACAAACTAGCTACAGCCATTAGCTCTATGCTGTATAATTGTTTCCACTCTTAAATAGGTTTAATAATCTGTTGACTGAGCATATTTTGCCTGTCACATTTGTTCTCATTGTTTAAAGTGATCAGACTTTGTGCAGATCCCACACTCTCATATAATGAAGTGAAAAGAATTTGAAAGAGAACATTTTTATTAAATGACAAATATTACTTCTTTTTAACAAAACATTTTCCTATCCAATTTATAAAACAATCATATAATTAATAATAGCTGCATTTTTACCCTTTTCTTCACTCCCACAAAATGACTAAAATCATTAAGATATTAACTTTTAAAATGCGTTTCCCATTGATAAAATTGCTGGGCACTTATAGCGCTGAGTTTGTTGTAATTGCATTACTACTCCAAAATGCTAAAGGCACTTAAGCTAATAAACTCATTAACATGAAACAACTACCAAGAGACAAGTTTCATAAATGAATGTTTTATTTAGTTCTTCTCTGTATTGTGATAATATGAATTTAAATTGATTCCCCATAATTCTTGATAGCAACTGATGATAACAGGTTTGCAATCTACCCAGATGAAAGATAATTCATTCTTAATTTCTTTTGAAACAGTTCTTGCTATTTATTATCTGCTGTATGAATAATAACATTCAGTGATATAATTAGGCAATTAAGTAACTCCTATTCTTAATTTAATTTTACTGACACTAAAGCTGTTACCTGTGAATAAACTGGAAAACTCTCATGTGTGAGCCAATGTTTCAGATAAGGTAAGTAGTAGTTTCGGTGTCTTCCTAAAGAATTCTTGGTAACGTCATTCAGATCAGCCATATGTTTCATATCACGTGCTCCATAACCTGTATATGATATATTTTCCATAAACCCCACCATAAATCATATGACTGGGCTTCAGAATCTCTGGTTTCACATCAAGAAGGAGGGAAAGAAGGACACATACCAAATGAATCATACAGTGATACAAATGGCCTACATCTGCACATAGCTTCATAAATAAATAAATAAAGTCACCACCACCAAAACAAAGAAACAAACAAAAAAATAAAAAAGGCCACAAAAAACTTGCAGCAGTGTGGTCTGCCATATTCCATAATATCCCGTAATAGTTAATTACATTTCATTTGCATTTTCCTGTAATTCAAATGCCAGAATTTAACCTATATTATTTTTACAGGGAAGTCCAGCAAATAGATCAACTGTCTTCTTAGCAATGGTATATTTAATGTCATCTTGCTTCATTGTTAATAGCACTCACCATTTTACTAGAAATGTTTTATGATTTATGATTATGATTTTATGATTACTGCTTTCACAGTTCAGTATGTGCGTATCTCAGCTTTCATTGTCTTTGAGTAAAAACTACTAGCCAACAGGAATAGATTCTCAATTTTTTAATTTCTCTATGTATTTGACTGCAATGACTGAGAAGTCAGACAAGAATGCTCACAACTTCCAAGTATATCATCTGTAACATGAAATCAAGAGAGAAATCCTACCTTTTAGGTAGGAAAGAACATAAAACCTGTATTGCCATGATTTCTGACTGCAACTGAAGAAGGGCAGTAAGAGATAAAGTGACAGGTTAACCATGGTTAACTTCCATTTATCTATTGCTTTTTCTTACCCCCTCCTCAACAAGGCAGGGGGACAAAATAGGCTGACAAAGATAATGGATTCAAAGATGAGGAGGACACTGGTCACTTACCTCTAATTGTTATGGGCAAAACAGACTCGACCTGGGGGAAAATAATTTAACTTATTGACAATTGAAATTGGTTTGGATAGTGAGGGGGCACCTTCCACCCCTCTTTTCCCAAGGGAAACTTCACTTCATCATTGCCACCTCCCCTTGCTCCTGTACCCCAAATGATACAGAGCTGAGAAGACTGCAATAAGTCCACAACAGCTCCTTTCTGATGCTCCATTCTCACACCTTTCTGCTGCTCTATGATAGGCTTTCCACAGTTCCTTCAGAATTAATGTGCTCTGGCACAGGGTCCCCTACAGCTGCAGTGTCCCCTACCTGCTCCAGCATGGCTCTGTCCACAGGCTGCAGGCAAATACTTGCTCCACCATGGGTCTCCATGGGCTGCAGAGCCTCTGCTTGTGCACCTAGGGCACCTCTCCTCATCCCTGAGTGTCTGCAGGGCTGCTCCTCACACCACTCCCCTCACCACCTGCTGCTGTGTGGTGTTTGCCCTCCCTTTCCCAGGCTGCCCCCGAGGTGAGGCACCACCATCTTGGCTGAAGGGCCCAGCCATGCCTTTTTAGTGGGGCCATTGGGGCCAGCTGGGGCCAGCACAGTGTCCACAGCAGCCCCACTGCCAGCACCTGGGCACCTGCACATACTGACATCACCTTCATTGTCTTGGAAAATTGAAAGTTACATTTTATATCTCTTCATTGAATTAAAGGATTGTAACAATAAACTGATTATGAAATTCAATTGCCAAAGTACTGTCATCAGTGAAATTATGTCTTATATATATTTTTATCCTCCACACTAAAAGAAAGCGAGAGAAACAAATTGACTCTTACTATAAATATGTTCAGTAAATGACTGGAGAAACATTTTCTTCCCTCTTTTTTAACTTGATTCCTTTTAAGGGAGGCATAGTAGCTCGTGTATTACTACAGTCACCAGCTTTTTCAGGTTGGTTCCTAAATCATGGTATGACACTTTCATTTACAGTCATCAAGTCTTATTAAGGACAACTGTATCTCCTCAAAGAAATGAAAACATAGTTTTCTATTTTTAAACTATTTTTAAAGGGGGTATTAAATACTTTTTAATATTTATATTGTAAATAAATGAGTAAAATCCTTCTGTAGTTTATGTGCTAATACACATTACATCCTCCAAATGAGCCATAGGTATAAAAAATGCCATCATAAAAGCCTTGGAAAGACATTTTACTACTAGCTGAGAAAAACCTGAGTGCCAGTGTGTTCTTCTAAATTAAATCAAAGCCCGTGCATTCAGCAGCATCAAAATAAAATAAATAACAAGATAAAGCAAATGCTTAAAACTTGTTAAAATAAGGACCAACACCATGGATGGAGATGGACCCAACTATAATAAAGACCCTCATCTGTACTCTGCAGTGTCTTTAGATGAACCGAGGTTGTACAGTTGTACCTGAATTATAAGTTTCCATGTTCTTTATTTTACTGGTTTCCATTGCTTTATATTTTAAATATGGCTATACATATTATTCAGACAGCTTGTATACATACATTCTTGCTATTTGAAGATGTAATGGAATTTCCAGGGATATATAATATCTTTGTCATTGACATTAATTTGATGAACTTCTTAATGTAAATGGATTAAAAATGAAGGACCATTAATTATTTTGTTCTGTGCTATGTGACATTTAAAATTAATTATTTCCTTAGTGTGTTGAATTTTTATAGCGTCACTGCAGTTATGTCTTTTGTGATGGCTGTAACTGGCATGTCTTTAATTTTTCAAGTCAATAAATAAAAAGACAACATATTTGCTTTCTCTGCCTTGCACAAAACAAATAAGTTCTGATTTAGTTTACAATTTGCACATCTAGGAAAACACAAGGATTCTTTCAGAAACTCTTAGATTGTTTGAAGTGTATTTATTTAGTACGTCTTTGTCTTCTGTGCATTTTTAGTCATGCTTCCAAAGAGTTCTCTTTTCAGATGAGTCTGGACATTTATCTGAGAAATTAAAGACTGCCACTTTTAATTCACAAATTCATGCTGTTTTGTCAACAAAATCACCTTAATAGAAATGGCTAAAAGCTATGTGAATTTCTGTTCTACTAGGAAGTTTTATTCCTGCCAGCATGATAACTTTCAGTATTTAAAGACCTTTCCAGGTCTTATTCTTTTGTGGTTTTGTGGTTTATTGTAAACTGTGGTTCGGGAAACATTTATATATTCTTCAGTGGCAGTTATTCTATGTATGCATTGTGAATGTGAATCTCCAGTATTTACTTTTTTTTTTTTTTTCTAGTGTTCTTTTTTTCTTCAGGTTTTTAGTTCAATTTAGTAATCTGTTAATACTGTTTCTTAAGCATGCCAGAACAGGCTGTCAGGTGTTATGTTAGACCTCAATATTAAATAGGATATAATTTATACAATTTTACTTAAATTGTAGAGTCCTTCAGCATGTCTGCTTTCCAAATGACAATACATAGCACAAATATAGGCTAAGCAGAAAATAGATTGAAAGCAGTCCTGATGAGAAGAACCTGGGGGTGTTGGTTGACAAGAAGTTCAACGTGAGCCAGCAATATGCACTTGCAGCCCAGAAAGCCAACAGTATCCTGGGCTTTGCCAAAAGAAGTATGCCCAGCAGGTCAAGGGAGGTGATTCTCTCCCTCTACTCAGCTCTCATGAGACCCCACCTGGAATACTCCGTTCAGCTCTGAGCTCAGCTAGTACAATGTGGAAAATATCATCTTTCAGTGATGTCCACCAAAAATGCTGGAAGCAACAGACACAAATTATAGCAAGAGAAATGCCTTAGATATACAGGGAAAAACAAACAAACCACATTGGGAGAGACTGAGCATTGGTGAAAGTTGCCTAGAAAGGTCTTGGAATCATTAAGACCCTACCTGGAGTACTATGATCAGCTCTGGGGCCTCCAGCACAAGGTCACAGAAGCATTTGAACAAGTGCAGAGGAGGGCTACAAAGATGATTAAGGGACTGAAGCACCTCTCTAATGAAGAGAAGCTGAGGGAGTTAGGATTGTTCAGCCTGGAGAAGACAGGACTCCAGGGAGACCTTCCAATACCTAAAAGGGGCCTGGGTATGGACTTTTTCTCAGGATTGATTGGACAAGGAGTAATTGTTTTAAACTAACAGAGGTTTAGATTAGATGTAAGGAATAAATTCTTTACTCAGAGGGTGATGAGGCACTGGAACAATTTGCCCAAAGAAACTGTAGATACCCCATCCCTGGATTTGAGCAACCTGTTTTAGTGGGAGGTGTCCCTGCTCATGTCAGGATGGCTGGAATTAGATTATCTTTACACTTCCTTCCAACCCAAACCATTCTATGATTCTGTGATTTTATGAGTACACATAGGTTAGTTTTGAGAGTTAATGATTTTGTTCCAGAGGATCAAAAATAGTAACAGGCATAATCAGTCCCTCCGGTATGTAATTTTGCTTAATTGTAATGTATTCTGTCCATATCTTTTTTTATTGGTTCTTACATATTCATATATAATTTATTCTATAAAGATAAGTAAACTTCAACTGTTTTTTACTAAAACCAAAGTAAATTTCATCTACTTTCCTTGGACTAGAAAATGGAGAAGGTATGCACTGTAAGCAGGATCTATCTGATCTTCATGAGTTTCATGTACAACCTGTGTTCTGGCATCTTCTGTTATTTCATTATATTGTTCTATAGCTTAAATTCTGTGAAAAGTTAAGTAGGTCAGCCGCTATCTTACAGGAAGACCTAACTGTCACCATGGGCTACACTACCTTGTAGTATTATAGCCATAATTGAAAAACTGATGGTTAAGTTTTTGGAACATTTCAGCTGCTTTAATCAGTACACATCAGAAAAAAAGGCTAGTAGAACATAAGGAAATGCCAAGACATTTTTAAAAACCTTTCTTTATGATCCATGCATTTCAAAATTGATCCATGATATTTTAGTGTTGTTCTACATGTATGATGAACATTTCAAAATAAATAATAATAATAATAAATAAATAAATAAATAAATAAATAAATAAATAAAAAAACAGCAAAATGTTGGTTTTCTGCCCTTTGTGCTCCTACTGTCAGCTGTTTCAAAGATTTCAGCAGATTTTGAACAAACACATAGTAACAAATAGCGGCTGGGCATGCATACTGAAAGGTCTTGAAAAGATGCAAGGTAAAGTAATTTATATCTCAAATGATTTACACTGAAATGTATTCCTTGGTTGTTTTGCTAACAATGCAAAGAATTGTGTGGGGAAAAGGGAAATATGCCATATTTTTGTACTGCTTGTTTTTTCTGCTTGGCCAGAATATTTTTTTCCATTTTGAAAGCTTGTAAAAATGTATTCAAGAAATTAGTACCTTGCATTTTAGGGGTAGGGCAATGGTTAAAGTAGCAAGAATAAGTTCGATTCTCTGATTGTGCAGAAATGAATGTTAGTTAGTTTGCTGCTGACACTTTATGCACAGCTACTGAGTTTTGTGGGTCTATACAGGTATGCAGGGTACAGAACTCCATCTAAGGCTTAGGTATATTAGTTCTAGATTAATCTATTAAATGAAACACCAAGTGAAGATACAAAATTAATCATATAGGCTGATCTAATACCTCACAAGGTCTCAAGTACTTTCTCTATGCACTAAACAGAAAATGAGCATAATGCATCTAGGTACTAACTTGTATTTATCAGTCAGCTAATTATAGCTAAAGCAGATCTGTCCATGCATATCTTATAACATCTAAAAGTGCATTTCAACAATTTTCATCACTGTTATTGCAAGTATATTGCAACATAATGTTCATCACTGCAAACAGATAAGAGATGAACGGCCAAAGATGAACAAGTATTTTCCAGGTACTGGAAGAATAACCTTGAGGAGTAGTCACTAAAAAACATATTCAGAAAATTATTAAAAATATGATGTCAGTAAGTGTTGTCTTTCATTGTTGAAAATCTGTTTCAAGAAGGACACTGATATGTTCATTTTTCTGTAACTAGGAATATAATTGTGTAAATAACACATTTTTCCCCTTAACCGAACAATCACAAATCTCTGGTTTAGATCAAACCAAAAAAAAAAAAAAAAAAAAAAAGTGTTTTTACTTCTAGAAAAAATGGAAACATGAAAACACTAGTTTCAAGTTAAACAGAATGTGTTTTAAGGCTTGTATATTTGTATATGTATGTGTGTAAAAGTAACAGGAAATTAAATGTTAGCTCAATAGAAGAAAGTAGTGCTGCTATTTTCTTTTATCGGATTGTCCTGCCTAAGAGTGGCCTAAGTGGCCTAAGAGACATGATTAAGGGTATGCTTCAGTCCAACACTACTTATAAATCTTGTTGATGCTGTACTAATTATACAAATTATTAATCAAGTCCAGAAGTAGTTGATTTTGTCTCTACATGAAGAAATCCCTGCAGAGTGGGGAAAAAAAAAAAAAAATACTGAGGAAGAGAAACAAGAGACTGCCAGTTCATGGATGGTTAAATATTCTCCTACAAGGAGAAAAAATGTAGATTCAAATGTTTTCCAAAAGAAAAGGGATTCAAATTTGACTTCAAAAATTTCAGCATGAGTGCCTTAAACAGAGAATATAGATTAAAATGAATCTCAGTATGACTTAAGAAAAAATTGGGTCCCATACAGTTTTTTTCAGAGGAAAATTTTGACTACTTTGCATTGATAAGCAACCTTTGCACAACTGCCATCACATTTTGGATAATTTTAGACTCACCCATATGTCAATAAAAAATATAGAATCACAGAATGACTTGGGTTGGAAGGGACCTTAAAGATCATCTAACTCCAACTCCCCTCCCATGGGCAAGGATGCCACCCACTAGATCAGGTCAGTCAAGGCCCCATCCAGCCTGGCCTTGAACTCCTTCAGGGATGGGGCATCCACAACTTCTCTGGGCAACCTGTTCCAGTCCCTCACTACCCTTACAGTGAAGAATTTACTCCTAATGTCTAGCCTAAATCTCCCCGCTTTTAGTTTAAGACGATTCCCCCTTTTCCTGTCATTATCTACCCAAGAAAAGAGTCCTTCTCCATCTTTTTAGAAGACACCTTTAAGAATTGAAAGGTCACAATGAGGTTTCTCCAGAACTTTCTATTCTCCAGGCTGAAAATCCCCAGCACTCTCATGCTTTCTTCATATGAGAGGTGCTCTAATCATCAAATAAAATAAAAACAAAACAAAACAAAATAAAACAACAACAACAAAAAAAAAGCTCTTACTGTAATTATACTGCTGTTTTGTTTTGTTTTGTTTGTTTCGTAATATGCAGTGAAAAATTGTGCTCTTTTTTGCCTTTTTTTTTTTTTCTTCTGGATGAATATTACATTTTTTTGGTTGAAAAAACATATGGAGTTTTTGCACTCAAGATCACTCTTCCTTCACTAAACAGCATGCCCACTGACCATGGACACCACAGTGTTCTAGCTAATCCAGTGGTTTCCAAGGTTTTCCAAGGTCCCTGTCCTATTTACCCTATTTCATTGTCTACCTTTTCATTCACCCTTCTACCACTGTTCAGCCTCCCTGCCTACCATCTGCCCACTCTTCCCCTACTTGCTGCAGCAGTGATGTCCAACAGCCCAACCTAAGCAGAGTCACAGAAGAGTCACAGAACTTCTCTGTGCAGTACATGCAGCATCACAAATGTTCCACCAGGTGAGAACTACTGAGCTAAATCTAAGCGGACAGGAACAGCAAGGGTGGAGAAATGCA
The DNA here is from genome assembly GCF_964035555.1 of Netta rufina. Lineage (NCBI taxonomy): Eukaryota > Metazoa > Chordata > Aves > Anseriformes > Anatidae > Netta > Netta rufina. The sequence goes on from NC_140123.1 coordinate 101,175,538, forward strand.
GCTGTGGGTGCCACTGGTTATGGTGGCCATAATCTACAGGAACATAATACTGCCGCTTTTAGCATAGGTAACAGTAATGTAAGCACCAAGAAGTACCCCTTCTGTTCTTCTCTTTGAACTGTGTTTTTCTTGCTAAGAGGTTTCTATCATTAGTTTGTTTGTTTTAAAATGTTGAAGGCTACTATTAGTTTCTATTGTTTTATTCAAATAAAATTATTCATTGTTACTCTATGGTGTTTAATACTGGTATATTGAAATATATGCCAATGCAAACAACAGAAACTATTAGAGCTGAAAACCAACATAATAAAAACAATACATATCTAATTGGCAACTGTAAAGCTTTCTAACAGTTATTCAGTTTTAATCACTCCCAGATAATAACAAAACATAGTTTTTAGACTTATGTATTATTCATCCAGAATAATAACTCTCTGTGGTTATCTACTACTTGCACATCAGTACTTTGCACTTATCAATTGTAGCAGAAATCAGGTAGGTGAGTAAGAGGGGGCAATACAGAGAGGTGAACTAAAATAAAGCATTCACTTTTTATTGACTGAATATAATTATTCATCACAGCAATCAAATGCTGAGGAAATCATTTGCACCCTTTGTCAGAGGGAAGACTGAAATGAAAGTGATTAATTAAAAAAAATAGTATGATACAAAAATGCTTCAGCATTAGAATTTGTTTAACCAAGGGGAAGTGTAAACTTATGATTGTTCATATAAATTGCGTACGTGTTGAAACAGTCCTGTAACCTGTTGTGCAAGCCACTAAATCTCATTTTGACTCATATCCTGGAAATGTTTCACAAATGCTGGGCTAGACTCTACTCTCATTTGCATAAGTACACATAAAGTATGCTTATTTACAGATATGGTGCTTTAAAAAAAAAATAATAATAAATGTTGTACATACAATACCAAAAATGCTACATTTCTGCTTTTAAAAATGGATGCTTTCTGCTGTCCTCTATTTAATGCTGTTTTGCAGTATTTAAAACATATGGTAAAACTCCTAATATCATTACTGTAGTCATTCAGGAGAAATTCTATGCAGTTCCATTGCTTTGCTCTATAATGATAATTCATTGTTAATCAGAATTTATTTTGTGTGTTATGTATACCATCTCATTGTCATCACAGGTAACTCCCATGACTGGAGTGCTGCCAGTGGATAGATAGAGATGTTTTAGGAATGACAGGAAGTTGCTCTTTGTGTGAGAGAGCAGTGGGGATGCATGAAGCCCTGGGGATGATGAGGAAGTTGAGAGCTGATCTGTCAGAATCAGAGAGCAGACCACTGGAAGCAAGATTGTGTTGGGTATCTGCTACAGACTTCCTGATCCAGAATAAGAGGCTGATAAAGCCCTCTTCCAACAGCTGAAGGAAGCCTTGCAATTACAGGCCCTTGACCTAATTGGGGACTTGAACCACACTGATATCTGCTGGAGAGGAAATACAGCAGGCCACAAGAAAAACAGGTTATAGGAGTGAATTAATGACAGCTTCTTGATGCAGTTCGATAAGGAGCTCATGAGAGAAGATGCTCCTGTGGATCTTATAATTAGAAACAAGGAAGGACTGGTTGGTGATTGAAGGTTATGGTTGACAGCCTTGGAAGGCAGATGGTGGAGTTCAGCATTCTAAAAGGAAGAGGGGGGGGATACAAGAATATCACAATACTGAACATCAGGAAGCTGGACTTTTGGCCTGTTCAGGAACACATTTGGAAAGATCACATACAATATGGCTCCTTCTTTCTTCTGGAGAGAAGACAGGTCCCAGAATCTTCTCCGAGCCCAAGAACTGTCCTTCCCCATGTATAGGAAGCCTAAGGTGGTAGGAGGCCTGCTTCTGACAAAGGAGCAAAGCTCCTGACTGAATTTAAAATAGAAAAAGAAACATGCAGCAGATGGAAACAAGGACAGGTGATCCAGGAGTAATATAGATACTATCTGAGCATTCAGGGATGGGCTTAGGGAAGCCAAAGCCCACCTGTAATTGAGTGTGGTAAGGGATATTTAGAGTATGAAGAGCAACAAGGACTTCTACAGGTTTATCAGCAGCAAAATGAAGACTGGGGAAAGTGTGGGCCCATTGCTGAATGGGACAGGGCAGCTGGTTAAAAAAGACACAGAAATAACTGAGGTACTTATTGCTTTATTTCCCTCATTCTCTACTCATAAGACTGGCCTTCAGAAATACCAAGACCCTTAGACCCAAAGGATAGTCTGGAGGAAAGAAAACACCTGCAGAGGAAGAGGAAGTGGAACACCTTAAGGAACACCTAAAAAATCTGGATGTACACAGTCCCTGGGACCTCATCAGGATGTTCCTATGAATGCTGAGGGAGCTGGCTGATGGCACTGTCAATCATATTTGAAAGCTCTGGGCAACTGGGAAAAAGAAAATGTCATCTCTATCTTCAAAAACAGCAAAAAAGAAGATCCAGGGAGCTACAAGACAGTCAGCCTCACCTTGATCCCTGAAGGAAATAATCCTGGAAATCATTTTCAACTGTAGAAAAGACAAGAAGGTGACTACATACAGTCAGTATGGATTTATGAAGTGAAAATCATGCTAACTAACCTTCCACAATGAAACAACTAACTTAGTGGACAAGGTGGGGGCAGTGAATATTGTTAATTTTGCCTTTAGCGAGTCTTTTGATTCTGTCTCCCATAACATACTCATAGACAAACTGATGAAGTAGGGAGTAGATAGGTGAACTGAAAACTGGGTGAACTCCTGGTCAGAAAGCATTGTAATCACTATCATGAAGTCCAGCTGGAGGTCCATTCACAGTGGTGTATCCAAGGACCAGTATCTATTACTGGTTCCAATACTGTTGAACATCTTCATTAATGACCTGTGTAGTGAGACAGAGTACACCTTTAGCAAGTCTAAAGATGATATAAAATTGGGAAGAGCGGTTTACAGGCCAGATGATTGTTCTGCCTTTCAGAAAGACCTTGACAGGTTGAAGAAATAGGCCAATAGAAATCTCATAAAGTTCAACAAAGTGGTAGGAAAAGTCCTACACCTGGGGAGGAATATTTCTCTGTACCAGTACACAGTGGCAACTGAACTGACTGTCTGGAAAGCAGATTTTCTATGAAGTATCTGGGCATCTTTGTGGACCCCAAGTTGCCCATGATCCAGCAATGAACCATTGTAGCAAAGAAGGTCAGCAGCATTCTGGGCTGCACTAAACAGAGTGTAGCCAGCAGATCAAGGGAGGTGATCCTTCCATTCTGCTTAGCACTGGAGAGAAAAATCTGGCTTGCTGGGTCAAGAGCTGTGCTCCCCAGTAAATGAGACACGGAGTTGTACCATAGTCAGACCAGAAAAGGGCCATAAAGGTGATTAAGGATTTGGAGCAGCTCTGTATGAGGAGAGGTTAAGAGAGGTAGTACTGTTCAGCCTGGAACACAGAAGGCTCAGGGGGATAGTACTAATGTGTATAAATATCTCATGGAAGGGAGTGAAAAAGAACAAACCAAACTCTTCTTGGTGGAATCCAGTGATATGAGAGACAATAGGCACAAACTGAAGCACAGGAAATTCAATTTAAACTTAAACCCTTCAGGATTCCCAAAGCAGTTGTGGATTATACATCCTTCGGGATATTCAGAACCCAGCTGGGCACAGCCCTAAGCAACCTTCTCTGGCTGACCCTGCTCTAAGCAGGGTGCATGGACTAGATGATCTCCAGAGGAACCTCCCTGCCAAGAGATTTTATATTTCCAATCTGTTCCTGCTTCCTACAGAAGAGAAACTTGCCTGATTTCATTGGACATTTTACTCCCTTGGCTATGCCCAGCTGACTACTCTGTTTATGTACTGAGGAAAAACACAGTTCCCCAATTTCACGGCCTCTCTGTTACAAAGGAGAAGACATTAGTTCTCTTCCCCTACAACATATTTTTTCCCATTTACTTTCTCTTGACTCTTTTCTGTAACTTGCTTCTTTTTTCAGATGCATTTTTCCTTCACTTTTTTGATCCTTCCTACTCTATTTTTCCCCCCTCATTTCAAATCATTTTTCCTTTAATTGCCCACCAGGCTTAATTGTTTATATGACTCTGCTGGTATAATATCTGAACACTTCTCTATCTGGTCTTATATTTTCAGTATTATTAAAGGAGGAAGCGTTATCAGTGGGCCTGAGACTGGTTTGTTAAAACAGTGGAAAATATTGTTTCAAATATTGTTGATTGTTGTTGTTGTTATTGATTTGTTGATTCTTCTTTGAATCTTATTGATTCAACAACATATTGATGTTGTTGATTCTTGTTGTTGCTGTTAAAATTGTAACGAGTTTGATGGAATTTAATCTGAAGGGGAGAATGGTTTCAAAAAATTAGGCTATTACTTTGATGCTTAACGGATCAACAGACCATTACTAATCATTTTCACAAAATGATCAAATAAAACCAAAATAGTTAGAATACAATAAAACACATTTCAATTAGCTCAAATCAGTTTTCTTCCTACACTTTTATTTTATTAAAAATGTTAATTTCTCGTTGAAATTAATTATGAAAAAAATATCTCTTGGAATCACAAACATAATAGCACAAAAATATAACTTACCTTATCAGTTCTGCTATTGTTACTGTTATATATATATTTATTGCAAATATATGAGAAAAACTAAAACACAGAAACTGAATGCAGATTGCTGAGAAACACAATGACAGAGAATGTGTTCCTAATTCTCAGACTAGAATACTGAGAGGTTGATGACTCCTCAATGATTACTTCACCACATTTTCTTATATCTCCTTATAGACCATCTAAATCTGTCTTTTCTGTATTATGAAAAAAATAAAATAAAGATTCTGCCTTCTGAAAAAATTCTCAATAGCATATGCTCTACTGACTGACATTTTGAGACATTTTGTTCAATATCTAATTCTCATTAGGCACAGAAAGATGATATTTAAATCTTTGCACCCACTGAGCAAATCAAAGTGTTGTTTCAATGTAATTTCTTTTCAGTACCAGTTGACAACTTAGTTAACAATTCTAGCCCCTACTTAATGAACTAGCGGTGCCATGGTATTTAGGAGGGATCTTTACCTTTTGCTGTCCTTCAGATCTCATCTCAGGCTTGACATTTCTGTTTTAATGAGATATTCTACGTCTCTGATTCCTACTTTGAAGCTGAAGGGCAGTCTGATAAACAATGGAAGGTTTATTTTATTCTTCCTCCTAATCTCTCTAAACAGGAAGAGATAATCTTTTTTTCTTCTTCTTTTTTTTTTTTTTTTTAATGATCATTGATTAAAGAAAACATTTGTTTCTTATTTTTAATAGCATGAAGATATAGTAAGAAAAAAATCTTAATGGACATCATAGATACAACTGGAAGCAGTTAATGTAGTCATTTCATGGATCACTCCACTTCGAATGACTATATAAGTATCCCTTCTTTTTATGAAGGGACAAGTAAATATAAAGATGGGTAGGCAGCAAAGACCCTGTTGAAATAGTCTCAAACTCAGCCTGGAGAAAAGGAGGCTCAGGGGCGACTTTATCGCTCTCTACAGGTACCTTAAAGGAGGCTGTAGCGAGGTGGGGGTTGGTCTGTTCTCCCACGTGCCTGGTGACAGGACGAGGGGGAATGGGCTAAAGTTGCGCCAGGGGAGTTTTAGGTTGGATGTTAGGAAGAACTTCTTTACCGAAAGGGTTGTTAGGCATTGTAGGTTGTTAGGCCCAGGGAAGTGGTGGAGTCACCATCCCTGGAAGTCTTTAAAAGACGTTTAGATGTAGAGCTTAGGGATATGGTTTAGTGGGGACTGTTAGTGTTAGGTCAGAGGTTGGACTCGATGATCTTGAGGTCTCTTCCAACCTAGAAATTCTGTGATTCTGTGATTCCGTGAAACTCGTGTATTAACTGTGCTTCCATTTGAAGACCACTTCGGGCCTTAACCTCTGAAGTAACATCCATTAATTCTTAAATTAAAGTTTGCAAAGGATTTGAAAATTATAAAACTACTCTACAAAAAGGAAATAACCCCAGAGTCCTTATGGCTCCTATGACAATGCAATAACCGCCAATTGCATGCACTACAAATGCTCAAGAACACAAGTAATGTTCCTTATGTCCTGGAATTCCAAAGCTGTTGAAGCAATCTAGATCCATGTATTTCATTTTCATTTGATAAAATATTCTCCTAATCACTATTGCTAGTTCATTTTAAAGAAAGGTTAGATAATCTTATCAAATCCTTAAAAAACCAAAATCCAGTTTGACCCTTAGTACAAACTTTCAATTACTGAAGGTATATGCAGACACTGAGAATTTAGATTCACCACTGTTTATTATAGACTATGGGAGAGAAGCATTATAAGGCAGAATAACCTTAATGAGACAGTTTGTAAAAAGAATACCTCACAAGAAGTTGGCAATTGTTTCTGCCAGCACTGTGACCCTTACAAATTTTTCTCTCATCTACTTTAATTATTTATAATTACTTACAGCACAAAAGTGTATCTTAAATCATCTACCACATAATGTACTAATTGAGATACAGACACAACCAATGGAAAGGTATTCACTGGCAATGAATATTTCATCCATATGAGATCATTCATTATTTCCTCCAGATGTTCCTGTGAACATAGAAAACACCTTATCAAAAATGTGAATGACATACCTATAGGAGCAGAAAACATTTTCTAAGAAATGCAGAGAACACCTTCATTTTCTAGCCTAATAGTACTTATGTTCAATTGAGAAATATAATAAAGAAAGGGACGGGACAGGACGGGACGGGATGGGAAGGAGAAGGGAGGGGAGGGGAGGGGAGGGGAGGGGAGGGGAGGGGAGGGGAGGGGAGGGGAGGGGAGGGGAGGGGAGGGATCTTTTCATGACACAGGCAGTGGAAATGCAGATGCTTGACAATCAGTTACATCTCCTTTTTTCACGAGCTTTCCACAAGTGTTAAAAATTTCATTGCATATGATAGTAGGTTGGCCCTGTCTGGCAGCCAAACAACAACACAGCCCCTTGCTCACACACATACGCACACCCAAGCACACCTCCACACACATGTGCACAAATGCACCATGGGATGGGGGAAGAATTAGAGAGAGAAAAATCATGGGTCAAGATAAAGACAGAAAGAACACTTAGTGATTACTATCATGGACAAAACAGGCTCAACTTGGAGAAATTAATATGTTTCCAATTATTATAGCTATGATGTATTGGGAAACAGAAAAAAAAAAAAAAAAAAATCAGATTCTGAAGTCTCTTCTCCCTTCCCCTCCCCTCCCCTCCCCTCCCCTCCCCTCCCCTCCCCTTCCCTCCTCTCCCTTCCCCTCCCCTCACCTCCCCTCCAGTAAGTGAATTTATATTCAGAGAACAGTAATTGGCAGTTCACTATAAAAATGGAGGACATTATCGAAAAGGATTCTGATGCAATATATCCTAGATTCATTGGCATTTCCTTTTCCCCTTCATAATGGTCTGGAATACATATATGTATATACATGTATACATATACATGTATTTATATACATACATATATATATATGTATCACAGAATCACAGAATCATCTAGATTGGAAGAGATCTCCAAGATCACCTAGTCCAACCTCTGACCTAACACTAACGAGTCCACCACTAAACCATATCACTAAGTTCTACATCTAAACGTCTTTCAAAGATGTTTAGAACCGGGGATGGAATGGAATGTACTGTAGATATATATATATTTTTTTCTAAGTGGGAAACAATGTCAATAGCGAATTGCTTAGTAGCACTTGCATTCTCATGGGTATAATCCATTTTTATAAAATAGTGATCTGCTTGGCGTCTCTTTATTTAAAAAAAAAAAAAAAAAAAAAAAAAAGAGTAGAACAAAAAAAGCAACAATATGAATATTTCCTCAGAAGACATTATGAAAGGCCAATGCCAGTATAAAAGTAAGATTTTATATTCTTAGCTCTGAAAGAGATGATGTGCCACCAGCGTCTTTTTCATTTAGTTGGCCTAACTTCCTTTCTTAAATGCAGCTTTGCTAAAACAAGTTGAAGAGTTACATGCTCAATTACCAAACTCTCACTCCTCCTTCATCATACTGATGTGAATGGAAAAACAAAAAGGCCTGTCATTATTCGTGTGTTACTATATCACACTGCTGATTATTTTGATAACTAAGAGGGTCTCTGAGCTTAACAGAGCTTCACCTGTGGCTGAGTATTGGAAGATATCCTTCCATGTGTATCATTTCAGGTTTTATAAGATGAAAGCTCACCCCTTACAGGATCTTCTCTCCCTACACATCCATTTACTTTACCATACTTCCAAGAATGTAGTCAGCTTTGAAACCTCTGTTTCTTCTATAAATGCAGTTTAGGCTTGTCTGATGTAAACAGGCTGTGACACTCACACGAAGTAAAACAGCTTAACATTTGCTTCCACTGAAAAGTATGTTAAGCCTGTGTATTTTATATATATACATATATATATTATGAATAACAAAGTGTATAGGGTTTCAGAAAGTAATTTTATTTAACAATAATTCCAGTTGCCAGAAATTTGCGTAGTATTTCTATTATCAGAATGACATGGGAAAGTAAAAATCAAGTTAAATGTATTTTAAGCAATTTTATCATACTTTCAAAGGAGGACAGTCATATCCATCTTGTGACCTATATGAATTACTCATTTGTATAGCATTCTAAAATAGATTTAATATTGAAATACTAATTCCATAAGGATGCAATTCTTCTCCATGTAGAAGAGACAGCTCAGGTTGTCTATATGTGATTCTGTGATCTCTCATATACTGCTTAAACATTATGCATAAGTGCATAAAATGTGGTGAATAAGGTGGTGCTTTGCATAGGAATAAATTTCCTTCTAGGTGTCCAAAAGGAAATCATTTTAAAACAACCTCTATTTCTACTCATGATTCCTTAATAATAATAATAATAATAATAATAATAATAATAATAATAATAATAATAATAATAATAATAATCTTTCTTACTTGTAATATGTTGGACCTACTTCATAAATTTCTCTCAAATACAAAGAGTTTCACGGTAGTTGGAAAAGGAGGGGAAAATTAAAATCACAGATGAATAAATACAGATGTGAAACCGAGTCTTATTTCCAGGAAAGTCAATGTTTTGACTTAGATTTCAATAACACAGGATCACACTCCTAAAATATTGAGAAAATATTAAAACTGCTTTAGATTCCAACTAAGGTGAAAGTGCTTTTGTTCAAAGAGCCAGGAAAAAAAAATACTCTAACCTCTGTGTGAACAATGCATACCTTTCATTGTCTTTGTTTTGGGAGGACTGATAAAAAGGTAGTTGAACACCGCTTCTCTAAATTATCCAGGTAATTCATGGATTTTACATTAGATTTAAGCGAGTAAATATTTATTATGAAAGTTCTACAGGTTCAGGTTATCTGTTCTTAAAATCTTATATTTTTCATGAGGCAATACTGAGGGGTGAAAAAATGCTTGTTTCATTCCAGAGTCCAATGGAAGATCAGCACAGACAAAAATTAAAATATGTACAAAGAAATATTTTCTTTTTCCATAAGTAATTTCATTACAAATCAAGAGATTTCAGAAAATAAGTTCAGGAAACTGTTATCAAAGAATTGGTTAGAAGATAAGGATTCTATTAGCAAGAATAGAATAGAAAAAGTCAAATTGTTTGACATGGAGTTACAGTTTGGAGTTACCTTTAAACTGATCAATCTCATCAAAGTTGTATGATCTAAAATGTAAGATAACTTGATTTGCCACTTTGCTAACAGCCCTTGCTCCTAATATAAATAAGATTTATTATTCCAGGCAGAGCAATGTTTAAACATTACTCTGATCCTGCAACCTGAGTGAATTCTGTCAGAATTGGCCTATCTGTCTCTGTGCAGCATTGCATTTTGAGATATTTGGAGACATTTCCAGGGTACACTGTATAAAAAGCTCGTTTTAAGAAAACACTAAATGTTAAGAGTGTGGAGACGTCCTTTTACACTCTACTAAAATATCCTTATAAAAAAGTTTTGTTTGTTTCTTTTTTTTTTTTTTTGGATATATTAGAACACAGTTAAATGAGATTTAATTCATTGTCAGCCTCCTGACCAGTGGGGTAAATACAAGTATATGCCATCTGATAAGGTGTTCACAATTCCACCTCCTTGGTATACAGAGAATTGAGTGTCATGTGTGTGGTACTTACAAATTTGTAGTGGCCAGGCAAAGGTACCAGAAGGGTACCCATCAACCACCCTGATGTAACCTGGGGGTCCAGAGTACAAAGTATGGGTATTTTTAATTTACTTGCTCTACATAAAAGAAGAGAATTTGCAGAATAGCCCTGATATCTTTAATCACAGCTCTGCCTGTGGTGGATTTCCCACATCATACAAATCAAGTAATTTCTGGTAAGAATCAAGATGTATGAGGCTACCTTATGCAATGATCATTCTTTTGACCATGGATTTATGCTCCCAAAATTTGACATAAACATAAACACATCAGCACATGAGTCAACAACACAGGATCTCTATTTTATCCTTTCAAATCCAAAAAGTTTGCTGCTGCTGTTGGCAGCATCACAAATGAAATGCTGGGCCATCGGTTCTCATTTTCCTGTCAGGCCTAGACATTTCAGGTGAGCTGAGCTGGAGGAGCAGTCTTTGGGAATACTTGCAGAGTGGCTGATGCCACTACAGGATTAAGCCTATTATTTCCCTTTACGGTGTATTTCTTTGAAGAAATTCAAAGGCAGTTTAGGCAGCTGGTATCATGGTATCACTAAGAAATGAGAGGAACAGAGTAAGGAGGAAAGGAAAAGGGGAAAATTTCAGCAGGAATGGAAATCAGTCTTGGAAATCCTTTTGGCAGTAATAAAGTCATTAGTGTCTGGTTGCAAAAGGACAATCTGGTATATCCATAGGTAGCCTTCACAGGACCCACAATTTTGAACAGAGGTCTGTGGGACAACTTTTCTTCAGACAGGTTGAACCCCAAGTATTGAAGGATATTCCACACATAGGAGCAGACTATATTTAGTCAGACATAAAACTCCCATAATGCTCACAGTCACCCCAGCACAGTTGCTTCAGTTTGCTAATCCATGTATACTGTAGCAGTTTACAAAATAATGTGGTCATAGCCACAATATCCATCTTGCTCTCTAACCTTGCTCCGACAACTGCCACTAGCAGATATTTGGGAAGGAGCTCAATTATAAAGTAACACTTCTGTATACCTTTCCAGCTTCTGTCAGTCACTCATTATGTGGCATTTAGAACATTGTTTTTAATAGTTATCAGTGTATCTTCCGTGAAGTTGCCTTTTGGAATCCGGTTATACTTCTGTCCTCCACTACATGCAGTGGTAATATAATCAGACTTTATTAAATGACCTCTTCCAATCACTTTGAATAAAATACTCACTATATTCAATAATAATTTAAGAGTTCAGTAAGAAACAAAACCCCTAAATTTCAATTTGAGATATTTATATTAATAGTCATTTATATATTATGTTTAAATTTATTTTTTCATGTGTTTTATATTATGTGTTTTATGTATATATATATACATATTTAATAACTGGAACTTATTTGAATATTAAAACTGTTATATACCAGGAGCTGATAATGAATTTTGCAGTTACTTCTGTCAGGGAAAACAATAAAATACACTGACCTCCTTTTTGTTTTTTTTTTGTTTTTTTTTTTTAGGCACAAAAAATGCTGACTTACTAAAAGGTTTTATGCTGCCTCCATAGAACTGTTTCACTTTTACTGATGTACAATGAAACAGCTATTACCATCTGCATATGTTAGTACAGTGAGAATCATGGCTTTGTAAAGTAACAAGTTGCAGGGCTGTTGCAGGGCTCGGGTAATATCAAGGGCATCTCAAGAAAATCTTATCTACCTAATTTGCCTTCTCTAGGAATAAGGTTTCTTTCTCTTAGATGTGGGCTATAATAACATGCTAGGAAACGTTTTTAAATAGGCAGTGGTCTAAATAAATCACATGAAATGTCATTTGCTATGAGCTGTATTACGGCACACACAGCTTGAGTGCCGTATTTGACCTTGGCAAGGTCAAATAAAACTCCATTAGGGCTTCACTGTAAATGTACAGGAAACCTCGTAGTTCTGTATTTATCTGGTAGTACCCACTTTATTTTGATCAATACCATGCCCAAATGATATCTGCTGAAGTGTTAAAACATCAGAAAGTTCTTCCCAAGTGAAATCACTACAGTTTTCATCCAAAGGAACTGCTTTAGGTAGTTCTATGTTAGCTATTGTCCAAACACTAGACTAATTTTTCTGCCTTTTTTGTACTTTATCAAAATAATATTGAGGGTGGATATTTCAGCACTTTGTGCTTGTGCTTCCACAGCTCTGGCAGTAGTATAAAGTAATACCTTTTATTTTTTTCTTCCTAATGCTGTTCACAGTTTTTTAGCTTTTTTTTTTTTTTTTTTTTTTTTTTTTTAGAATTGTCTTGCAGTACAATCACAAAGACTCATTCTCCTTTTCTCTCTTCTTTTATTATTTTCTCAATTGTATTGCAAGAACAAAAGGGGAAATAAAATTTGACATATTTCTGATGTGATGAAAGTTTATTCCATCAAAAACTGTCTTCTAAAATACTGCTTTTCACTTAGTGATATTTTCTCAGAACACTTTTCAAAGAACTTTGGAAAAGTTATCTGAGAATTGAAAAGGTTTCATTGCCCATTTCTGCCAGCAGTTTAACAAACTGTAGAAATTCCATCAGTTTCTGAGACAGGTGTTTTTATCTTATTCTACATAGAAAGCTCAATATCTAATGTGCTCATGTTTTTAGTTTGACCATAACAGACGAATTCAGTGCCTTGGACACCACTGGCTACTAGGTGCTATGTCATGTGTCTACTATTTATTTAAATATTTTAAATTTAGAGCTGAAGAGATAAAAAGAGCACAGTGGCATGATGTAACAATAAGAATGCTTAAGTGTTTTAAAGGTTTTCAATATGATTACACAAAAACCTATTGGCAAGAGTATTTATGACCAATATTCCATGGAAAATATCCATAGAGTTGGACCTGTAAATTCTGTTTTCAATTTATATTTATTAGCTGTCTCAGAAATAGGAGACATTGGACATTGGTAATGAATTCAGAGTGACCTGGTCCTGTTATTATTTGCCAAAATAAATGTTCAACTCCAGGTTGGGATTATTTAGCAAAAGACTATATTTTTTTCCCTTCCCCCCTTCCTCCTTCCCCCCCCCCAACCCAAACATCTCCCCTATTTCATAAAAGCCTGTGCTCATTTTAATGTGAATATGTCTTTTTAATTTCTGGGATTTAGCTTAGTGCTGGTGCACAGCTATTTATTTCTAATAAAAGTTACAAAATTTCATGTGATGTCTGATGTGTGAGATATCTGATGAAGGTAAGAGTACATTAGGACTCAAAAGACTAAATTGGAATAAAAAGTCCTTTAGTCCTTTAGCTGTAGGCTGTCTGATCAGTTTACACCAAACAAATACTATTTCCTGCTAGTGGCTAAGCACAGAATAGTTGTGAAAGCAACTAGGGGAGTCAGTCTAAAACTTTTGGCACATAATCTATTTTAAAATGCTACGCAGACACAACATTGTTGCCAAAGAGTGAACTAATCTTGCCCTTCACAATGAAAATTATTCTGTTAGGTTAAAGCTCAATAACAGTTTGAAGATGCCAAATTATATCTCTTCTATGTTTATTTAGCTAGCTAGTAAGTCACATAGAACTAAGCTGTAGTGTGACCTCTACACAAGAGAATAAGAGGAAAAAAGTGAGAGTATCATTCATGTTGTTATTCAGCTATAAAATCCTACATAAAGGTGCTGGCAAGCACTGTACACTTATCTGCTCCCTATAGCAGTGAGATAAAGGCCAAAAAATGGAGTAAGGAAGCTCCTAAAAGCTAGTCACTCCAAGTAAGCTGCCATAATATGTTTCTGGTTAACATCTACAGTGAGTCACGCTTTAGAATATAAACATATTTGAGCTTTGAAGGTGAAGAGCAGAACATAAGGAAAGTTAGAAACATTTTTATATCGATATATAAAACTGTGTAACATATAGCTCTATTTTTTTTTTTTTTTTTTTACATATATAACATAGCATGAACATAAAATCTAGTTCTTCAAACAGAGAATTATAACTAGAGAGAACTGAGGCCTGCAAGTCAGAGATCAGTTTGTTAAATCAAGCTTGAAGTAAAAGGGACTTTCCAATTCGATTTCCTGTTTGTTATTTCCTTAAAGAAAAACCCATTCTAATGAAATATATGACACCCTACTTTCCAAGATCAGCACATTCATCCAATATTCTAGAAATAAATTTTAATTTAGATAGAATCTTAGACTAGCAAGTGTACCAGAGTTTCAGAGTGCAAATGTGATACTTCACATTGTATGATTGGTTGTTTGAAAAAGAAATATTGTCTTACAAGACACCGCTTAGAAACTGAGCAGAGCAAATCCAATGTACATTTCAGTGGAAAATGGGGAAATAATAATTAGGTATCTTACTCTCAAAATAAGTTTTAGATATCATAAAATAACAGCTTTTAGATACAAATCAGAAATGAGGTAAAGATGAAAAAAAAAAAAAAAAATCTGTAGGAAGTTTCACTTCTATTCTATCAACCACACTCAAAAAATAAATAAATAAAATAAAAGACCAACATCAACAACAACAAAAAAAGCTAACACTAAAACAATCATCCAAAACCAAGCATAAAAAGTCTGTGTCATTGTGTCTTTTATTTTTTCTATTTCATTGTAATATTGTTTATTTCAACAGAGCTACTTACATTACTTACACCATGATTTACATTACACTGAGAACATCAGGTCAAATGCACTGCTAGATCTTATATTCTTTTCCTGGTGCTTATAGGTTTAACCTACACTGACACTATGACTTGTAGAAAATTCATATACAGTATTTTCAAGGTGAATTGAAACACAAAAATAACTACACTAAGTCAGGCTGAAGGTCTGGCCAGCCTTGTACACTGCCTCAGACAGAGTCATGAGTTAGAAGTGTATCAGAATATAGGGAAGACACAACAATATTCCATTTATTCTTCTGAGCTGCTAGCAATTTCAGCATGGGCACTTCCTGTACAACTAAATATACCAACATCTCTGTGTTTAACAGTCTTTAATGAACTTTTCTTCTAGAATTGCCCTCAATACTTCAATAAATAATTCATATTTCTGGCATCTGCAATACTCTGTGCCAGTAAGTTCCATATTTACAATTAAACAACATTAGTTTTACTATGTGAAAAAGTATGGCTTTCTATTTTGATGTCATCTGTTTTTTGTGTTAAGACAAAAAAATAACTGTCACAATTTTCATTGTGCATTTTACATTTAATGGCTTTCAATATTGTATTAATTGGACAAGTAGATGATTACAAGTATTCTGTGACAAATCTGTCCATGATACATAATGCATGACAAAATACTGCCTCAAACTCATCCAAACAATAAATCATGTTAGCCTACCTTTTTTTTTTCATGCTGGCACATAGGATTGCTTCACCCAGAATGCACATTTTAGAAGTAATACATATATACATGTATATGTACGAATATATATAAATATATACATTATACTACATATAGTTGAGATAATCTAGAAATTAATATCATAAATAGAAGACTAGCTTGATATACATGCTTTAACCCATTTCTGATTTTATAATAATAAAAGAGAAAATGAGAAATGCCTCTACTTTTCACTTCCATCCAGTTTTATTAATATTGAATGACATCTGCAAGCCATCACAGATTTCATTCCTTCCAGTGATACCTGATGGATTCAGCTATAATTTAAAGATCTCAAACTGGAGGAGACTAAATACAGATATATAAGTACTATTGAGATTTCATGCTCTATAGAGAATTTCAGTGCACACCCTAGCTTGGCTTCCCTGCCCTACATCACCTCTAGGAAAAAATGGGGAACACTGATGTCTCTGAAAAGTCATGAAAATCTTTTCTGCTGCTCTATTTACATGTACATCTCAGCTACGGACATCCCCTTTGTTTTTTTGTGGAAAAATATTTCCACACTTTCACCCTGTATTGCACAGAACTCACATATTTCTTCAACTTGTTCTATAAAAATTTAAATCTTTCACTGAAATTGTGGGAGTGAATCTGTTGGAGCTGTCCAGTGTTCTGGAGACAGGTTACTGTTGTCTCCCTATGCCAGGCTATGACAAAGGACTTGACATCTTAGCAAGGAGTTCATCATAGTTTCACAGTGAAAGACTGATATGAAAGATTCATGCACTCTCCCTCACCAACATTAAGTGATGATGGTCTCTTTTTCTGTCTTATGGTGTCTCACCTTTCTTAGGCATATTCAGTCAGTTTAACAACTGTGAAAGATTTGTCTCAATTTCTTAGCTAGTGATCCAAGTGTTGTGTGCTAGGTTTTTCATGTGTATGAAATTGGAGTTTCTTCATTTTTCTCCCCTTTGTCTCTCACTCTGTTTAACACACACACATTAGACAGGCAGTAACAGTCTGTTAAGCAAATAATAATGATATGCATATTCAGGAATTCTTGTCCTTCGAATTGCTATCTTAACATAAATACATTAAACACATAAATAAAGCAATATACCTATAATTTTATCGATTCATTACATAAAAAAATATAGAAGGGAATTCTCTGGAAGAAAGTGTGAACAGCATGCCAAGAATCCGTGATATAATTTAAACTGAATGACTGCAAATTAAATTGATGTGTCCCTATGAAGACATTTACCAGAGAATGTTACCTCAGCAAAACGCATTAATGTATATAAATATACAAACAAAAACAAAATTTGTTTTGTTTCTAAACAAAAATATCTTTAAAGTTATTTAAAGTCTGTCTTCTGCTTATTATTGCCTAAGGAAAATTTGAAGGCAAAGGAGTACCGTAGTGACAGTGATGGATAAAGTTTTGAGGATACTGTGAAAAGAAATAGTGCATGAAAAGTTTTTTTGCATTTTCTTGGATTAAGCCATTTTTTCATCTGCCATAAGCAGCACTGCTTTAAAAAAGTATTGTTTGTATCTCTGCTGAGCCATGCAGAAATAATAAATATGTGAATTGACTTAAATTAACTTAATTAATACATGAATTGACTTAAAGAGACTTAAATTAACAAAATCTCTTTCTATTTCCTCCAGTATTTGTGGGTTCCTTTTGTTTGTTTGTTTTGTTTTTAATGGATTTTAATGTTTAGAATTACTCTAGTGACAAAACTAGTGTCATTTTTTTTTTATTTTTTTTTCATTTAGGTGACTTTGGTCAAGTTTAAATCCTTGAATATAATAGGATAAATGCAAATTGGTATTTCATGAGATCATCAATAAAATTCTTCTCTTATTGTCAAATAAATATATGGCAAGCTTTGTGATATGACCATGGAACTGTCATTTTATAGCAGTATTGAATGTGACAGCAGATATAAAAGACTGAACTTTCTCTATTTCTAAAGTATGTCTAAAAACCACCATGTAATAAATGGATCAGTTTTCAAAATAGGACTATAATCAAAGTTTACAATTTATTAAAGGAATAGAGGTAAGCAAACAGCACTGGGTGCGCCAGGAGTCTCTGCTCCACCAAGATGCACATCAAGCAGCTGATTTTTATGCTCCTACACCAATACATATTCATTACTACTTCTAAAAAAAAAAACAGGGTTATTATAATTAGTTTCCAGAATCCAAACCCTCCTACTGGAGCATGTGTATCAGTCTCTGGTGGTCCCTCTGGGGGTCTCTCATGCTGAAGGCTCATAGTCTTCCTCCCTCTTGTCCAACTTGGCTGTATGTCAGAGACTTGTGCGACGTCCCCTGCAAGCTTTGTCTTTTAGTTGTTCTTCAGCTCTCCCCGTCTCCTTAATCTCCTGGCCAGATATCAGAGACTTGCATAGTGTCCCATGCAATAGTCATAATAGTTAGCAGTTATTCTGAAACCCCCCAGATATCAGAGACTTCAAGGAAAAGCCTACAAATACATTTCCCTTCAAGCTCTCTATTGACACGAATTGCTAAAACATTCCTTTGCAAGATAGAAGAACTATCTACATTAACCACTCTGTTTTTCTTAGACTTGTGGTTATGCAAGGGTATGTAAGACAGAAGGTCACATTCATCATACCGTGCGGCCCTAGCGTTGTTCCATACTGACACGAATTAGATGAACATATTTCAACACCAGAACAAGAAAATATTTTTAGATAGAATGAAGATATTTCCACAGAACTACACCAGTCTCAGTCATTTCTGAATGGTTTCACAGTACCCTAGCCTTTTAAATAACCCCAGAGGGAACTGAGTTTGCATATGCAAAATATATTGTTGCACAATATTACTATTCTGTCAAATTTAATTTTATTAATAAATAGATCAGCATCTGCCCCTCTGCTCTCCTTCATGAGGAAGCTGTAGACCTTGATGAGGTCTCCCCTCAGCCACCCCTTTTCCAGACTGAACAGACCAAGAGACCTCAGTCACTCCTCATACATCTTCCTCTCTAGGTGTTTCACCATCTTTGTAGCCCTTCTCTAGACATTCTCCAATAGCTTCATGTCCCTTTTGTACTGTGGTGCCCAACACTGCCACAGTGCTCAAGGTGAGGCCACACCAGCAGAGTAGAGTGGGACAATAATTTCCTTCGACCAACTAGCAATGTTGTGCTTGATGCACTCCAGGATATGGTTGTCTCTCGTGGCTACCAGGGCACACTGCTGAATATAATCATCTTGTTTTGTTTTAGCATAAAACCTCATTGATAGATACTTCAAGAAATCTAAATTTTAAGTACATTATATCAGCATATTTAAAATTCATAACAATAGAAATCAGTATCAGACCATCTCTGCCATTTCCACGCTGTCTCTCCAAGTAAAAATATTTAGAAGGTATTTCATGCATACTTTAGTTTTTATTTACTCTTTATTCTGTTGTTGATACTAGTCTGCTAGAGTTATTCATGGGAATTGAGATAGTTCCAAAGCACTTTGGTAATGATGCAAAGGTCTTTTTTTAGATCCTGAATTTCATCTCTAATATTTACCACTTCAAGGTTTCTTAGAATGCAAGTACTTTCATTTTGTCTCCTTTTCCATAAGTAAACTTATAAAAATAAATAAAATAAATGCTATTATTTTGTCAGTTCAATATAATAAATCATAAATATCATGAGTAAAACTTTGAAATGTTGATATATTTCTAGCAATATGAATTGCAAATATTTAATCACTATGTATTTCAAAACAAAACTGTATTTTTCCCTACTTTCTACAAACCAACATGCAATTAAATTACAATCTTACCAAAGGTTGTTAAATGTGCACATATATAGAGTCTACTTAAAGATATCTTAACACTTTTGTGCCAGTGTAAGGAAACACTTGAAGTATAATTTTATACATCAAGTTTCACAAAGAGCTTAATGAAAGTCCACCAAGTCAGGGAAGCCTTCTATTGGATTTTGCATGTTTTAGACCATGTCTATATCTGATGAATTTAATTTTCAGACTAATTGCAGAAGCAAACAATATATTTCAGTTTATTCTTGTTAATATGTGCTTTTATAGATAACAAGAGAAAAACGAATAAAAGTTCCAAATGAAGTCCCTCAAGCCCATGAGGTCAAAAATCCTGTACAGATGCAATTGCTGTACATGGGCAAAGCACTAGTTACAGGTGTATTTTGATGAGAAGACGATTATGGATAAAAAGCATAAGCATGGAGAGGAAAAGGAAGAGGAAAAAATAAGCATAGCAAAATGAAAGCGATCTTTTATTATAAAATAGTATGTCTGCACTGCCTTTTATCAATCCTGAGCTCAATTTTTTTGACCATGACAAAACAAGATTATAAGTGCAGCCTGCAGTAGCTATGCTTCTTTTACTTAGGACAAGGAGTAGCAAAACCACATCCAGAGACCAGTCTGGGAACATAGGAGTTATTGCCAAAACCTGGGCAAAGGCACTGAATAAGGCTGGTCAGGGTAATTAATACCTGTTTGAGACCTCAGGACCCTGACAGCTTAAGACAGCTCTGTGTAAAAGAGGCAGCCAAATCTTGGGAGTATGTCTATATCATAACATTATCTCAAATCTCTAATTAACGGTGATTTAGTTGTGGTCATACACTCAAAATAAAGATAATAACACTGGCCAAAGGGTGTTTATATGATGGTGGTGGTATGGTGCTAAACTGAACATTTTTTAATTTCCATTAATACTTCTTCATGTTACATTTCACTAAGGACTTACTTCAAAACCCATTTTCATAGAATTATAAAATCATTCAGGTTGGAAAAGACCTCTAAGATCACCTAGTCCAACTTTTAACCTAGTACTGAAAAATCCACTACTAAACCATGCTACTAAGTTCTACATATACATGTTTCTTGAAGACCTCCAGGGATTGTGACTCAACTACTTTCCTGGACTGCCTATTCCAATGCCACACAACTCCTTCAGTAAAGAAATTTCTCCTGACATCAAACCTAAACCTCCTCTGGTGCAAGTTGAGGCCACTTCTCCTCATCTTATCACTTGGTGCCTGGGAGAAGAGCCCGATCCCCACCTCACTACAACCTCCTTAAGATAATTGTAAAGTACAAGACCTCTCCTGAGACTTCTTTTCTCCAAGCAAACAACCCCAGCTCCCTCAGCTGCTCCTCATAGGACTTCTTCTCTAGACCCTTCACTAGCTTCATTGCCCTTCTTTGGACACACTTCAGCATCTTGATGTCCTTCTTGTAGTGAGGGGCCCAAAACTGAATGCAGTATTCAAGCTGCAGCCTCACCAGAGCGAAGTACAGAGAGACAATCACTTCCCTAGTCCTGCTAGTCACACAATTTCTTAGAGAAGCTAGGATGTTGCTGGCCTTCTTGGCCACTTGAGCACACTGCTGGCTCACATTTGGCTGGCTATTGACCAATCCCTTTCCACCTGGCAGTTTTCCAGCCACTCTTCCCCCAGCCTGTAGCATTGCATGGGGTTGTTTTGTCCCAAGTGCAGGATGCAGCTCTTAGCCTTGTTGAACTTCATACAGTTGGCCTCAGCCCATCAGTCCAGCCTCTCCAGATCGCTCTGCAGAGCCTTCCTACCCTACACTGAGGGTGCTCTCAATCCCCTTGTCCATCATCCAGATCATTGATAAAGATATCGAAGAGAGCTGGCTGCAGTACTGAGCCCTGGCAGACTCCACTAGTGACCAGCCTCCAGCTGGATTTAACTCCATTCACCACAACTCTTTGGGCCTGGCCACCCAGACAGTTTTTAATCCAATGCAGCCTATACCCATCCAAGCCTTGAGCAGCCAGTTTCTCCAAGAGAACGCCGGGGGAAAGAGTATCAAAAGCCTTACTGAAGTATGTGGTGGTATGAAGTACTGAAGGATGTGGTAGACCATATCCACAGCCTTTCCCTCATCCACTGAGCATGCCACCTTGTTGTAGAAGGAGATCAGGTTCATCAAGCAAGACCTGCCTTTGATAAACCCATGCTGTATGGGCCTGACCTCTTGGTTGTCCTTTAAGTGCTGTGTGGTGGCACTCAGGATAATCTGCTACATGAGCTTCACCAGCAACAAGGTCAGACCGACAGGCCTCTAGTTTTCCAGATCCTCCTTCCAGCCCTGCTTGTAGATGGGCACTACATTTGCTAGCCACCAGTCAACTAGGACCTCCCCTGATAGCCAGGACTGCTGATAAATGATGGAAAGCATCTTGGCAAGCAATTTCACCAGCTCGCTCAATACCCGCAGGTGGATTGTATCTGGCCCAATAATCTTGCATACATCTGAGTGGAGTAGCAGTTGCTAACCATTTCCTCATAGATTTTTTTAACTTTTACATTGTCATTGTACACTGCAGAAGTGGGGGTGCTAAAATAGTGATTTACAGAATGAAATCTGGATGCAATCCAGATGTGTAGACGAATCAAATAGTCTAGATGGGTTGATCTCCTCCTTTCAGAAAAGTACTAATCTGTAGACAAAACACATGTGAATCAATATTTCTTTCTATTATATACCTCCACTCCAGTGGCTGGCATATTTTAAACTAGTGTACTACTTTGACTTCAGTGCAGCTATGTCTACGAAGACCATCTGGATAGGTTACATAATACATTAATCATATCACATAAACATCATCTTTCATTTTAAAATATTGAATTTCTTAAACTAATGTTTTAGACAAGGTGAAACATTTGAGCCGTACAAAAATTAGTCTTAGCAGAAATAGTTATTGAAAGGTTAAATATCCTGCTCCAAATATTGTGTTTATGAAACATTCCTCTTTTTTTTCTGTATTGCCTGCATTAAAATCCTTTAGACAGTAGCCAAGAAACAGTAGAAATACAAAACATGAAGCGTGTTACTCTCTCAACAAACTAGTAGAAGTATTTGAATTGTTAAACAGATTTTTCCCAGCATTAGTTTTCAACCATTTACTGAGAACAGACTATTCTCCAGGGGGAGATAATAAGCCTTTTTACTTTCATATACCATGAATTATTAGAATGCTGTGGAATAATTTTTTGCTATTCTGAATACAGTAATGCTATAGAATTGATGACCTGTAACTACAAACTGATTTCCTAGGAATACGGTTTGCTTTACATTGTTTGAACAAAAGAATCTGACTTGAGAAACAGCAGCTTTTTTTTTTTTTTATTTTTAGTTTTATTTTTTTATTTTCTTCCTCTTTATGTAAAGGGAACATTTAGATTCAATGACTGTGAGTAAAGTGAGGAATCAGAAAACCTAAATTACATATTTGACACTAGCTACTTAGCTTTGGAAGAAGAGCTTGTTAACATGTAAATAAGTGATTGCTGTGGCTCAGTAATATTGCTGGCTATTGAGGAGAGCTACTGATAGAAGTTTTCAATACTACTTTACTCTGTTGAAAAACTAGTCACTTTATGATCTCATGAAAGTAAAGGTGGCAGTACTGAACCTACAAGCTACATTACATCTTTAGGAGAAGCTTCCTAGTGGCAACAGCCTTTTGATCATTACTTTTTCTGTGTAGTACTGCAGGGTCTACAGAAATGTGATAAACAAATTCCACTTACAGCATAAAGATTGCCCAAATCTCCTGCCTGCTCAAACTAGAATTGATTAACTTTTAAAAATCAAAACTAATTTATATTGAACTTGTCTCATATAAAATATGTGTTTCAATTTGTTTCCATTTCCCTTTGCTCAAAACAAATCTTCCTTGGTGATCAAATTTACTTTTAACATGAACATTGAATTCTTTTCAAATGTACAGATGCATTAGCAAATTCATCCACAAAGCCATCATTGGTATCTTACTTGATGATAAATCTCATCCAAAGACGTGTGTACCCAGACAGGTACTAATCATATTCAGTCTGACAGAATTTATATCTAATGCTGTCTTCAATTTACATCCCAGTGTTACTTTCTCAGCAAAAATTATGCACTGTTCAAATCAAACTCAGATATTTGAAGTGTAATATTGATGGTAGGGAATGGTTGAACTAGATGATTTTGAAGGTCTTTTCCAGTCTTAATGATTCTATGATTTTCTGAGCACCAGTAATGGGTTCTTATATAACAGACCCCTTCATCCATGCTCTAAGGAGTAGCACTTGCACCACAGAGTACTTTACCACTATCTATACTGTGATATAAATTCCTCAGTAAGAAGCCTATTCATGTACTGGGTGCAGCTGTTGAAGTGCTGGTAACAGGGCTGAAGTGGCTTTTGTGAAGTGAGACCAGGGCTGCCCCAAGCCAGACACAGCTGGTTCCAACTGGCTCCAACAGCCCCACCGCAGGGCATGGCTGGACACCACAGTCACCCTAAGGGAAGACATTTTAAGAAAGGGCAAAAAGCATTGTGCAGCTGTTGAGGGAGAGGAATGAGAACAAATGTGAGAATAACAAGCCTGCAGACCCCAAAGTGAGAAAACAAGGCAGGAAACTCCAAGTGCCACAGGAGGCACTTCCCTTTCTGCCCATGGAGAGACCATGGTGGAGCAGGTCCATCCCTGCAGCTTGTGGAGAGGACCACTATGGAACATAGGCTAGAATAGAGCTGATACCTACTCTGCAGCCCATGGGGGATACCATGTCACAGCAGGTAGATATACCCTGAAGGAAACTGAAGCATGGCGAGAACCCATGCTGAAGCAGGTTCATGACAGGAACTGTGGGAAGAAATCCATGCAAGAGCAGGTTTTCTTGCAGGAATTGTGGCCCATGAAGCACTTGTGCTGAAGCAGTCTTGTCCTGAAGGACTGTAGCCCCTGCAGAAGTCCCATACTGGAGCTGTGGAAAAATGTGAGGAGGAAAGCTCAGCAGAGATGAATTGTTGTGGACTGATCACAGCTCCCCATTTCCTATTCTCCATGTGCCCCTTGAGGGGTAGGAGTTACAGGAGCTGGGGATGAAGGTGTGAAGTTCAGCCTGGGAAAAAGTATGGGGGAGAGACATTGTTAGTTTTTGTTTGTTTCTCATAATCCAATTCTATTTTTGACAATACATTAGATTATTTTTTCCCAAGACGAGTCTGTTTTGACTGTGACAGCAGTTAGTAAGTAATCTGCCTGCATTTCTTTTGGAAGTTTTTCATCTTATTTTCTCCCTTGTCCTATTGAGGAGAGGGAGTGAGAGGGCAGCTGGATGGGTGTCAGGAAGCTGGCCAAGGTCAATCCACCACAATTTACTAATTGCAGTACTTACAAAGAATAACTCTTGACTCCAATTAGGTTTTTCTAAGTAGACAAAAGTTCATACCAAGATTTCTGTGCATTGGAGTTTGTCTATGTTTGGGTTCAAAAGGTATATTTTACAAGCTGTAAAATGACTAAGGACCCCAAGTTGTCTTTTTAGAAAGGATTTAGGAACCATTTCCTTCATGGACATCGTTTCAATTTAGAATCATAACACTTCAGATGAGTAAGTGCTCAGCTTTGCTATTTTCTTATCTTCTTCTGATTTGCTGTTGATAACAAAATGATATCAGAGTCATGAACATTTTAATACAGAATACATTCAAATCATTTTACATGAAACATTTGATTCTTTTCTTACAGTGGCTGAAAACAGGGTTATTTCTTGTTATGAACTAAGACCATACTGCCAATATTTAGATATAATGATTTGTTGAAGAAAACTGCTTAAAAATAGAGGCAAGTTTTCTGTAACAACAAAATTAAAAAGTGATTCAATAAATATTGAATTGCTCAAGCCTATGTAGAGAATAATGAACAAAGCTAGTGAATGGACTAGAAAACAAGATTTAGGAGGAGCAACTGAGTAAATTGGAGCTGTTTAGTCTGGAGTAAAGGAGGCGGAGGGGAAACCTCATCTCTCTTCAGTTTCCTGAAATGTTGCAATGAGGTGGATGTTGGTCTCTGTTCTCAGGTGACAAATGGTAGGACACAAGGAAATGGTCTCAAGTTACACTATGGGATATTTAGATTGGATATTAGGAAGAATTTCTTCATGGAGAGGATGGTCAAGAATTGGAACAGACTGCCCAGGTAGGGGGTAGACTTCTCATCCCTGGAGGTATTTAGGAGATGTGTGGACTTGGCACTAAAGGACATGGTCTAGTAATGGGGCTTGCTAGGTCGGGTTGGTTGTTGATTGGACTTCATGATCTTTGAAAGCCTTTGATTCTATGAACGTTTTTCAACTAGTGACTCATTTCAAGAGTGCCTGAGGAGATGGAAACTCTTCCAAGCCTGAGAACCTGTACAGTTCTGTACTGCATTCTTTCCACCACATCATTACATGTAAAACCAAATAACTCTCCCCAAAATGCTACCAGATATTTTTTTTTTGTCTGAACACACACACACACACACACACACACACACACACACAAAGGTACATATATTTATTTACCCATAGTTAAAAGTAGCAGAATTCACTATATTCATTCAAGAAAACAGTCTTTCCAAGAAGGTACAATTAAAACGGGAAAAATCCAGATCACTAGAAGCACACAAAAATCAAATTGTAATCAGAACCCCAGATATATTTTAAAAATGGAAATGTACAGAAAAAAAAGACAGAAACAGTTTTCGCTTTGCCCTCTGTTCCAATAAGCTCCTATTCGCTCATTTTACTTCTGTACTACCCTAGTCACACAGTATAAATTGCTAATGCACACCTCTTTACTAACAAGAAGCAACACTGTAATATGTAAAACTTATTCGTAAGTTTCAAATAATGCCTGTACTTCCACACTTTTCTCAATTTGGGCTATCTTCTACAGAGAAATTAACTATTTCACTATTCTAAACAGATATTATTTTAGTAAAATAATAATAGCTATATATTATATTTCCATATAAATATTTCTATATGAGTCTTTATAGGCAAGTATTCCCCCTCTCTCTCTCTCTCACTCTTTTATTTTTCTTTTTTTTTCTTTTTTTCTTTTTTTTTTTCTTTTTTTTTTTTCCTTTTTTCTGAATTGTTCTTTAACAAACACTACAAGGCAGAATAACTATCCAAAACTAAGCAGATACAAGACTGGAGAAGTCTCCCTCCAGATCTATGTGTATATCGTGTTATACTATGACTTATGTGTTATGGGCTCCGTTCTGGAAATAATTTTGAATTGTTATTCTTCTCAAATCAGAAGATGCTGCTCTATTTTCTAGGGGATTCCTTCTAATGTCTGAACAGAACTAATTTATGAACAGTTTCTATTCACTTATTTTTATGCCAACGTGACTTTGCTCTTCCTTCCTGGTGTCTGTATCACACTCTTACCATGCCCTATTGAGCTTTTACTCAATAACCAAGTCTTTCTGCATCATACAGAACTAATTAAAGCATGCCCTCCTACTTCTCTTTTATTATGTATACTCTTCCTTCTCTTAATTACCCTATAACAATTTTCTTATTTCAGTAAATGTTACTCATTCTTGAAGATGGCCAGTCAAAACTTTCTACAGTGTTCAAAATTAGGTAAATCAATGCTTAATACAAGAGAATTAATGATTTCCTATCTCTGCTGAGTATACATCAAATGATATAACTCATGGCCACATCTGCTTTTATTATTGATGTAATTTTTATTTTTATTTTTATTTTTGCAAGAAAAGGTCTATAGCTTTCATTGCCGTCTTCTGTAAAGAACCTGCACTTTGTAAATCGTCCAGTGCTTTATAATTCATTAAGAGCAAAAAAGCTTGATCCTTAGGAGGAAATTTTTTGATTTTAGAATTTGATTTGAAATCTAAATTTCAAAGCTCCAGCATTAAAAAAGGGCTTCTGCATCTAAAATACTGAGCAGCCAAAGAAGCTGTATTGTAAACTATAGGATCTGAAGAAATTTAAATCACATTTAAAATTTATTTTTTATTCTTAATTTCACTTTCTGTTTATCTGTCACTAGTAGAGATTTGAGCTTTGGATTACCTCTGAGTCAGTACAATTAAAAAATAAAATAAAATAAAATAAAATAAAATAAAATAAAATAAAATAAAATAAAATAAAATAAAATAAAATAAAATAAAATAAAATAAAATAAAAACTTGAGACTAACAACAGACATTTGTTTTCACCAGTATTTGCTACCTCCATCATACACAAGATTGTGAGACTATTAATGACTTTCCTGGAGAACTCAACTATCAAAATACAGTGTGAACCCTATAAGAAAAACAGTTCTGGATGATAAATAAAATTCCTCAAAAAAAATCACAGATTGCTTTCTCAGTATTTCAGCAGTAGAAAAACACTATAATTTCCTGACTTGCTGAGTTTTTTACTTCCTATATGTACATTGTGGTGTCACTGGACTAGTATAAAAATAAATAAATAATAAATAGATAAATAAGTAAATAAAATCATGTCTCTGTTTCTTGCTTTCTTCCAAAAAGATTTAGGACAGTCAGTATTACTGACACATTTACCTCCAGATTACTCAATCTAACCATGTACTTTATGATTTTTTCCTTTAATGAAGTAAAGCATTATAGGCAAGATATTGGCACTTCTTGCCATACACTGGCATCAAGGAAGATTTATTTTACAAATTTCCAGAGGGAAGTCTAGTTTTAATTAATTAGTAAATGATATTTTCCAAGTCAGTTTATTTGCAGCCAAAAGGTGAGAGGATATTACTATGGAATATGAAAGCATTAAACGTTCATTCATTTACTGTGACTTAAAAGTCTAGTGACATGGGAAATATTATTACTATCAGTAAAATAAAAATAAAAAATACATAAATAAATAAATAAATAAATAACACTAGGAAAGAAAGCACCATTCTCCTTGTCCAGCCAAATATATAAGATACTTCAAGGAGACATCTCAGTTCACTTGGGGTTACCCGCCTATTAAAAGTCACATACATTAAAGAATTTTACTTGAATGTGGTCCAAATTAAAAGGATTTATTCATATAACATTCAGGCAGTGATGCACTTATTTTGACTTAAATGGTCAGATGTGTTTTCTTTCAAGAAAACCAAGAGGGAAAGGTATTGCAAGAGGTCCAAGAGGGAAAGGTATTGCAAGAGGTGCTTAAAAGATAGAGAGTTCTAGCTGTATGATTCTACTCAAACAAACTAGAAGTCTAATAAATATATAAGAGGAATAATCCCTCATCTAGATACTTACAGTGCGTGAAAAAAAAACTTACTACAAAATATACAAGGGTACAAACTTACTACAAAAATTACAGTAGAACATGTTATTAGAGGTGATGCATTTTAAAGCAATCTTAGTTGTATACTGTATTATATAGATTTATATTATATTACATATATTATATAACATACTATATAATTAATATCATAGCAATTATATCAACAACTAACTCAGATGCCCTCTGGACTGATATACTAGACTTAAAGAGGAAAATGCCAGCATTATTTTCCTATAAAACAAACAAATAAATGAATAAATGAATAAAATCTATTTTAGTTGTTCAAGCAAACATCTAGAGAATTATGAACAACCAAGTCAGATGCCAATACTAGGAAATTAGCGGTAGTTGTTATAAAGAGTTGAAACAACAATCACCTGGACAAGTATGAATTAGGAAAAGTAAAATTCATCTTTGCAAATCCATGGAAGTGTGCTCTTTGAAGTCATGTGCCAGAAGGGTGTGTGTGAGTGAGGAGGTCTGTCTGGGGGAGATAGTTGCTGCAGTGGTTTCCAGCTAACATCTATCAAAAGGAGGGTGCCATAGGAAAAGAAAAAAGGACATAAAGGGGAAAAATAGTAAGTAAAAAGTACAAAAAAAAAAAAAAAAAAAAAAAAAGGAAAGGAAATATGTAGTGCAATGACCAAATTTGCAAACAAAACATCCAGCTGAGAAGAATGGTAAAAGGGTTTCATTATGCTGACACATCAGTAGAATAAAACTGTAGATGAAAATTCATGTAGGTAAGTGTAAAATGCTGTATACGGTGTATTATTAATAATAACAATACTTTGTATTTCCAGAGCTGGATACTCATTAGATTATGATCACTGAGTTATTACATGTTGTCATTGTAATAAATTGTCATATGAAAGCACTATCTTAGTGTCCAGCAGCAGTCAAGTTAAAAACTAATAGAAATGAAAAGGGAGAATACAACTAGAATGGATCAATTTTCCACTTATATTTGTAGGACTGTGTGCATTCTAGTCTTTTCAGTCTCAAAAGAGAGTAAAAAGGTGTGAAAAGACTAAGAGTCAAAACAGGATTAAAGGTATGGACTGACTTCGATGTAACAAGCAGCTAAGGGCTTGAATGTAACAATGTAACAAGGTAACAAACAGCTGAGGGCTCTTCCATCTTGAAAGAAATGATAATTAAGAGGAAAGGTATAAGAGATGTCTGTTAAATCTTGGGTGATCTTAAATTCTTGTGAAAACTGTTTTCTTATGATGAAGCTCAGATGACACAAATGAAACCAACAAACAGGAAAGTCAACACAAAAACACAGCTATTTGTGCAGAGTTTTGTAACTCCCAGCTTCAAGGGGCTATGAAAATTTAAAGCTTTTATTGGCTGAAAAATTGCTTGACAAATTTCTTGAGAATAACCTGTTTGGGATTAAATACAAATACACTGCCATTGAACCACAAATTGTTAGAGGCCAAGACAATGTTCTGGGGAAGTATTGATATACTCATATGCACTTGTTCTATTCCTATGTTTTTTATTGCTGCTTAACTGAGTTAAACTGCTGTTTCCATGTCAAAACCTTCACCATGAGGGAAAGGTGTACACATTTAGAAAAGTAAGAATAGTTAATTAAATTGGGAATACCTTTTCCCTGATATGTGATGATTTCCCTCTATTTCAGTCTCTAATAACAACAATAACTATACAAACACATTCATGGGTATCTTATGAACAGAAACACTAATGCTGTACATTTCCATTTTTTTGTAAACAGCATTTATACAGTATGAGTATATTGTATTGAAATGACGTACTCTGTTACAGATATACAAGTAGAGAGGTAGATGCTGTTTAGCAAGGTAATTCAATCTTTAGGTTTGACTTTGTTACATTTGTTTCTTCTTACTCATAAGACATAAATCTATACCAACATCAATAAGCTATTTTCTGAATTAAAACAAACAAACAAATCACTGCATTTTACATAAATTCGGATGTTTTAACAGAATTGTTTTCCTTTTTAATTTTACTATTCTATGGAGAGATGCTAGGTGTAGGAATTCATCATAAAAACAAATAGGTGCATAGATCATCAGTCTATTTACACATCTTTGTATTTCTGGAGGGTAGAAGAATTTTTCTAGAGAAAATATGCTCCCTAGATTGGATGAATTTATATGACATATATTTTCAATCTATGTTTCTTCTAACAAATATTTTTGTTTCCAGATCTTCTTAAAGAGCAATTAAATATAGAAAAGGCCTCAGAACTACCAATGTGATATTTTTAGTTCTCTCAAAGTTATTCCAAAATCACTCAAGTGTATCAAATTTTCACTTCCACATTCTGTTCAATAATACAATGCCCCATAACAACTAGTAGAATGGCAAAGCCTGTGGTAGGTAACTGTACACTGTGTGCATAGTAACTATAGAGATCTAATGTTAATATCTATCATTAATGTCACATGTATTTCTTCATTTTTCTCTGTAAACTTGACAATACCTCCACCTGTTTCCTTCCACTTTCTCTTATGCCTTTAATAATGTTGCTATTGTTTATCTTGTCTGATAATTTTGCATTCAAAAAGCTCTTTCAGAAACAGTATCAATACTTACGTATGACGCTTGACTTCATTTAGGCTGGAGATTTTCTAGTTTTGCAGTAGCACATTTATGGTGTCAGCATTAAAATTCATGTGTCTCCTTGTACAGTTCATATAAAAGGTGCTAATTGAGTATATTTTCTATAATAACCCTAGGTTACCTGTAAAGAGATCGTAAAATTGCTCCCAGCATCAGTTTAACAACTCCAGAAAGTGAGGAAAAAAATAATAATTAAAACAATAAAGTTAATGTCATGGGCGAACATTTTCTTCCACAGTAGGTAACATATGTGAAAGAGATCTTTATCTTTAAACATAAAAGAAAACAACAACAACAAAACCAACCAGATAAAACCACAACACTGAGCAGATTTCCTGGAAATAAATACTACACCAAAGTAGCACAACTTCTGGTTTTATGGTGGGTTTATGAAAACAATTCTCCACAATGCAAAATTGAGTTAAAAAATGTACATGCAGTGATGTGGTGGGTTGAGCCTGGCTAGCAGCTAAGCTCCCATCTAGTTGCTTGCTCACCCTTCCCCCCCAAAGCAGGACAGGGGAGAGAAACAGAAAGGCAAAAGGGAAACAAACTCACAGGTCAAGATAAAGATGGTTTAATAACAGAAGCAAAGCTGCATGTGCAAGCATAGCAAAATAAGGCATTCATTTGCTGCTTCATATCAGTATGCAAATGTTTAGCTGCTTCCTGAAACTCAGGGCCTCAGACCATGTGGCAGTTAGTTGGGAAGTCAAATACCAGAACCCCAAATGTCCCCCTTCCTCCTTCTTTCTTCAAGCTTTTAATGCTGAACATGAGGTCACATGGTATGGAATATCTCTTTGGTCACTTGGGGTCAGCTCTCCAGTCCGTGTTCCTTCCCAGCATCTAGCATACCACTACTCTACTTGCTGGGGGAACAGTGTGAGAAATCTTGCAGGCTCTGATGCTGTCAAACACAATAGCTAAAACATTCATGCGTTATCATCCATTGGTATGTTCTAGTCACTAATCCAAAACACAGTACAAAACAGGCGGCTGTGAAAAAAATTAACTCCATCCCAGACATAGTCAGTACATTCTCTGCCCCTTAATCCATACCATTTATTTTGTGCTCAGGTCCCACACTATCCAATACATTTTCATTAACCACCACTTCTTTCTTGTCCTTTGATACATAAACAGATTCCTTGATTCCTTCGTTCTAAAGTCCGCCTGTGTAAAATGTCCATAAAATATCCTTTAAGTCTACTTATTCTGAGCATTGGGTTCTATTTTGTCTGCTCTGGTGGTCACTCTGGAGAGGAAAGGCAGTGTGATGAGTTATTAGGTGCTGAAATCAGCTCACATTGGGACACTGCAGCACTTGCCTGGCTTCTTCCAAGGCTTGCCCTTTGTTGATTGGGGTGGTTCCTGCTATACTATTTCTTGTAAAATACAACTAAGATCATGAGTTATAATAATTTAAAGGTATAGCCATTACAAGAGAATAAAGTGAATATGTAACTTCTTTTTCAGTGGCTTCTTTTTGTCGTCTTTATATCCAGTGCTAGTAGATATTTTATTCCCTCATCCTATCTCACTAAAAATGACCACAATTTACCTCTCAAATGTATTGCCTTTTTTGTTTGTTTGTATAATTGGGCAATATGGGTTTATTTTTATCAGTATGTTCTGATTTAGCACTGTTTTGCTTCAAGAGTTTATTTCTAACATTGTTTGTGCTTACTAAAACATGAACACACTTGTAAAAATAAGCAAATCTATTCTTTTCTGCAGGAAAAGCTCTCCGACGTGCTTTGAAATCACGTAAGCTATTTACATTTTCGTTGGCATATTATAATATCCACATTCCTATGTTAACTTCCAGCTCTGTTGCTGGTTTTGCCATTTGATACTTGACACCGAAATTTCTCAGGTGTGCTTCCATCAACACTTTGTTGTCACTTTGTGATAACAAAGAGTATTCTTTTACATGATTCCTCTTTCATCCAGTAAACGTGAGTTAGTAGGTGCCAGACACTGGAATAAATGTACATTGTATTTATACATGTTTATGATCTTATTCAAGGTCACTGAGGTATGAAAATAATCATATTACACTGTCTGCTTCCTTACTTCAGGCAGTTATCACTAAAGTTAGAGTATCTTCCAGAGGGCAAGATAAATACAAAAGTGGTTCAAAAAAACTGAGATAGAGTCGACAAGAGTTTAGACTTAGGTCTTCAGTTCCTATTAACTTCACTGCTTTCCTCCAGGGAAAGCTTCTGGTGGCCTTTTACTCAGATTTCCATCAACTCTCATTTTCTTACAAAAGCAACACATTTTCTTTTTGAAATTTCTCCTTGTCACAATGCTGCCGGTCACAATAACCCTTTAAGAAGAGAAAAGCAGATATAATTAAAATGTCCCTTAGTGGGCTTGATTAAGACGTGGTAATGGCAGCAATTTCCATGCAATTTTCGTAAAAGACCTCAACACTTACTGAACATTTAAGTAGCTCTTAACTACTCTAACTTTTATTTCACCTTGTCTAATTGTACACATTCCTATTAAGAAATGTTCTTAAAAGTTCTTACAAAAAGTAGAATGTTATAGAAATAAGTGCTGGGGACTATGCAATATCCTTACAAAATGGAGTACATTCTGCTGAACTATGTGTGTGTACATGAACATGTGTGCACTCATAGAGACCATTGCTTGCAAAAAGAAACTCGCAATGTTTCACAGAAATTAAGTTAAAAAAAATAAAGTAAAAAATAAATAAATTTATAACGTGATAAAATGGATCTGATTAATTTGTTTGAACTGGAAAATCACCAAGTCTATCTTTTTTAATTTGGTCAAATAATATGATATATACAGTTTCCATTGGTTATTACTGTATATCTCTGAAGCATGCTGAAGAAACAAAATCTTATTATTTGTGTATTTTTAAAAGGGGTACTACATCTGGCTAGCAGACTGTATTATTGCTGTTATTTTTACTAAGGACCTGCAAAGAGAACTGACTTGTCACAATATTGAAACAAAAGGCAGTGAAGAGCAATATCTCAGCAGTTTAACTCCGTTATGTTGAGTGTATTTGTTCATACATTGCTTCAGGTTTTCTTCAAATGCATTAAACTGCAGGCTTTCTATTGACTTTTGTATGAGATAGATAAGAATTTCCAAGGGCAAAAGCCATTAAGTGTAATGTGCATTATTAATGTGTTTATGTCTCCCTTAGTATATTTATTATAACCTGTTTAATGAAAGTGCCATGAATATTAGAACTGATTTATAAGAATGGGGTCCTGTTTACAGCCAGACTACTGAACACTAGAAATATTTTATTTAACTAAACTATATGCATTTGCAATTTATTAAGACACTTGTATCACTCCAAGGAACAGTATCTATTAAGAAAATCAATGGTGTACAGAGTTATAATGTTTTCTTCTGAACACCACTATTGAGAGGGGAAAGATGTTTAAATTTTTATTGGGAATGTCTTTTTATGCAAGGAATTAACCAAATAATACAAATACACTCACAAATTATGGCATAATACATTTAGAGATAATGAAATGGAAGCTAATAACATTAACATATATTCAAATAAAGCATGTACGGTTCAAATCATTATCTATGAAGAACAGGAAGAATGCAGGAACATTAACATATATGTAAATAAAATGTGTACAGTTCAAATCATTCTTCCTGTATGAAGAGCAGATGGAGCACCGTCTACCCTCCACATTCTGTACAGGAAATCACAACCTTCCAATGTGTACAGGGGATGTCTCACAGGTTAATACATTTCTCAGAATCTGGATATGAGTGCTCACTAGAGTTTACTTATAAAAGTTATAATCACCTCTGTGTATTTGTTCATATAAGCTGTTCCTCCAACCAGAGTTATTTTAGATTTAATGCTCATATATAATTAATTCACCTATGCATGAAAAATAAGGTCCTTTTTATATTTTTGTCTGATACATTTAATGCTAGATCGATAGAATTTGAGGACAAGCCTAGATACTTGAATGAACCAGGACAACATTCTACAATGTATACATATGCATATATATGATAGAATCATTAATATTGGAAAAGACCTCCAAGATCATCTGGTCCAACCATCACCCTACCACCAATATAACCCTACAAACCATGTCCCTAAGTACTACATCCAACCTTTCCTTAAACACCCAGGGATGGTGACTACACGACCTCCCTGGGCAACCCATTCCAGTGCCTAACCACTCTTTCTGAGATGAAATTTCTCCTAATTTCCAACCTAAACCTCCCCTGGTATAATTTGAGGCCATTTCTTCTAGTCCTATTGCTAGTTATTTCTGAGAAGAGGATGACCCCAGCTTCTAACACCTTCCTTTCAGGTAGCAGTAGAGAGCAATAAGGTCTCCCCTGAGCCTCCTCTTCTCCAGACTAAACAATTTCAGTTCCCTCAGCCGCTCCTCATAGGACTTGCATTCCAGGCCCTTCACCAGTTTCGTAGCCCTTCCTTGGACACGCTCCAGGGCCTTGATGTCCTTCTTGTAGTGAAGGGCCCAAAACTGTTCACAGTACTTGAGGTGTGGCCTCACCAGAGTAGAGTACAGGGGGACGATCACCTCCATGGTCCTGCTGGTTACACTATTCCTGATACTAGCCAGAATGCTGTTGGCTTTTTCGGTCACCTGGGCACACTGCTGGCTCATGTTCAGGCAAGCATCAATCAACACCCCCAGATCCTTTTCTTCTGCACAGCTTTCCAGCCACTCTTCCTCAAGCCTGTAGCATTGCATGGGGTTATTGTGGCCAAAGTGCAGGACCCAGCACTATTGGATGAACCCCATCCTATTGGATGAGGTTCAACATGTCATCCCATTGGCCTCTGCCCATCAATACAACCTGTTCAGGTCCCTTTGCAGGGCCTTCCTACCCTCCAGCAGATCAACACTTACCCTCAACTTGATGTCATCTGCAAACCTACTGAGGGTGCACTCAATTCCCCCATCCAAGTCATCAATAAAGACATTAAAGAGGATGGGTCACAACACCAGCCCCTGGGGAACACCACTGGTGACCAGTTCCCAACTGAACTTCAGTCTGTTCACCACTACTCTTTGGGCCTGGCCATCCAGTCAGTTTTTAACCCATCAGAGTGTACCTGTCCAAGCCATGGGCTTCCAGCTTCTCCAGGAGAATACTATGGGAGACCATGTCAAAGGCCTTGCTGAAGTCTAGGTAGACTACATTAACAACCTTTCCCTCATCCACCAGGTGGGTTGCCCAGTCATAGAAGGAGATGAAGTTAGTCAGGCAAGACTTGCTTTTAATGAACCCATGATGGCTGGCCCTGATCCCCCAGTTGTCCCACATACATTCTGTGATTGCATTCAAGATGACTTGTTCTATCACCTTTCCTGGCACCGAGGTCAGGCTGACAGGTCTGTAGTTCCCCAGGTCCTCCTTACAGCCCTTCTTATAGATGGGCATCACAATAGCAAGTCTCCATTCATCTGGGACCTCTCTGGATGACCATGACCACTGATGAATAATGGAAAGCGGCACAGCAACCACATCCACCAACTCCCTCAGCCACTCTTGAGTGGATCCCATCTGGCCCCATGGACTTGTGACAGTCCAGGTGGAGCAGCAGGTTTCTAGCTGATTCCATCAGGAGTGTGGGAGGTTTCTTCTGCCTTCCATCCCAGACTTCCAAGTTCAGAAGTACCCCAAGGATAAGTGGTCTGGCTAGTAAAGACAGATGTAAAGAAGGCATTAAGAACCTCAGCCTTTTCCTTATCCTCACTAGTCATGTTCTCCCCTTAACAAATAGGTACTTATAAAAAAAAAAAAACAAAAAAAAAAAAAAAAAACACATCAATCAGATAAAATTATAAGATGAAATGTGAGCTAAAAGATATATAAAAATACTACAATTAAACACCCAAATGGACACCAACTTTGAAGCTGAAGAGGTTGAAAGGAAAAAAATATATATATAAATAAATAATTTAAATAATTTATTAAATTTATTAATACAGAAATTATTTATATAAATTTATTAATAAATAAAAAACAGAATTCTGTTTCTAGAATTGTACCTCTGAGGGTATCAAAATTCTTACTTTTATCTTCACCACTAATTATGCTGTATCATCAGTGGGATGACAGTGTGCTTTATTTATTTTATTTTATTTTATTTTATTTTATTTTATTTTATTTTATTTTATTTTATTTTATTTTATTTTATTTTATTTTATTTTATTTATTTTATTTTTAAGGGTGCTTTGATGAGTTCCACGATGACTTTGTTCATTACAACATCAGAAACCAAAGTATTTGTTATCATACTACAGTTTGACTTCAAGATGTGCTCTCATCCTAGAAGGTACTTCTTTTATTCCAACAGGTATAAATTGTCTGACTGCTGTCAATGTTACACTTACTTTCTTATGTAAAAAAAATTGATGTCATCTTGCTTTATTCTGATGTTTCTTTTCTCTTACGTGGGTGTTTATGTATGGTAAAATTTCAGTTGCCAGTCAGTGTTAAAGTAGTGGCACGAAGCACAGAGTGTAACCCTGCTATCAAAAGAAGCATGTAAGAGTGAAGGATAAATGGACGAATGGGGACTTTCCCTCAGTTGCCTTCCCTCAGTGTTGTCACTTTTTCCCTTAACAGCAAAAGAACAGTGATATGGTAGTAGCAGTAAGTGTTGCATGATGGTTAGTTGTTAAACTATCTGCATGAAAATTATTGAGTCCCCAATAAAGTAAACAATGCAATCATAGGATAGGAAAAGGGAGAAAGAAGTTGTGAGTCTCCAACTGTCTTCATCTTCTATATCAAGATCTAAATAAACTTTACCCACATAATAGTGGTTAAAAAATAACTACAAAGAGACAAAAAGATGGACAAACAAAGCTTGCAAACATCACAGCAAGAAAAAAGATGTACTAATAAGCCCATTGATTCCCAGCTTCACTAAACATTTGATCAGAAATTGTTGAATTTGGTTCTTTAAACATACAATGAGCATCTAGGCTTCCATCTGAACAGCAGTCCTGTTTCCCCAACTTAACTTCCTACTCAGTACTGCATGATTCAAATGCAATGTTCTGCTAAAAGCTGCAGAGAGTATGGAATGGATTTTCAGCTGTCATGGCTCCTGGAAAATGTCATTTCCTTCTATATCTGTATTTATCTCTGTGAGGCCACATCTATATTTAAGTTATATCTTGTATGATGCAGCTGCTTCTCCTTCCATCAGTTTACTGAAAGTTGTTACAATTCATCAGAAACTAAAAATTTCCTCCCAAAATATTTGTCCAGATAACCTGATAGGAAGGAATCAATGAATAACTGACCTTGTGACCTAGAATGTTTCATTATTTTCTTCAACCTGTAAGCATATGTAGAAGGAAAGTGTCAGCTCCTCTAACAGTACCTGATCAAGGATCCTTTCCAGAACAACAGAGAATAACAAGAAAGGAAGGCAGTGATAGGCACCATGTCTGGTTGCACTATTTAATAATAGCGGGTGAGAATGTGGGAATGTTTATTCCAGCAGGGCTGTCTGATGGACTTCTAAGCTGGGAGACAATCACAAGAAAAAATAAAAATAAAATCCCAGTCTCACTAACCCAGTTACTAACAAGATACAAGCCCATTCCCAGGTAGATCAACCTGGACTTTGCAGCTGATAAGGCTGTGATAAGGATGCAAAAATTAGAACCTATGGGGGAGGAGTGCAGGGGGAAGAGGGAGCAGGAGGAACAGGGAGAAGGAGTAAGCAGAAAAGAGTATAAAAGGGCTATTAACCTGTAAAACAGGGCTGATCAGTGTGTTTGTCTGGCTGAGCCATGCACCCAATCATTGTAGTCTGTCCTATCTTCTTATAAGTTCTAATTAGATCTTTTCTTAACTCTCTCTGTACGTATTCACGCGCTCTCCCCCGTGTGTGTTTGCCACAAGTACTATATTCCAATTACTGTCAATACCTGTGTATGTGTGAGTGAAACTGGCTACTGGAATGAGTAGAATCTCAGTGCCAGCTACTGAGAATATTTTACTTCTAGCCATGGGGAAAGAATGGTTTATGTTCCCAATCTACTGGCTTTGGTGCTGGGGAGTGCAGGGCTCCACATTGGTGGCTGGAGTGGGTCTGCGGGTCACAGCCTTTATGCCTGGTGTCAGCTGCTGGGGAAAGCCAAGTATCTGTATCTTCCCTGTCCTGATGTGCATGCGGTGTGCATGTGTATTCGCTAGCAAACTTTAAGTTGGAGCAGCCAGCAAGTAGTGGGGACCTTGGGTCTGGACCAAGGTATTAGGTAGATAGGGAGTCCTTGCTGTTACAGACAGGGAGACTGGAAAATCTGGTGCGGGTGAGGGACAAGTGAGTGAGTACTGAGTGCAGAGAGCTTCCAGCTAGACTAGTCAGAAAGTAGGTGACCCCATATAGTGGGTATGGGGGTTGTGGCCCAGGGTGGGTGCTGGACACACAGAAGGGCCATACCTGTACTCAAGGGATCCCAGCTGAGTACTGGGAGGACAGAGGTCTGTGCTGGTACTCAGAGGATCCATAAATGTGCCTGGAGAGTGGTGGGTGAATGCCTGCAGCAGCCAACTTCCGCCTCTACCAGCTGGACACGACTCGTCTGTCTGTGTCTGTGTTTTATGTGAGACCTGTGTGTAAGTTCTGTTGAAGGCAGGCTGTGGTGGAGGCAGCTTGTGTGTGGCCAGTTGTGTCAGTGTCCCATCTGTCTGTGTGTGTCTGCATGCTGCTGGGATATATGCTCAGCTTGGCAATGGGTTGAACCTGCAAAGGGGAAAGCAAGAGCTGTTCCCCCCAGGATGGGCAGAGATCCCTGTCCCCAGGCACTGGCTGGGCACTAGCAGCTGGGCAGGACCAGTCCTGGCCCAGCGAACCTGCAGGAATTGGCTGTGCTCTGCATCTTAACAGAACCTATTCATAAGATAACACCAGTTTGATTGAAACTGCTCTGAAGATCATCATAAGACTTGTGAAACAAGGGTCAAATGTCTGTGACGGTTGTTAGGAAGCTGTGAATGCACAGAAGAAATTAATTTTGCATATTATTTGGAGCTTATAAAAAGAAACTGGTGCTATAGGAAAGTTGAGAGTTAAAAACAACAGAAAAAAAGATCCTGAACTAACATTATCAAGACAGAGCACCAGCAACACCACATGCAGTATCAGACCCCAGACTCCTCTTCTGTGATACATGAGATCTGAAGAAATCTCACTTTGCAGTAGCTTTCCTAATTTATAGTAGACATACTATAATTTAATTTGATGTAGGTTGTAGCTGTTGATGAAGAAGTCACACCACAGGTGACATGTTGCAGGAAGAACGGCCGAAAACATGACAGACACTAGTATGGTCAGATCATGCTCCATTTTATTACCCGAATAGCCTAGCTTTTATAGTGAACTCAACAGGGGCGGACAATGTCTCACACAAGACCATTGGTCAAAAGCACTCAGACAAACAACTACAAGAAAACAACCCCACCTGCAAGAAAACAACCCCCTTGTGATTAGCAGTCACGTAGACCTTGTCCTTGAAGCCCGCTGCTGGCAACAATATTTTTCTAAATTCGTCAATTGGGTGATGTGGGAACACTGTCATGGGAACTTCTCATAGTTGCCCTGGTAGCTTGGTTTGCTCAGCTGCAGCAAGTCATGGGATCTTTGCTGTTTCAAAAATCCCTCAGTGACATAACATGTTACGTAATGCATTTTGATGTAATACGGTATGCTGGGATAACTGTGCACCCTATAGAGACCTCCTTTCCTTCCTCCTTTGAGAATCATGAAGAATGGATTAAAACTGCCTTCAGCCAACAGGCATGCAGCAAATAGGGCCATACATATGGAGTGCTTTTCTGAACTTGATTCTGTATTTGAAAATAGACCATGAAACATTCTTCAAAACATACACAGGTGCCAGACAGCAGTTACAATTCTAAACAGATAGGTTTCTATCTACAATATTTCAGTTTCAATTTGTTCCAGAAGAATTTTTTTTATTTTTTTATTTAGAGATAAATTAAGCAACAATTATTTCTTTTGCAAGTTTTTAAGTTTAAATTAATGTTAAAAAATGCAGGTAAACAAAACAACAGAAACTTTTCTGAGTAAAATTCCAATAGTGTCTTTATATTTTATTGCAATAATATTGAAAAAAAAAAATGTTCTTTGGGTATTTTTAATTTGTATTGCTGCCTATCTGCCTAGATTTTTTATTATAATCTTGCAACCTTAAAATATTAAGTTAAATAGGTAAGTTTCAATCATCAATACTTAAATCAGTTTAAATTGATAACTTGTCATGGCCTGATCAGAAGTCCAGTGTAATGTACTCACTATAGCATGTTGTTGTTATGTCATGGTTGTGACAAATGAGATATTGAATGTTGGACTTCTTCATGCATGTATTGGAAAAGAAAAATAATGTTGAAAATCCTTTTTGTTTTTTAAATGATGCTAAGGAAAATATCTGCCATGCAGAATTTTTAGAAAACTCTTAACTAAGTAAAACAGTTAAGTTTTAAAATCTGTACACTAATATTAAATTCACTTTTTTAAAAAGTGGATAGTTATCTGTGAAATTTCTTCACATAACCATGAATTCTTTGGGGTCCAAATATTCCTACTGAATTTATCTATATACTTTATCCACATGTACTATGTACTTTATGCCACATGTACTTTAAGTGGCAGGAATATTCTAAGGAAATATGACTCTTTTTCAGGAAAAAAATAAAATAAAAAATCCCCAAATATGTTTTCCTTGTTCAGTGGAAATTAATATCTTTTCTAGTTTATATGACATTAATGTAGAATGACTGGACATCCATTCAAAGGCAAGTGAGCAAAAATTGCTATACCTTATGCTTAGGTTAGAATAATTAAATGGTACAGCAGCTATAAATATGGCACACTATGACTACAGAATATGTTCCATAAAACTTCAGAGATAGCATCAAAATTGATATTTTATAAGGTGCAGGATTATATCACATATTCCTATATTTTAGCTTTATTTGATTACAGATTAATGAAGAATATATTGCCTTTTTCCTTGGTCAATTCTGCACTCCTATATTCTTATTTTCTTAATATAGTGTAATGCTTAATTATATTTAAGTGGTTAAGAGCTCTGTTAACATCCCTATACTCAAAGAAAAAAATTCTGGTAGGTTATAAATAATTAAAACTATGGCGAATATGACTGAATGATGAACAGCTATTGTGGGAGTGAAGGCATTTGCTTTACAAATTCCATTAAACTGTACATAAATATCTATATCTAAATATCTATATTAACGAAAATGGAAAAGCTTTGTACACCTGGTAGTGAACAGTCATTGCATGAGTGTGTAGAATAGAATGAGGAAGTAATGAGTCTGTTCCAGACTGCTTATATCTTACAAGAAATGCTGAGATAATGTTCCTTTCAGGTGGAAGTTTTCCGAGAGGTTTTTTCTTTGCTAACAGGGAGTGAGAGGTATCCTGGAAGAGTGAGAAAGGAAGCTAATACTGAATTTCCTCTTAGATATGGTTTTGGAGATAAATATGAAACCCAGTCCAGATAAATGGTCAGTCCACAGCTTAAAGTGGTGCCAAGACCAGGTCTATCAAGATGCCATCTCTTTGGTGGTATTTTTGGGTCAATTTTATTACTCATCACCTTTTAAGGAAGGTAGAGACAGATATTTTTGCTATGTGCCCATCCTCTGTAGTATGAACATTCTATAGTGGCACTATCCTTAAGGAAATGCCATGGAGATGAGATTTTAAGGATGCAGTTTAAACTTAAGGTTGCAATCACACACACACACACACACATACACACAAAGTGTTTGACCCAAAATGAACATACTGCTTCATGTCACAGTATGGTAAAATGTGAAAATCTAATTTATGTTTTCTCACTTCAGTTGAGTACACTTCAGAGTCCCTCTGAAAACATAGTTGCCCTGCCCATGTCATGTAAAATGTAGATCACAAATCCTGTTATAATCCATATTAAATAAATCCAGCAAAAATAATAATACGAATATATATTCATATATATTCAAAAAATAACTATACAAATCTATTTCTAAAATATCTGTTCACAGTTTGTCATGTTTCTTGAGTTAGGTAAGCATTTTCCAGAAGCCGATCTCCCTTTGTTTTCAATAACGTAATTTCAAAATTAATAGAATAGGGGGTCTGGAAAACTTCCACATCAGTATGTGCCTCATCTGTATCATGATTCCTTCCAACTTTCCACTTGC
This sequence comes from Netta rufina, assembly GCF_964035555.1. Classification (NCBI taxonomy): domain Eukaryota; kingdom Metazoa; phylum Chordata; class Aves; order Anseriformes; family Anatidae; genus Netta; species Netta rufina. Next base: position 101,219,174 of record NC_140123.1, read on the forward strand.
ATGAGGAGGAAACGTGGAGACATGGCCTATCAAAGCCCAAAAGACGCAGAGATTGCTCCAACCACATCTCTAAAGTAAACTGGAAAAAGTAGACTAGCACAGCACTCATCAGTTCAGGTCAGTTTCCTGGAACCATTAAGAGCAACAGGAGAGAGCAGCCACACAAAAATAAGACTACATCCATCTCCATCAAGAGATTATTATGAAAATTAGAGGGAGAAAAAAAAACACATTGGGATACCAAACACTATTTTCCAAAGCAATCTGTTGTGCCAGTCTAATCAGTCTCAACATCATGGGTTGAAGGTGTCACAGATTTACATTTGAGTGTTGCTCTGTAAGTACATAGCTGTTGTTGAAATAACATTCTTTTGTAGCTGTTTTGAGTTACAGTAGAGTAACATAAACCACAAGGATCATACTAATGAACATGGCAAATATTTAGATTTGAAATACTGATTTATCATTATTTGCATTATTTTTGTATTTCATAAAATCATAGAATCATTAAGGTTGAAAAAGACGTTCAAGATCATCTGGTCCAACCATCACCCTACTACCAATGTCACCCATTAAACCATGTCCCTAAGTACTACATCCAACCTTTCCTTAAACACCCCCAGGGATCACCCCCAGGGATCACTCTACTACCTCCCTGGGCAACCGATTCCAATGCCTAAGTACTCTTTTTTTTTTCTCCTAATTTCCAACCTAAACCTCCCCTGGTGTAACCCGAGGCTATTTCCTCTAGTCCTATCACTAATTATTTGTGAGAAAAGGCCAACTTCCAGCTCCTTACCACTTCCTTTCAGGTAGTTGTAGAGAGCAATGAGGTCTCCCTTTAGCCTCCTCTTCTCCAGACTAAAAACCTGTGCTCCTCACAGGACTCGTGTTCCAGGTTCTTCACCAGCTTTGTAATCCTTCTCTGGACATGCTCCAGGGCCTCGATGTCCTTCTTCTAGTGAGGGGCCAAAAACTGAACACAGCACTTGAAGTGCAGCATCAAGGCCTTTAAAACATTCTGTTCATGTCCACTTTGAATGAGTTGTTTTAGAACCTTCATTATGTCTTTAACAAAGAAAACAGTAAAATATATTTCCCTAACACAAAATAAGATGAAGTGGAAATAAAGATCATGGTAGTAAGAATTCAAGGAAATCACCACTGTTTCAAAGGTAACTGCTATGCACACATGCACCCTGGATATTCCATTTCCATTTTAAGTTCAGAAAAACATGTGTTTCAAACAGGTACACTTTATGTATTTTAATAATAATGTTTGAGAGGCAGAGGGAATTTGCCTACAAAGGAGTGTTTACCAAAGACCTCTATTGTACTCAGCACTTAAAAGCTGTTGCACCTAGCAAAATAGGTTGGGTATAAAAGAGATCTTGAGCTACAGAGAGCACTTAAAGACCTGTGCTGGGTCGGACTTCTGAACTCCTGTTTCAGGAACCTTGAGGTCTTGTATCTGTCTTGTCCTGATTTAGAATTTTTTTTCTGATTTTTTTTTATTTTGATTCCTCTGGAGGAGTGCAACTTTGCAAGCCATATAATAGAAGACACTGAGAAGCTGATTTCCAAGATCAAAAGCTACCTATATGCCCTATGCCCTATACAGCAGCGTCTCCTTTCATGAGATGATCAAAGACATACAAGAAAGCAAAAGACAAACAAATCTGAACAAGCATGTCCTACAATAGTTACAGAATTAATTTATTAGTTCACTGAAGTATTAAAAAAAAGGTTCATAAGTATACACTTTACTGACAGAGCCTGATCTTTAAAAAGGCTGAAGTTAGTAAGCCTGGAGAGAGACACAAATCAGAAAACTTAGGAAAGTTTTGCTCGTTTTTATTAGAGCAGGTTATGATACAGCAATAAATGTCCAATCAAAATCAAAAGACCAATTTAGAATATGGAAACAGAATCACTGCATCATACTGAACACTTGTTGAAAGTAACAAAAGAGCACTCTAAGCCTGCTTCCTTAACCATTGGATTAACAGGGCAGAATGGTGATTCCAAGTGAAAGGACTAATTCAGGTTTAGTAGTCTGAAACATTAATTTAAAATGACTTTTATATTTTTTTCAATTCTAAATAGAAAAGATGATCCAAACTTAAGTTTTCAATTCAAATCTCAAAGTTCTGTCACATCAAAGCACATTGTCCCCAAGCAGAGAAAATACTTTGTTCTATAATAGCATTCATATATTGTTTAATAAAAATAAAATAAAATAAAATAAAATAAAATAAAATAAAATAAAATAAAATAAAATAAAATAAAATAAAATAAAATAAAATAAAATAAAATAAAATAAAATAAAATAAAATAAAATAAAATTCCTGAGATACAGTGGACTTTGATGGTAATTCGGGAGTGAAAAGTATCCATAGGACCCAAATTACACAACAGAACAATGGAAGGTGTTAATGCTTGCAGGATATATAAATCAACATTTTAATTTGGAAAACATAGTAAATATTGTCAGAGACCTTTTTTAGATAAAAATAATCAAGCATAAAATATCATAATTAAGCACTTATAAATGGGAGGCCTAAATAAATGAGATCTCCCTAGCCAATTCATTTATTTATTTTTTCAAAAAATATTTATACCTAAGATTTCTGAAAACTTCAAGAAACTTGAAAGCCTACATTAGCAAATCAAACCATGCTTATAAAGATGTGATTAATGAAACAAAGTTCTTTCTATGTTCATATTCTACGTAGAACATAATTAATGCTACCTACATATTTACTATTAGGACTAGGGTCAGAAGAATAAAGTGAAGCCTACAGGAAATATACCTGATTTTACAAACACGTTTGTATACTGGCATAGTACACCTACATGTCTCCCACATGCACAGTCACAGACTTGTTCACATGACACACATACACCTTCTTTCTAGTTTGTAGTCAGCAACCACTAGAAAAATAAAATATAATAAAAATCTCATGATACAGAAGTACAATGGCCTCAGATAGAGCCTGAATATCACATCCCACGAGCTCTGTCAGATGAAGCAATAGGTCAGTTCTTTGAATTTTATTTTATGTGCTTAAAAGCTTAGGCTAAAATTGTTCTGACAGCTTTTACTGACAGAGAAGAGATTGGAGTCCCTCTCCCTTCATTTTAAGCAGGTGGAATCCATTTCTAAAAGAGCCTCCCTGCTAAAAAGAGCTGGACTTCCATAACTGAAATCTGCCCTGTAAATACATTTTTCAGAAAAATCAAATGAAAAGGGAGTGACACATAACAGCATGTGAATGGCAGAAATAAGGTTTCACTCAAGTTTTCAAGATATAGCTGGTACTCTGTATAATTAGGAGAGAAGAGAATGAGTGTGCTACATTTTTAAACAATATATAGTAGCTTATAGAACAAATTGATTAATGCTAATGAAAAATATTGATATATATTCAACTATTTCTGACTTTTTCATGACTTTATTGGCATTTTTGGTTTTCCTGCAACAGAGGAATTTCTACTACAGCTTCAGTGTGATTCAGTTACAGAGATTCAGTTCTGAATCTCCAGCTGAATGATTTTAAAATTTTAAAAGTTGGAGTGAAAATTAAAAATAAAGTATGTATTTTTCATTCTGAAATCTATATTCTATAGAGAAAAATAAAAACATAAAATTAAAGTTCTAATATTTTGACATTCCTGACAAGTGAATTTTCTTCTTGTTTCAAAATATATGAAAATAAAAAGAGAGAAGAAAGAGTGCCTCATAGGTATTTATGGCAGTAAATAACTCTCAGGATTCACATTATTCACATTCACTCTAAAATAGTTTCTGCAGAATGTTGTCTTATTCACTTACCCTAGTAGTCTCAATATGTAAAATCCTTCTCCTATAATGAAAGTTTTAGTTATGAAGCTCCCAGTTGGGACTATTGAAATCTTGTCTTTTAATTTAAAGAAAATTATCTTTTAGTCTTCATTTCTATCTCTCTTCTCTTCTCTTCTCTTCTCTTCTCTTCTCTTCTCTTCTCTTCTCTTCTCTTCTCTTCTCTTCTCTTCTCTTCTCTTCTCTTCTCTTCTCTTCTCTTCTCTTCTCTTCTCTTCTCTTCTCGCTTTGCTTCTTTCTCTCTATTTTTTTCTCTATTTCTTTTATTTCTGGTCAATGAGTTAAAAAGAAAACAAACAAGCTTGATTCAAAGAGCCAACTTATATTATTGGTCCTGAAAATGAATTTTAAATTATATGCAATAAGCTCATTTTTATCATTTTTATGAGGAAAAAGGTTTATAATTATTAATAATGAATTACATTTCAGATCAAAGATATCTGCAATTTGCATTGAAATTTACTTTTCTCTGTGATTCAGATTAACTTTCTTCATGGAAGTAAATGGTAATTAAGAAATTACACTTTGAAAACTCTGATAGTAAAAAAAAAAAAAAAAGAGAGAGAGAGAAAAAACATAAAATAAAATCTACCTTAACATTACTACATATCAGGTTAAAGAAAATAAGTTGCATTCTAGAATAAAACCTCATATTTTTTTTAAAGTAGTGTGGTATCCAGGACTTTTTATTAACCCTTGAACCTACAAATATTATATAGGAAAATGTTAATGGGAAAAAAAGCAGCAGATTAATAAATAGATTTTGAAAGTGACCTCCCTGACTTAAAATTTTGCCTGTTCAAAAAAAGTTGGAAAAATTGCTTTAAAATAAACAAATATAAGATAACATTATGTATAAAATTAATTGAATTTTTTATCCAATGTCACTACTTTATTTCAGTCTTACAACGTTTTTGTTTACCTCTGTAATGTGTGGAATTAAGTAATGCACCTGTAGGGTCTTTCTGGAACACAACAGGCCAGCTATTCTATCATTAATAACCTTCATATAAAGAGATCTTGGCTCACTCAGTTGAGCACCCTGCTTTTTATACATAAAGATCTCATATAATCAACTTCAAAATATATGGAGCTCTATCTTAAAATAAGCTAGGTTTTGTTTTCTGCAGCTTCTTTCAATTTCTATCATTCCACTGATGGCTAGAAGCATCCTCTAATTTCCAGCCTTTTTTTTTTTTTTTTTTTTTTTTTTTACTGCATATTTGTACTCATTTTCATTTGTAGTGCCTACATATTTTCTTAAGTTCAAACACTTACCATAATTATATATTCTTATATATCAGTTATATGCCATTTAGTATTTTTTTCTTTTTGTTAGAAAAAAACTTCAGCCTTCCTCACCATTTCTGCCAATCATTATAAATACATTTTTGAAAAGAAAAAAGAAGTGTGTGGGGGGGGAGGGGGCTTTAGTATTTCTGCTCCAATTTTTCTTATGGTAGATTACAAAATCACTTCTGGTATTTCAAATGGGAACGAATCACTGCTTTATATATCCTACTAATACATTTCTACCTTTAATGAAAATACGGTACTGCAAAGAATTGTAAGTATTTATATCTTCAAAAAATTTCCCCTTTGATTTTAAGATACTTTAAACAGGAAGGATGTAAACAGGGATGCCTTCTTACAACAATGCAGGTTTTCTTTCTATTCTTAAAAATGTATTCATTTTCCTCTACAAGAAAAAGCAAAACAAAACAAAACAAACTTAACCAAATCTGCAATTATGTAGCAATGCAGTGCTTCAGAACATTATTTTCTTACAACTTTCTGACGTTCTCTCTGCACTGCCTAAGATAGCACTGAATTTATGAAGGATTTAAACTTTTTCATTGTCCATTTTCATTGATGTGTCATGATGGAAGACATGTTTTTCTTTACTAGGAAGCAGACAGAAAATACACCAAAACAGTGTATTTTCATGCCATAGGATTGTTAAATAGGGAGAAATTCTTGAATGGCAGCAATTTATGTAACACATGTTTTATGTAGGTATGTATTGTTAACTGCATGCATGTGTGAGACAGGAGTGGTGCTTTTTTTATGAGGAAAATTAGCTTGCCTTTCTAGCTTGCTGGCTAGAAAATAATGATGAAAACTATTCTCATGATGTTTGAACTACGAATGTTTGCTGCTGCCTGGTGCTGGACTAAATCCAAAAGAGAACAACATCTTCAGACCACACGATCTTTGAAACAGAGCTCTCTGGCTCTGCACCAATTTTGGAAAACTATTTTTCCATGGGAAAATTTACATTTTATAGTGATAGGACATTTATTTCACTGTCTCTGAATAAATGCTCCCTGTATTTTCCTTTCACTGTGTGAATGTGCAAAGTTTTCTGCAGCCTTTCACATGAAATTTCTGCATTGATTTTCTTTATATATATTAGGTTTAGAGTAAAACAGTTCTGACTAAAGGAAAAAGAGTATGTGAAATATTTTGCCTCTAGTCTTTTCATTCCCTCAGTACCTTTTGGAATAGGAGAAACAGGACTAGGTGTTGCATCAACAGCTAATGTACCTTCCAGTGGAATTATGTTAATGAAAAACAAAACAAACAAAAAGAAATTAAACAAAAATATTCCTAAGGGAGCACCCTGTAGCAGACTCACACATTTTGTTAAGCTAGTTTACGTACTGTATCTCCCAGCTCTTGTTGATATAAACCTGGGATGATTCAATTTATGTGGTAATTCTCAACACTTTTCAAAGACTCATTTTTTTAAAAATGTCATTCTAGCTATGAATTCTCTGAAGTGTGCCTCTTGCCATTCATCATCCTTCATTAAATATGGAATTTAAACTAAAGACAAATAAATAATTGTATGAGAATATGTCCATATTTTACAAATAAAAAATCAGGTAGTCATATTCCCAAAGAAGCTACATGTAGCTTTTAAAAGCTCTATGGCTAAAATTAATTCATACCCATTTTTAGTAAATTTAGCTAGCTATCCTAGCAGATTTGGAAAGAATGCACAAAAGAAACTATTTGTGGCTAAACATATATTTGATTTGGTGCTGTGTTCTAGCGTAAAATTGACTCTCAGCAATGTATTTCTTCAATAAAAACATGAGAAGAAAGAAGAACTTGACTTTAAAACAATTAAAAGAACATAATAGCATAAAATTATTGTGCATTACTTCTGGTACCAAACATCTGCATAATCAAAATCTGTCCTTCATATTCACACAGACGAAAAGGGATGGAACAGCGAATGAACTGGCAACGTTATGTTTTGCTTTTATCACAGAAAGATTTTAAATAGCAGTAATAGGCCATATCCATTCCTAAGAGAATACCACTGACATAAGTGGAATTAGAATGGACAAAAATTTTCCCTCTTTCTTCCATAATGTATAATAATAAGTGGGAAGCTAAGAAGCAATGTCAGAGCATGATCTCCCTGCAAGAACTTCTGAAGTCAGGATTAAGAACAATCAGAAGGTTACAAGTTATTCAGATGAATAATAACAGATACATTGTTTTGTTTAGGAAGGCAAATATAAATTTTAAAAGCAAAGAGTGACCATGCCCAAACTGAATGGACCCATTAAATGTGTAATCTCTGAGACTGATAGTCCTAGTTAAATGTTAAAAGCATAGTGGTAGATCTTTGTATTGAAAAGCATGTGGGAAAAAAAAAAAAAAAAATGAAAAGAAAAAAAAAAATTCATTTTGAAGAAACTGTTTACAATGTTTCACAAAGTGGAGAGCAATCTGAGCACATTTAGACATGAAAGAATATATCACAGAATCACAGAATTTCTAGGTTGGAAGAGACCTCAAGATCATCGAGTCCAACCTCTGACCTAACACTAACAAGTCCTCCACTAAACTATATCACTAAGTTCTACATCTAAACGTCTTTTAAAGACCTCCACAGATGGTGACACCACCACTTCCCTGGGCAGCCCATTCCAATGCCTAACAACCCTTTCGGTAAAGAAGTTCTTCCTAACATCCAACCTAAAACTCCCCTGACACAACTTTAGCCCATTCCCCCTCGTCCTGTCACCAGGTACGTGGGAGAACAGATCAACCCCCACCTCGCTACAGCCTCCTTTAAGGTACTTGTAGAGAGCAATAAGGTCGCCCCTGAGCCTCCTTTTCTCCAGGCTGAACAAGCCCAGCTCCCTCAGCCGCTCCTCGTAGGACTTGTTCTGCAGGCCCCTCACCAGCGTCGTCGCCCTTCTGTGGACTCGCTCAAGCACCTCGATGTCCTTCTTGTAGTGAGGGGCCCAAAACTGAACACAGTACTCAAGGTGCAGCCTCACCAAAGCCGAGTACAGGGGGACAATCACCTCCCTAGCCCTGCTGGCCACACTGCTTTTTATACAAGCCAGGATGCCGTTGGCCTTCTTGGCCACCTGAGCACACTGCTAGCTCATATTCAGCCGACTATCAACCATCACTCCCAGGTCCTTCTCCGCCAGGCAGCTTTCCAACCATTCCTTTCCCAGCCTGTAGCTCTGCTTGGGGTTATTGTGCCCCAGGTGCAGGACCCGGCACTTGGCCTTGTTGAACTCCATACAGTTGACCTCAGCCCATCGGTCCAGCCTATCCAGATCCTCCTGCAGAGCCTTCCTACCCTCAAGCAGATTGACAAACGCACCTAACTTGGTGTCATCTGCGAATTTAATGAGGGTGCACTCAATGCCCTCATCCAGATCATTGATGAAGATATTAAAGAGGACCGGCACCAGTACCGAGCCCTGGAGAACGCCACTAGTGACCAGCCTCCAACTGGATTTGACTCCATTCACCACAACTCTTTGGGTCCGACTATCCAGCCAGTTTCTAACCCAACGAAGCGTACGCTAGTCCAAGCCAAGAGCAGCCAGTTTCTTGAGGAGAATGCTGTGGGAAATGGTGTCAAAAGCCTTGCTGAAGTCAAGGTAGACCACATCCACAGCCTTTCCCTCATCCACCAAGTGCGTCACTTTGTCATAGAAGGAGATCAGGTTCGTCAGGCATGACCTGCCTTTCATAAAGCCATGCTGACTGGGCCTGATCGCCTGCTTGCCCTGCAAGTGCTGCGTGATGACTCTCAAGAGAATCTGCTCCATAAGCTTCCCTGGCACTGAGGTCAAACTGACAGTCCTGTAGTTTCCCGGGTCTGCCTTCCGGCCCTTCTTGTGGATGGGCATCACGTTTGCTAGCCGCCAGTCAACTGGGACCTCCCCCGATAGCCAGGACTGCTGATAAATGATGGTAAGCGGCTTGGCCAGCTCCTCTGACAGTTCTCTCGGTACCCTTGGGTGGATCCCATCCGGCCCCATCGACTTGTGCACATCCAAGTGCCGTAGCAGGTCGCCAACCATTTCCTTGTGCATAGTGAGGGTCACATTCTGCTCCCCATCCCCTTCCACCAGCTCAGGGTATTGCGTATCCAGAGAACAACTGGTATTGCCGCTAAAGACTGAGGCAAAGAAGGCATTAAGCACCTCCGCTTTTTCCTCATCTTTTGTAACTAGGTTTCCCCCCACATCCAGTAAAGGATGGAGATTCTCCTTAGTCCTCAGTTTTGCGTTGATGTATTTGTAAAAAGATATTTTGTTGTCTTTGACGGCAGTAGCCAGATTGAGCTCCAGATGAGCTTTGGCCTGTCTAATTTTGTCCCTGCACAGCCTCGCAACATCCTTATAGTCTTCCTCAGTGGCCCGCCCTTTTTTCCAAAGATTATAAACCCTCTTTTTTCTCCTGTGCTCAAGCTGCATCTCTCTGCTGAGCCAGGCTGGTCTTCTTTCACACCAGCTCGTTTTTGGGCACGTAGGGACAGACTGCTCCTGCGCCATTAAGATTTCCCTCTTGAAGAGCGCCCAGCCTTCCTGGACTCCTCTGCCCTTCAGAACTGCCTCCCAAGGGACTCTACCAACCAGTGTCCTGAGCAGCTCAAAGTCAGCCCTCCGGAAGTCCAATACAACAGTTTTACTGGTCCCCTTCCTGGCCTCGCCAAGAATTGAGAACTCCACCATTTCGTGGTCACTCTGCCCAAGACAGCTTCCGGCCACCACATCTCCCACCAGTCCTTCTCTGTTTGTGAAGAGAAGGTCTAGCGGGGCACCACTCCTGGTAGGCTCACTAACCAGCTGCATCAGGAAGCTATCTTCCACACTCCCCAGAAACCTCCTAGACTGCTTTCTCTGGGCTGTGTTGTGCTTCCAGGATATGTCAGGGAAGTTGAAGTCCCCCACGAGTACAAGAGCTGACGATTTCGCAACTTCTGTCAGCTGCCTGTAGAACTCCTCATCCGTCTCCTCATCCTGGTTAAGCGGTCTATAGCAGACCCCAACCAGGATGCTAGCCTTGTTGGGCTTCCCACCGATCCTAACCCACAGGGACTCAACCTTGTCATTCCCAGCTTTGAGTTCCACAACATCGAAAGATTCTCTAATATAGAAAGACACACCACCACCCCTTCTGTGCTGCCTGTCCCTTCTGAAAAGCTTATAGCCAGTCATTGCAGCACTTTAGTCATGAGAGTGGTCCTACCGTGTCTCCGTGATGGCAACCAAGGGTAGCCTGCCTGCTGCACGATGGCTTCCAGCTCCTCCTGTTTGTTACCCATGCTGCATGCATTGGTGTAGATGCGCTTCAGCTGGGCCATTGCCTTATCCCCCGGCCTTGCTATTGTTCCCCCTGGCACAGCTCCAACAAGCCTTGTTTCAGCCCCATCCCCCATCTTACCTAGTTGAAAGCCCGCTCAATGAGCCCCGCCAGATCCTGGCCCAGGATCCATTTTCCCCTTAGAGATAGGGACCCATCTGCAGCCATCAGGCCGGGTGCCGAGTAAAGTGCCCCATGGTCAAAAAAAACAAGATTTCTGTGCTGGCACCAGCCTCTGAGCCACAAGTTTATCAGGTGGGCTTTCCGTGTCCTCTCTGTACCCCTCCCTGCCACTGTAGGGATAGACGAAAACACCGCCTGTACTCCTGCTCCTTCCACTAATCACCCCAGCCCCCATTTGATAGCCTTGAGGCTTCTCTCTTCAATGTCATCACTGCCTGCCTGGACTATCAAAAGAGAATAGTCAGAGGGGCGAACCAGGCTGGGAAGCTTCCTGGCAACGTCCCTGACCCTGGCCCCAGGGAGGCAGCAGACTTCCCTAAGGGTAAGGGTCAGGCTGACAAATAGGGCCCTCTGTTCCCCTGAGAAGGGAGTCGCCCACAACAATCACCCTTCTGTCTTTCTTTGTGGGGGCAGTCCTGAGGCATGGAGTCGAATTCCTCGCCCTAGGCATCCTCCTGGGCAGACTTTCTACCTTTTCTTCAGCTACCGGTCTCTCAGTCTCCAGGGCCTCAAACCTGTTGCATAAGGGCACCTGGGAAGGTGGGGCTGGTGGGGGAGGGCATCGCCTGTGATGTTGAGCAGGGACCTGTCTCCACTCCTCCTCAACTCCCAGGTTCCCTCCCTCTGCCTGATGGCGACAGGGCAGGGGGTCCACCCCCATTTGGCATGTCTCACCCCGGTACCTCTCCTTGAGGCCCTGCAGGGAGTTGCTCCACCAGTCTATCTCCCACTCGCACTCCCTGATATCCCTCAACCTCTCCACCTCCTCCTTGAGCTCTGCCACAATGCGGACCAGGTCGTCCACCTGCTCACACCTCACGCACGCAGTTTCTCTGCCTCCCGCCAATGGCAGCAACAGGCTCAGACACTCCCTACATCCAGTGACCTGAACTGCTGCATTTTTGGATGGGTAGTCGGTCTGGGTGTGTACCGTCTTTCTGGAGAGAGCACTGTGCCTGGTGGAGACCATTGCAGCCTAGCTAACGGGAGGCTGTCGTTACAGGAGGTGTTCGTATGGGCAGGGGAGAGCGCTCTGTCCTTCCTGCTCGCCCTGCCTGTGCGAACTGCCGTGCTAACTGCTGCACCACTCTCTTCAGACGCACCACGCCCTGTTTGTCCGACCTGATCACTGCTCTCCTTGTTGCTCGCGCTCCCTAGGGGCAGCTTATGAACGGCCGGGGAGGGGGCGTTGCTGGCTCCGCCTGCGCCTCGTCAGCCTCCCTCACAAGGGCTGCCGGGTCCTGGCGGCTCCCTCAAGTAGGCTCGATGCCGGAAAAATTAGCCCTGTCTGGCCCGATCCCCCGCTCTGCTGCAGAACACGTCTGCCCCAGAGCCGATCGCTTCGACAAGTGGAGGAAAGAAAAAAAAATACATGGACTCCATATACAAGGCAAAATCCACTTTATATCGTGACCAAATTCTAACAAATATGAGATTTGAACTAAATTCTGCTCATCTGACTGAATGAAGTGCTGCAGTTTAAGATGTTAAGAAGTAGAGTGGCATAGTTCAATCATCTTGCTGTAATAGGAGGCAGAGAAAACATAGAATGACATATATTCCATTTCTGCTTCAATGATGAGGAATACATAAAATCTCCCGCTGATTTCTGAGAATGCTACAAGAAATTAGGGCTGACATATGACCCCCAGGAAATATTCCTTTTGTGTCTGTGGTCAGGTTTCTAGTAAGGTGTTTTTATATTGTGACATTTCCTGCCTTACTGATTTGAAACAGTATCTTCTGATACCTTTTCTCTTTAGGTAGTACCACAACAAGCAAACTATATTGATAAACTGCTCTCAACAGTCCTCTCTTCTTTTTGCCTTTAATGTAATAGAGGAACTGCTTTCTTTCAGGGTTTATATCTGAAATAACACAATAACACTCTCTCCTTTTCCAAGGATATGTACTAAAATAGACTTTGTTATTTCAAGTGCTGGTGATATACAATTTTTTTATTTTTTTTTTTAAGAAAACCATATTAGCTTGCTTTTTGTTGTTGTTGTTGCATGGTATGAAAATGAATAATCCAGCTTTTTTTTTTTTTTTTCCCCTGAAGAATCTTGTGTCACTATCATTGCTTGTGCATAGCACAAGCTTTCATTACATTTTGGTCAACTGAAGAAAAGTATGAAGTAGGAAATGATTGTGATCAAATGTGTAAGTTCCAGAGTAAAGTGTCCTTCTCAAGTCTTCTCCAGAAAAGATGCCAAGAGGGGTGAGAGAGAAAGAATTATCTGTATGGTAGATAGAAACCTTCAGTCAAGACCTACAAATAGTTATAAAAGATGAGCTGAGGTGATAAAGATCAGAGACAAAGAACAGAAATAAATGCTGCCTTTGAAAATGCATGATGATACAAGGACTGAACAGAATGATAGTATCATGTATCATCTGGAACAAGTTGTTGTTTCCCATATTGCTCTTAGTATTTCTCAGCAAAATTGCTGCATCTTAAGCAAATTCAAAAATGGCACCTACACTGCACTAAAAAAAAAAAAAAGTATTCTATGATGTTATGTTCTGTCTCCCTCACACGTTCCCAGCATATGGGCAGATTGAAAACACTCTGCCTGGATAGCCCTGGTAGCAATCTCAGTTTTTAGGAATACACAGACCTCTGGATACACATCCTCCTAACATACTTTCCATCCATTTCCAAACTGTAGGTTTACTTAAGTGACCTAAAGTTTTAAGAATGGCTGGCCTAAATTCATAAAATGCCAGTCCTCCCCTTCAGCCACAGAAGGCACCAATGAAAAGGAGCTGTGAAATCCTTGTGTGAAACAGCAATTCAATAGCATTGTCAGCTGCATCTCCACAGAGAAGAAAAGGGACATACAAGCTAGTGTCAGTTCACTCCCTTCAAAGATGAAAGTTATCTCAACAAAAGCTCCTGGTTAATGAACTCCAAAAAGCTGTTGAGAGATGTAAGAGAATCAGCATGGTTATCTGGCATCCCACTACAATATGAAAAATCTTCGATCAGCAAGAGAAAATTAATTTTTATTTCATATCCAGATCTAAAGCAAAATGAAAGGACTCGACAGCCACTGCTTATCCTTAACTTTCTCAGAAGTCTTCCTCCAGAAAGAAAGATTAGAGTGGATGATGTGCATGATAGAAGTGGAGATCGTGTTTACAAAGCAAGTTTTGTTTTTGAACTAAACTATATATTTATGCAATGCTGGCATTTTATCTGCCAATAAATAAATAAAAAAATAAATTTAGTTAAGGACTTTTTGAGAGTTAACAGGGAAAATGGTAGATTCTATCGCAATTGTTCATAACTCTCTTCTGTACTTTAAGATCAAAACAGAGTGGATGTCCAGATTTATTTTTTTTTAATTATATGTATATAGAGAGATTTCTCTTAAATTAAATCTCCATTGGATAATCTAGACACTAGCATGATTTGTGAAGAGTCTCACTAGTTCTTTCCCTTAACATTATCTCATCTATCATAGTATACAAGGAGCTATAATATTGGATAAAGTCATTAGTGATTTTACTAATGGTAAAGTGGTCTTAATAATTAGCATTTTTACTGCTAACTATGAAACTTCTAAATTCTAAATCAGTATATTTTTCTAATGAGTTATGCTTCTGTGAACAAAATTAGAAACATTTTTACCTTATAAATAGGGAAGGTACAATCAACCTCCCTCTTAGATGAGTGCACAATGCCAAAAAGAGAAAATAAAATCACTTTTTAGCTCATTCAGATGAATATATTGTTTTTTTCTGTCAAAAGTAACATGGACAGAAAACAAACATTTAATTTATTGCATATAAAGCAGATGATGAGATTACTAATTGTCAAACATAGTCACAGCTGGTATAGAAAGTATTTATTGGTATGTCTTATGCAGCTATATTTTATTGTACTATAAAGTTGAAATATCTTAATCATCCATTTAGAACACTAGTGTACAAAACATTGTTTCTCCTGAGATTGTATTATTACTATTTCATCTTTTTAAAAAAGTAAACCAGGTAATAAAACTGTCTAGATAATATGAAATTTTACATTTTAATCCTTCTGATTACATAATGTAGCATCTACTTCATGTGTTACTCTGTTCCCAAAATGCTTTTGACTCCTCCACATGTTCCACTTCACAAAATAAGGTTTGAAAAAAAGACCTTCACAGCCTAGGAAAAAAAAAAAAAGCAGACAGAGATTATTCAAACTCCTTCATCTGTGCACAGTTTAGCTAGCTATGTACTATAGTCTTACTTTATGAGAAGGAACCGAGGAGATAGATGGTGTGTGAGAGGTCCTGTTGCAGAATGATTCAAAGCTGAGAAAAACCATTGGATTTTGCCATTAACTCATGAATTCTTACGAAGAACCTTTCCCCTCAGTGTTCTTAAGAGACCTACTAATACCATCAAATTTACTATGATGAAATATAAATGTCTTTAGCTGAGAAAGTCCTGATTATCTGCTATTTAGACTTTTCTGAAAAGAAAAAAAAAAAAAATAAAAAAAATGACAGGTTCTTTATTCTTTTAAAGACACATCCTTCATTTCTTGGTATTATATCACCATGTATATTTAAAGAAATCTTATAAGCAGAACAGGAAAAACAGTGGTGCATAATGTGTTCAAAAAGTCCTATCAGGTTTTGTATACTTTATTGGAATACAAAGCAGAATATTGAATTTTTAAATTTGAATTGCAATGCAATTTGAATTGCATTGAATTTTTTAAAAATACATAGGGTTGGAAGAAAACTCCAGAAAATTATTCCACCTATAAAGTGTGATATTACAGAACATTTATATTGTAGAAGTCAAATTATTGCTTGTCACTTCATGGCAAACTCCTTCTGACAATGTCATATATAACACTTACCATATGTTGTTAAGCAAACTGTCCCCCAAGTGATTATCACTCTGGACCAAAAGCTTGGAAATTGTGCTGAGCACCCACAAATATCCTAGAAATACAGACATGGCTTCCTATTTCTAAATATGGTTTGTTAATGTCAGTGATGTGCACAGAATCAGTGCTCTTTGACAGAAAAGAGCTCATCTGCATGTTCACTGAAGCTGACATTCTGTCCACGTTGCCCATCATTGCCGTGCATCTTTTACACTGATCTTCTTTTCCTGGTTGATTTTGTCCTCAACTCTTGGCATTTTAATTCACCCTTTAGCCTGCATCTAACTGTCTGATTCCAGATATTTTTATTTGAACTCAACTTTTCCTATTTAATTGCATGGATCCCTAGCTGGCTAATTGTTTAATTAATAGATTAATATACTGATTCTTCCCCTAATTAATCTATTTTGTGACTATTTAATTAGCTAATTAATTAATTAATTAGTCTGTGATTTATGCACTCTGAATATTTGTTTTCATTGTTTATCTTAGTCTTTGATTTCCTTCATCCATTGTTCCATTGATTCTCTCTTTGATCACTGGATTTACATTTAATTGCATTGATTTCCTGCATAAATAATTAGCTAATTCAGTAGCTATTTCCTCCTCTGTTTCTCATTTCTCAACTATTATGCTTATGATATATAGCTGCTGTTGAATCTTCTATGTGATGTTCTTCTGTCCCTTCACATTTGCAAATCCATTCTCCCATGTTTTGTTTTTCTCTTATACTTTTCTACCAGCTTTGCTCAAATATAGGATGCCTGTATGCTTCAATTAGATTCTAATAACCCTTCAATAGCTCTGTATTGGAAAGAGAACCAAAACACTAAAGAGTTTGATAAAGATATTGTAATATCTTTTAGAAAATCTGAAGAAAAGATAGGACTGAAACTCAGCTGTACTTTTCCACAAATATATACAAGACTGATGTATCTATATATATCCTAATCTGTCTCATTTTTTATTCTACTTCCCCATTCTTTATTTCTTCTATTTAATTTGTTTTCTTCTGACATCTTTGTTATGCAGTTTTCTGGAATTAAAAACAAAATGAAAAAGAAGCTCAGACAACTGCATAGCCTAGATTCTTGTAAGCTAGTGAAGTTCTGACCAAATTTTTAAGTCATCCAATGAGATAATTACATTAGTATGATTTTTTAAGACTTCCTGCCTTCAAGTTCAGAAGGTGTACTGTAGATCTTAATGATCTAAAGAGGCAACACACTCTATCATCTTATCTGCTACAATCAGTTCACTAGAAATCTGTGGTTTTCTGCAGGCTACAGAGAAATGATTTCTAGTTATAGAGAATAAAAGTTATAATATAGAGAATATTAATACTTTGGAATGCAAATAATAAAAAAGTCCACCCAAGTCAATGATTATCCCTGTGTATCACTGTGGGAACCTCACCTACATTTGACCTCCCAGACCAAAGTAAGGACACATTTCAAAACATTTCCAGAACACTTGCCAAATTCAAAATAAAAAGCAAAAGTGAGAAGTCAGTTTGAAACCCCAAAATTTCTTACAGGTAAAGCACTGTTAATTTTCCTTCAATACAATAATGAGAAGTGCCCACTTCATGAGCCATAGCTGTACTGTTGAATAAGCTTTGCACCTACTTGGTTATAGAAAAAATAATAATAATAATTGCAGGTCTCTGAAAACTCACTGCTGATGATGCTTGGTTAAGTGACTATGAGCTGTTTACTCCTGAATATTTTCAGGAAAAGGCTGAGTAGCCTAAAAATGGTGCTGAATATGTGTTGTTTGTGTAAATAGGATTTCTGCTCTACTGGTACTTCATGTACACCTTTGCTTCTCTGGATGTACTCTTTTAAAAAATGGTTAAACAAAAATTCCTTCCCTTTCTCTCACAGACACACAGAAGAACACATGTGGTCCATGTTTAGTTGCTTCCAGTATCTCAATATGCCAATGTCTTGGACTGGATATAGGCTGGCTTCAATGCAGATTCCTTGTCTTTCCATTTAGGGTGTAAAGTTTGGAGTGCATTCTTACCCAATTAAGTTTTTATAAGTTATAAGGGACAACGGGTAAGAATTTAATTATGTCAGCAGCCAAGGAAACAATTTATGCATTAATAAATTGGCATTTAAGGTGCCCAATGCGAAATGTTGAATCTGTGGGGTTCTGCTTTAATTGTCTTAGTCTTAATCTTTTAATAACTGCACAGCATTGAACTTTCTGTTTACCTCAAGCTACAAAACAGCTTTAACATGATTGTTATAAGATGGAACAACTTGATCCAAAGTTCATTTTGTTTTGCATACATTAGGTCTACAACTTGCAGAAGGAAATCAAGAAACACAAAGAGAAAGTGCAGAAACAAATCAAAAAGAGGTAACCAGAAGGATTCAGTGCTATTACACTTAACTAAAATGCTTCCGTAAGAGTCATTTCGACTGTTTCCTAACAGACTCCATAGAAAACAAACTCTGAATGAAAACAGTGCAATCTGAAATTCAGTCTCAAAAGGTGTCCTAAGAGACCTTCTTAGAAGAAATGCACTAGTTAACACTGACAAAGTATTTCTATTCTCATGGATTCAAATACAGATCCATAGAACTATTAGTCCAACTTAATCATATACAGGAATCTATACAACTCAGTGAGTATGACAACCTTTTTACTTCATGTTTCATGAGAAATTTCATTCAAAAAATAATAGCTCACAAACTGATCTTAATTTTTGCAAATTTTTTGTTATTACCAAGCACTGAGAGACATGGTTATTGAAAAAAAATAAAAAAATAAAAAAGAGAGAGAGAGAGAAAGAGAGAGAGAAAGAGAGAAAGAGAGAAAGAGAGAAAGAGAGAAAGAGAGAAAGAGAGAAAGAGAGAAAGGAGGGAAGGAGGGAAGGAGGGAAGGAAGGAGGGAAGGAGGGAAGGAGGGAAGGAGGGAAGGAGGGAAGGAGGGAAGGAAGGAAGGAAGGAAGGAAGGAAGGAAGGAAGGAAGGAAGGAAGGAAGGAAGGAAGGAAGGAAGGAAGGAAGGAAGGAAGGAAGGAAGGAAGGAAGGAAGGAAGGAAGGAAGGAAGGAAGGAAGGAAGGAAGGGGCCGTTTTTAAATTTATTTTAATCAAACACTTCGAAGGGAAAAAAATATTTGATTTTAATCATCAAGATAGATGTATCTTTGATTCAAATGACAGAATTGATGTATATTAAATGTACATTTCAAATAATGCAGTCAGTTTAGATTTCTGTTCCATTTCTGTCCAGTTAAATTATTTGTTAAATTAAATGCAGTTTTATTCCTTTAAGGGAAGATAGAAAACCTATTGGACATTTGTTTGTTTATTTGTTTGTTTGTTTTCCAGTTCTTATCTGTCTGATAGATTCTCTTTATTAGAAAGGAAATAAGATAAGAAGGGACATTTATTGTCATGCAGTTTTAGATTAGACTATTAATTTGTTTTAATTTTGGATCAAGTTTTGTATTATTGTTATCCATTTCTACTTTAAGTTAAAGTAGGTAGAAGTCTCTATTTTTAACTGTTTTATTCAATGTGCTCTATTTATATCATATAAAATATATATATTCAGTAGCAGTTGGAGAGGTTAAAACTGGAGAGGTTAATATGTTATAAATTACAACAAATTTAATGATAAATTAAATTTAACAGGATTAGGCGTCCCTAAAAATAGAGGACTAGGCATCCCAGTACCCTCCTGCAAGAATCTAAATGCATATTTAATATTTATTCCTTACACATGAGACATACTCATTTCAGTCTACATTTTCTGTCTATAATACATACCATGTCCAGGCTTAAGAAGTTAAATTCAAAACTAATACATTTTCAAGTCCAAATGAGGAGACAGGATCTTGCATCACAGAATCAGAAGTGTATATTTAAATTGTATTTCACCTGTTAATGCAACAAAAGAAAGTCTGAAAGTTTTAAAATAGAAAGTATTAGAGTGGTGTTTTGTGGCAAATATTTTGTTTTCTGCATGAGGAACTAAGTCTGTTACTTAAGGTATTATAGAACCTTATGCAATGTCATCAGGAATTAAAATGTAAAGGAAAGCGAAACATTAAAAGTGAACTGGGGCAGGTAGTATTTGAGAAGAATTAGGTAAAATTGAAAATTGAAGGAAGCAAGGAAAAAGTAACAGAGGTTCCTTGATGTGAAACCTGCTGTTGCTGCTGATGCTGCTGATAATAACAATAACAATAACAATAACAATAACAACAATAACAACAACAACTACTACTACTACTACTACTACCACTACTACTGATGTTGGCCTCACTACCCTGTTAGCTTTGTACCTTCACCAGAACTGCAAAGCAGTCCAGTGGTGTCTCTGTTTTTCTCGGATTTCTCAGGATTTCTCCAGGACTTTATATTCTGATAATTCTCACCCTAGAAGAAAGCGGTCTTAAAGTGATAAAAGTGATAAAACTGATAAAAGCAATAGAAGTGATAAAAGTGATAAAAACTACTCCCATCTGGACTCCCACTTACTACTCTGCTATTGGAAAGATATATCAGCTGATGCCTCTACGTGGATAATATAATGTGTTAATGCTAGCTGCTCAGGACATTTTAGCTCCGTTCATAGCTGTGCTTTCAATAGCATGTTTAATTCGGAGCAAATTTGTGACAATTAATTTTCCTTTTGTACTCTGTTGTAAAACTAACACTAAATTCTTTCTTTCTAATACACATTAAAACTTTATGAGTTGCAGATGTTATATGATTAATTACTAATAGAAACTGAAATAAAGTGCATATTTTGTTTTTATTTCTTTCCTTGTTAATTTAATGCATGTCTTTCAATTGGGATTTATAAATGTTTTCCTGTTTTACTCTAGTACTTGCTGTAGTCTCCCCCAAATTTCTGCAATGTATTTCTAAGTGATGGTTTTAATAAATAGTTTTTATGTCCAAAATTCCATTTCAGAAAACCATGCACAATGCTTTTCACCCATTAAAAAGGAGAAAGGAAGGAAAAAAAGGAAAGGAAGGAAAGGAGGGAAGAAAGCAGGCCCTAAATAAAATACTAGTAGTATTCACACAGGGAACATTCAGTTATTCATGCACTGTTAAAGGTTATGCACTGTTAAAAGGTTATAAAGACACAATTAATCACAAACTTGATTAAAAACACAAAGTTTAAAAGACAAGGTGGAAAATGCTTAACTCAGTACTATACCACATATGTCTTTCCTTTAACTCAACTCCAACTTGAAAGCAAAAAACTGGCAGTTCTTTTTCTCTTTACATCACCCAGGGAAAATAAGTAATTTCTTATGGGAATATTTGGAATTCCATTAAATGCAGTGAGGGGAAAAATTCAGCTTTAACTGTTTGGAACTCACACTTTCTTTCTTATGAATAGCAGATTCTTAGATTTCTTTCTTATGAATAGCAGAAATGTTTTTGCTCATTTTATCTTCTCCTCTAAAACAGAAGAAAAATTCAAACTTGTACAACAGATGAAATTTCTTAACATTCACTATGGACTTTATGCCTAAAATTACATTGTTAAATTGAAAATTTGTTACAAGAGCGCTAGCTTTAGGAACATACTTATTTTCTGTTTGATGTTTTCCCTGAAGTATTCAATTCAAATAAATTGTAAATTAAAATAAAATTAATTGCATTTTCAACATTAAAAACCCAGGAAAATTCCTTTCTGAATGGTAGACTTATGGCTAAGTATGAGCTCTCCCCAAATGATAAATGTACATTAGATATGTAATAAATGGCTCAGTCTTCAAAATAGGACTATAATCAAAGTTTACAATTTATTAAAGGAATAGAGGTAAGCAAACAGCACTGGGTGCGCCAGGAGTCTCTGCTCCACCAAGATGCACATCAAGCAGCTGATTTTTATGCTCCTACACCAATACATATTCATTACTACTTCTAAAAAAAACAGGGTTATTATAATTTGTTTCTGGAATCCAAACCCTCCTACTGGAGCATGCGTATCAGTCTCCAGTGGTCCCTCTGGGGGTCTCTCATGCTGAAGGCTCATAGTCTTCCTCCCTCTTGTCCTTCTCCTTTGTCCAACTTGGCTGTATGTCAGAAACATGTGCAGCATCCCCTGCAAGCTTTGTCTTTTAGTTGTTCTTCAGCTCTCCCCGTCTCCTTGATCTCCTGGCCAGATATCAGAGACTTGCATAGTGTCCCATGCAATAGTCATAATAGTTAGCAGTTATTCTGAAACCCCCCAGATATCAGAGACTTCAAGGAAAAGCCTACAAATACATTTCCCTTCAAGCTCTCTATTGACACGAATTGCTAAAACATTCCTTTGCAAGATAGAAGAACTATCTACATTAACCACTCTGTTTTTCTTAGACTTGTGGTTATGCAAGGGTATGTAAGACAGAAGGTCACATTCATCATACCATGCGGCCCTAGCATTGTTCCATACGGACATGAATCAGATGAACATATTTCACAGATATAAGCCCATTAGACATAATAATTCTTCGTATCTCAGCAGTTTAAGCAAGTTTGTAGGAGGAAATGCTGTTTCCTTTATGTAGAAATACTAGTATGCTTTCTGCTCTAGTTCTTCCCAGAAAAAATCAGAGGCGACAATTCCGTTCAATTCCACAGCCTTCAGCATAGGTTCAGGTCCAGATCAGCATAGATCAGGTCCAGAGGCCAAAGGGTACTGAAGCTGATAATGTGATTTTCTTGACAGTTTTTGATCCTAAACCTCTTTGTTCTTTATGAATTACATTGAGAATTACAATGAATAACAAATCTACCAAGTAAATGGGTAAATGGGAAACAGAACACACACACACTTTTAGAAAGTTCAATCATCAGAACATATCAGAGTACACAGTCCAAATAAATAAATAAATAAATAAATAAATTTAAATGCTTTTCTACCCTAAACAATAACAATTTTATCTTTCCTTTACAGAGAAGCCAAAGCACCTTTATCAATAATTCATCAGTTTTGTTTCAAGGCATTTTAATTTGAACAGTTAGTATAGTGTTAGCAAAGCAACTAGAAATATTTTTTTTTCCAGATTGTTATTAGCAAGTCTTTTCATAAACTTCAAGTCATCTATACCAGATATGTTATTAAAAAATAAATAAAGAATACTCTGTAGATATCTTTAGATAATTGTTTTACATTATTTTGAAAGGCACTAACAGCTCATCTCACCTCTTCTATGAGAAAAAATTATTAATTAATCATATTTTCAATGATCACATCTCTGAACGGTAAGGTTGAGCTATTCTCAATTTATGTGAGAGACTAGAAAGTCATATAAACATAAGATTATCTCAGTGTTGTTTAATTGTCAAAGATATGTGTATGTTTGCATTTTGTTATAAAAACAGTATATTAGAGTTTTAGATTCTAGGAATATCAAAAAAGAAGACTAAATATTAAACTGTTAATACAATAGTCATTTCTGATGGAGACTGAGTCAGCTTATAGCTCTTTTCTGAAGGTTTCAAAACGTCAAAAGACATTTTACCTGTAGTGACAGGACAAGGAGCAATCATTTTAAACTGAAAGAAAGTAGATTTAAATTGGATGTAAGGAAGAACATTTTCATGATGAGGGTAGCGTGACCCTGGAACAGCTTACCCAGAGAAATCATAGATGCCCCGTCATCAGAAGTGCTGAAAGTCAGGTTGGATGGGGCTAGATGATCTGAAACCAAGCTAAGTGGCACAGCTGATACACTAGAGGGAAGGGATGTCATCCAATGGGACCTTGACCCATTGCTTGAGCAATGGGTCTTTAAAACCTCATGAACTTCAAAACGGATGTGTAAGGTCTTACACCTGGGTAGGGACAATCCCTATGCCTTACCACTCTTCCTGAGAAGAAATTTTTCCTAATTTCCAACCTGAACCTCCCCTGGTGCTACTTGAGACCATTCCCTCTTGTGCTATCACTAGTTACCTGCAAGAAGAGGTCAACCCCCAGCTCCCCACACCTTCCTTTCAGGTAGTTATAGAGAGCGATCTAATCTCTTGGTTACCCAAGGAGGTGGTGGAGTCACTGTCCCTGGGGGTGTTTAAGGAAAGGATGGATGTAGTACTTAGGGACATGTTTTAGTGGATAATTTGTTTGAACTGGATGATCTTAGAGGATTTTTCCAACCTTAATGTGTGTGTGTGTGGGGGGGGGGGGGGGTGGAGGGACACTAGATGATCTTTAAAGGTCCCTTCCAACCCCAAACCATTATAAAATTCTATAATTCCTAGGATTCTATGATCAACACAAACTGTGATAAGGTTTCTAAATCATTGTACAAAATCATAAGCATAACTGTCTCTCTGTCCTATGTCACTTTCTCTTTATATACACACATCATAGAAAATGTGGGAACGGACCATTAAGCTTGCCCAATTCCGCAGTCTTTACTTTAGATCAATGCAGTCTTTGTGCCTTTATATAATCCTAGAAAATCTTTCTAAATAGAGAAAACTTGAAGTTTTTCTAAATAGGCAAAGCTTGAAGAACCACTGAAGGCCCCTGTAGTGGTTTAACCCAGTCAGCAGCTAAACACCACACAGCTGTTCGCTCACCCTCCCCCCTCCCTCTCTGGGATGGGGGAGAGAAACGGGAAAGTAAAGCCTGTGAGTTGAGATAAAGACAGTTTATTAAGACAGGAAAATAATAATAACAATATAATAATAATAATAATAATAATAATAATAATAATAATAATAATAATAATAATAATAATAATAATAATAATAATAATAATAATAACAATAATAATAACAACAACAGTGATGATAATAGTACTACTACTAATAATGTGTACAAACAAGTGTCCTAACTGAAACCAGGACAACCCCTAAAAGCAATCAGTTAGTACTGCAATCATGCTTAATGCAATCTCCATGTGTCACTAAACATCTAATTAAAACCAGTTTTGTTACAGTTTTCAAAGTGACTTTATCATAAGTTTTATTATTATTTTTTAAATGTTTAAGGACAGTTTTGATCTCTCACATAAAAATTAGTGTGTTGTGGTTAAATAAATAAATATATTTGCTTAAATAACATTAATTATCTGTATTACAGGTTAATAAATAATATCTGAAGGATGACAGCCCTTGGGATAAAAGTTTCCACTTTGTTGATATGTGAGCAAGGACAAAAATCAAAACTTGTATTCACTGTGATGAAGAATGAAGACAACCTGGTGGCTCACCAAAGAAACCAAACACTGAATTGTTCATGTATGTCCTTAGCTTACAAAGGTAATTACTGATTTTGGTACCCTTAACACACACTGAGGCAGACCTTGTTCCCAGTTCTTTTACACCTGCTGATACACTGATTCTCTATACATATGTTTTCTGCTAATTTTCGACTTGTGAGACTTTGTCTAGCATAACTGATCACATAGCTTACAGTTACGCTTCCATGGCAATCCTAGATGCACAAAAAAAAAACTCTTCAGGGTCTGTAGCAATTTACCAGATATCTGGTAACCAGATAACCAGATAACAAATAACCAAATAACCAGATAACAAATAAATGAGTTAAGGCCCTGGATTTAATGTCCCTTCTTTCTGTAGAAGTGCATGATGGCCTCTTCAGTTAAGGAACATGTGTGCCCCACTAGATTTCCTTCATTTTTGGCTAATGAGTGTGGCTGAACTGAGGCAGAGAATCAGCTGGGGTTTCCTACCAATTCTCTTTCCGGTTGGTTTCAGCAGGGTACAAGCTGCAATTCAGAGGAAACAACCTCAGAAAGAGAAACATTCAGTTGTGTCAGCTCAGGTGTTTACTGGAGCACACGACAGAGGCGCTTGGGAAAGGGCTCCAGATTAAACAACAACAATAAATAAATAAATAAATAAATAAATTGTAAAAGACATGGAGTTATTTTAAATTTCAACAGTTCTCTAGATTCATTCCCTGCTAGCTTTCTTGTAGCCAGGAACTGCCTGCTTTGGTAACATAGATCCACACATTCATAGCTACTTTTCATTATCACCTTAGGTGAAACGGTCTGCCTGGGAATCAGTGGGCTATTGCTGGGTATTTCAATGTCAGAATATTCACATTAAGAACTCATTTTCTTGTTTCTGTAATACAATGTAAGTAGGAGGCAAAATGACAATAGATACTAAACCAAATTTGCATTCAGATATGAGTTGCTAGGCTGATGGAGATACACAGAGAAGTCTCCTAATATCACCAGGATATGCTAGCTGCACACAATTTCTTTGAGTTGTCACACAGTCAATAAGATATCAGGGATGTTTTATTAAAGAGTTTGCATGTAAAAGAAAGGATATTTCATGCTCAGGAATATTCAGATTTCATGATATTTTCCTTTGTAAATGAATAGGAATAACTTACATTCAAAATACAAATACAAAATAGAATTTCACACTTGTCACAATAACAAAAAAAAACTAATTTAATGACAATTTGGTCAAGTGAGAAGCAACTAGTTAATTATTGCCTTATGAGTCATGTTAGACAAAGATGAACCAACATATGTACAAAATAAGAGAAGGTTTGTTCTGGTGCTTTTGTTGTTGTTTGTTTGTTTGCTTGTCTTTTAAAGATCTTCATCCACTTTTAAAGATCTTAATCCACTGTACCAAGTGGTGTTCTATAGTTCAATTCCCATTCTCTCTTTAGCTACAGTTGACAGAAGTATTATCCTAATAGACAAAAACAGGAGGAGCTTTCAAATGGAGTAAATATGGATCAAGGAGCTCTCTTTCTCCAACTCTCATCTCTTTCCAAATGAGATTTCAAAAATGAAAAAAAAAAAAAAATAGGGAGTGATCAGTAAGAACCTTGTCCAGGCAGCCACTGTCAGGGGACATTGCTACATGATAGGGATTGCATATCCTGCAATTAGAGGTGTAAAAGTGGGGCTGGCACAGAAGGTATCCCTAGGTGCCTATTGCAAAGGGTCTCTGGTGTGCTCCCTCACTCTTCCTTAAAGACAAGCAGTCATCTCTAGTAGAAAATGTAGGACTGGATATCTGAGTGAACAGACATCTTACAATTTATATAGCAGATCCTTTTTTAATGCTGAGACAACCAGGTCTCCCAACTTTGACAGGGAGACAGTCCCTAGATGGTCCAAAAGCAGCAGGAGGACAGATGTGCATGAAAAAGAAAAAGACTAGAGTTAAGTGGTTGCTTTGTTCTCAGTCTTGTCCATGAACAGATGCCACTGGGGAGACTCCAATGACAGCGCACATATTAAAGTGATTAGCTCATATTAAAGTGATTACATGAAAGATCCATTACATTATATATATATATATATATACATATATAAAATGTAATGGATTATATATATATATATATATACATATATATATATATAATGTTGATAACATTAAATATCTACTCATTCATTTCTCTGTTGCATCTGCCTTTTCTGGGTACAGTAGTAACACAAAGGAAGCTTTGCTTTTCCTTCATCCTCTTTCAAAAGTATTATAGATACAAAACCAAATAAACAATATGCTTTGGGAATATTGTGGTCAGGACTGATTAGGTTTCTTGGAATCTAGAGGATTTGTTCCTTAAGAGGAAAAGGTTTCCACAGAATAACACAAACCTTCCTTGGAATAGAATAATGTAAAGGAAAACTTCCTAAGAGTACTTTACAGTGAGCCTAGAGGCATTATTTTTGTCTAGAATCATTTCAAAGGAAGTGAACGCCCTGCCCAAGGACCTTATTTTCACAGTCTTAACACCTGTTAGTACAGTTACCACACAATCTCTTACAAATGACAGTCAGGATCACCAAAACCACTTTTTCTTTCCTTTGCATGGCAGTATTAAGGTTTTATTTATATAAAGTGTATATAAATGCACCAATATTCACTCCAATATTGAGCAAATATAGTTTTTATTTCTTAAGGAATATGTATGAAAACAATAAACAAAATTTAATAATAGAAATCTATGATTTTTATCTGGGGCCTAATGGTGAGAGGTATATTTATTTATACTATTTATTTTTTCCATATACTAGTGATTTACTACCCATTTACACAACTAGTAATAGCCAATGTACTTTTGAAAAACAAAAACACAATTGTTGATAAAACATCTCAGGTTTCAAATTTGCAAACAGGATATTCTTGAAGAAAAAGTTTTAAATACATTAGCAAACAATTTACAAGCAGAAAAAAATATGGCTAACATTCATCAAAAGAAATAAATGTGTATTACACCACAGATGTATTTGTTTCAGGAGATTATTGGCTGAATTTCCTTTTCATTATTTTAGAACTATTCAGAGTGAAAATTTCCAAATGATTCATTGGACAGTATTATTGAAAAATAAATAAGTAAAATAAAAGCTTATCCATACAGAGCTAAGCCAATCATTTAGCAAGGTATATGAGTAGTTAGGTGCCTGTCTGAAGTCTATATGGTGCCTATCATTGAGGCTCAGGCAGCTTATTCGCTTAGATATCTTTGAAAATCTTAATTTTGGGAGATTTTTCAGAGATGCTACCATAGGTATTACAGCACTGGAGGCCTATGCCTATGAAGTCCTATGCACTATGAAATCCTATGAAGTCCAAGTAGCATTTGTTTTCAGAAGTATTAAACAATGGCATTGTAAACTGCAGAAATGTTATGATTTCTGCTAGATACCCTCAAACTACTTTTAACGTTGAAGCACAGAACAACACTTTGGGATAATGATCCAGGGGCAGACACAACAAATAGTTTACAGTTAATTCCAGTGATAAATAGAATAGATTCTGCAAACTACCTCACACATATAGTGCTTTTGAATTGCTTGTTGTGTTCACTCGCAGAGGTGAAAGATTCATTTTTCATATAACCCCTAAGGACATAACTGCATTAGTCTCTCGTGCTTTAATCCAATCAGTGACACTTTTCCACTCATGGGTAAATGCTCATGCAGTGCCACTTTATATCATTATAAACAGGACATGAAAATTGTAGAATTTCTATTTTCTCCAGCTTTACTGAACCTGAGGAAGCCTGAGAGAGAAGTACATATTAAGGAAAGCAACTTATTTGGCATGGATATATTTTACCTTCATTTCAATTCATAACATTTGTCTTAAAGCTTGAAAAAATTGATAGAAATAACTAAGTGAGGTTAAAACAGCAAAACACTTCCAAAAATATTTTCACTACTAGAAGTGAATGATAAGTATTTTGGGTAGGTTTCTCAAAGGTTACTCTCGCTTCTCACCTAAATTTCACACAGAGGTATCTCTTCTGCATTTACCTTCTGTTCACCACAGAGAAGATAAAAAAGATCCATATCCCATATCTGATGCATCAAAGACTACACATATGTATGTATGTGTATGTTTATAAAAAAATTATAAACACACATACATGGGTATTGTTTATATACTTATATAGATGAAAACCAGCTATATGTAAAATAGGCTTCTGTTGGGTACAGCAAGCTGTATAGTGCGAAAAGTTCCAAGACATTTTACCTGTCAAACGTAGACCACTTTTACCCCAAATTGTCAAAATATCCACTGGAAACTATAGCAGTAAAAATGACATCAAGGAGCAATCAAGGTGGAAATCTTATACGGGGACTTAAAAGTCAAGTGTGTCCTTTGAAACTAAATCATATTTTGATAGTAACATATATTTCATAATAGTTACTTAGTAAAAATAATCAAAGACAATAATGAAGTTTGAAAACACACCAACTTCTGCAAAATATCCTGTTTCATATAATTTACCTTATTTTCTTTAACCTGAAATTATTAACACAATAATTGTGCATTCTGAAAGAGCATCAACGCTGACCCTAATTGTTATGTTTTCCTTTTCCATTATGCTTTATATATATAATCTCATACATATAAAGTAATATATGAAATAAAATTATACCTTTAAAATATTTGGTACCATATTTTATTGATGTCACATACAACCAAAATATATGAAAATATACATATATTTTAAAGATCTTTATAACGCTACTCACAAAAGCATTTAACCACTTTCTTTCTGAATCCACTCTTCATAAACAAGTGACTGCTTATGCTTTATTGATAAAAATGTGTGGAGAATGTGAAACTTGAAGAAGCATTTCTAAGTAACTATGGAAACAAAACTTTATTCATATTGTAGTGTAGATATATAATATTGTAGATTTGCAGACTCCACTAGAGAATAGGAACAAAAATATAGGATGAAATCTGCCAGTTCCAGATTTGACAGAAATGAGCTGTTAATGAACGGTTACAGAAGAATATTTTGAGGTCACTTATTTGGAAAAACAGTAACAATAACAAAAAACACACCACCAACAAAACACCACCACAAACAAAAACATGTATTATATACAATCCAATGCCTGTCTGTATGCTACAGTTTCACACCATCTGGTCACAGATATTCTGCAACAAATTCTGCAGGAAAAAAAAAAAAAAAAAAAAAAAAAAAAAAGTATATTTGTATATATTGTTATATGAGTGTGTATGTTTTGTTCTGTTTCTTTACAGGGAAAAATTTTGTTCTCTAGACAGGAAATCTTTCATCTTCGACTTTCCTAAGAACTCTATCCTCACCTTCTGCTACTTTTTGTGTTAGAGAAAAATAAAACATAACTAACCTCAAATTATACTCATATTTTCAAATGCCTAATAATTTTATTCTTAGATACTATTCATGGTTCATAACAAATGGGACCTAAAACTGAAGGAAAACATAAGTTTTACATGAAATGAAGATATATTTACATTAATTCTGATTCCTGACTTCAGTGAAAGTAAATTTTCTTTTGTATATTTGCAGCCTAGATTATCCAACATATCTATAAAGAAACCATAAGGCTACAAACTGAACAGAGAATCCTAAGGTTTGTCGCAGCTTGCTATTAGCTACTGATCTTTAAACCTCTCTATTTCTTTTAAGAAAATACGTTACACCTACTGTAAGATATAATTAGTTATTGCTTGTAGAAGCAAAGAAATAAACATTATTTTTTGTGGTGCTAATTAATTTGGGAAATTCAAGAGACCAAATACAGCATTTTATAGAAACTGCCCTTCTGCACCATTTATGTGTTTGGAAATGTTCAGAAATCCTTATTTCCTCTTGTTCACAATAAGGAAACAGGACTATACACGACACAGACAACAGAACTATATACTATATATAAGGAAACAGAGCTATAGATATTTCTATTTTATTTTTTGCAACAGTCACAGATGAAGTCCTAGTATGGACTTTAACACAAAGTCACAAAGAAGGACAAAAAAAACAGTTAAAAACTCCTTGCACCTTTCTTTTCTAGTCTTTCACATGTTGTCATTACTGTCATTAGTAATTTCATGCAATCCATATTCCAGATTTGGCTTTGGGAGAGTTTGCATCCTTTAGATGTTCTGCCCAGCATTATCTACCTACCAATTAAATAACATATTAAGAGTAGAAATATATCCTGAAAATACTACAGTTTGGATATTTTTATTATATTTTTCTATTTTGTATACAACTAAAAAAAAGTGTTTGCCTTCATTTTCATTATACATTTTATCTGTTTAAATGTGTTTAGGATAACCTTGCTATTATGCTATGCAGTATTTTTATGTTTCTGAAAGCAAGTGTGTATTACAAGGAATAACAAGTCTAGTTAAAGGGTTCTCAAAAGAGAGAACCCTTTAACTGCATATACAATTTATAACCGCATAAACAATTTCACAACCATTCCTTGCTAAGTGCATATGCCCTCTTTACTTAGCTGCTTCTTGGAGGTGTCAAACTGAAAACTAGATTGGAATGCTTTTGTTAACCAAAATGAAAGCAACAGCCTCCATATCTATACAAAACAAAGGTTATGGATCATCCTATATCTAAACTGGAAATAAATAAATAAATAAATAAATAAATCTGAGCTTCTGAAGGGTGATTCTCTCAACTTCTATTTTCCTTCCTTTATGCACATGAAGGAGTATGCAAGTGAAGCAGTGTATTTATTATGATGTTTATTTTTTTAGCATAAAACCATCTCTGAACTCAGTGAAGAATTGAGGTAAATGATTAGGCATTTATTAGAAATTCACCTGTGAATACATGTTTTAATGAAGGTAAGAATGTAAGAGTTAAAGAGCTATGTTATTAAAGAGCTATTACAGGACAGACATAATTTTTTTGATTTAAGGAAAGTTTAAAATTTATGTATGTATCCTTGCCTACGTAAATAAAATACAAAACGAATAAAGCACATCTAAATAATTGAGCATAATGTGACAGGTATTGGTGCTTTTTTATTCCAGGTAGAAATTGGATTAGGTTGTTTTTGTTGTTGTGGTTGTTTTTCTGTGGGTTATGTGAACAGTATATTGGTATAAAATAGACTGAGGTCGATAAGCCAGCTGGCAGAAAGAAAATTGATATAGCATACATAAGCAAATGGACCTTCATTTTGAAGTATTTCCTAGCATTTTGATAAATTCCAACATTTGTACCACTCATTTTTTGAGTTGTTTGCTATATAGTTTTATTTGTATGACACATTTTTTCTGTCCTATAATATTATTATATTATATATAATAATATAAAATTCTAGCTTAACAGTAAAAAAAATTCTAGTATAGATATTTAAAAAACAAACAAACAAAAACATATACGTCAGTTTTCTTCAGATAATTTTGTCCTTGCTTTGTGAGCTCTTCAGAATGACCCAGAAAAATACCAAAGCTTTACCAAAGTGGATAAAAACAAGTAAGATGGAACCTGGTCATCATTTGGCTACTGCTGTACTGGAAAGCAATTTTAAGCTTATTTTTCTTCTGTGAAGAATACCTAAGGATGCTTCAGATAGCAACGCCACTACAGATTTGTATAATGTTACTGTGAAGGATAAGAATGCATAAGAGATTTAAAGGACCCATCTCACCTAAGCCATTCAAAACATTAGGAAAACAAAAATCAAGAAAAAAAAAAATATATGTATATATATATGAAGAAAAAAATAAAAAGACAATTTTCAGTTCATAAAACACATTGACAGTTTACAGAGTAATTATTTATCCCTTTTTCATTGATTTTTTTTTTTTTCAGACTTCTGTATCAAGAAAGGCAACCTAATACCATTTCCTGTTAATTCATCTTGGAAAGGAAATACATGTCCTTGCTTTCAAAAATGTGAACCATGTATAAAAAATGCTAGAAATACTTGAAAGTAGAGGGGGGCCTCTTGTTATGAAAATGTCTGTCCTCCCAGACAACTGCTGCTGTGTATATTGAGGTTCTGCTTCCCAGGACCTGGTTGAACATCACTCATTGATGGGGAGTAGAGATTTTTTTTCTTCCCTCTGTGTTTGTGTGCGGTCTTTGCTTTTTTTTTGCCTTTTTTTTTTTTCTTTTAATTAAATTATCCTTATCTCAACCTGTGAGCATTTGTGGTGGAGTTTAGCTGCCCAGCAGGATAAAACCACCACCCCAGCACAGCAGTTACAAACACACACTAGAACAGGCATGCAGACAGGCAACTCACATTGACATTTCCTGTAAAACAACTGACATAATAATTCCAAACAACATAGATGTTCTATGATATAATTTAATGTAGGTGATATGACTGTTCAAAATTTCACCTTAAGGGTTTAGCTGCTACTCTAAATGTTGAAAGACATAATGATAATCCTGCCTTCTTATGACTGTTCCCTCATTTAAGTTCTCCACTTACCTTATAAAATCATTTGGACATAACATCATGATATATAAATGTAAAGTAATTGTTTTACTGGTAGATGTCTGTTAACTTTGCTAAAATGAAATAAGCTTTAATATTCTAGGAAGCCTGTTTTTTTTTGGTAATTTAGAAATGTCCCTTTGGCTTATCCTCTCAAATTACTTTTATACAAGACAGGTATTTTGGAATTGTATAACTATGTTAAAAATGCTTCTCAGAATTTGGTTTTCTAGGGCTTTGACAGGGAATTTTAAATTAATGTGTCATGATTTAACATTTACCATACTTAACATATCAATCGATTTTCTCAAATATATTGTCTGTTTGATTATCTGATATTTTCTATAGGAATTTCCACTGAGCTGTAGAAAAGATAAGATAAAAAAGGAGGATAAAATATAGAAAGATAAAAGATAAAAAATGATAAAAAAGATAAAAGTTAAGAAGAAGAGGAAGAAGAGAAAAGTTGAGGGAAAACATAGTTATATAAACATGCTAATAATGAACCATGTAATGTTTTACTCAAAATACCTCCATAAAAAGAAGAAAAAGGTAAAGTCTCAAAACTAGGAGCTGCCAGAACCAAACTGCCTGTGTAGCAGGCAGCTTATGCAACGTTGCATATTGTTAAATTGTATGAGCCATAAACTTGCACACCAAATTAGTGATTGAATAGATGAATTACCTCTCCACTACCGAAACCTTTATTCCCAAAAACATTAATTTCCAGAAAAGAAAAAAAAAAAAAAACAACTATACACATTGTCACACATTGTGGTAGAAATGGCTGTAAATTCAAGTACTCTATGCAATCATTTTTTTGTTTCAAGAAACATCAGTAATATGTAACTATTTCACACTGTAATAAAACATTTGATAGGAATGCAATGGGGTCTTCAGACATCATATATTAAGCATCTTTAATCATCTGGAAATAGAAATAAAGCAATAAAACTTGCTTCCTTCTTTTCCTGTCTTCTTATCTTATAAGCTCACAGGAAACCAGCATATTTGCACCCACAGATCATCTCCTCCATCATCCCTGTTTGCCTAAAATTGTTCATGTTTGTTTAAGATAATAAGGCTTTCCATAAGGTTCCCCACAACCATACAGGGTATAGATTTTATCAGTATAATTGTTAAATTTCTTACAACTACTTGTCATTTGTGGAATTCACTGATACACTCAGCTCTAGGAAATCATCCTCATTTTCAATGAGGCAATGGTATTGATCCAAAAATACTGCACTCCAAGGGAAGTATTTATATATACATATACGTATACGTATATGTATTTGTATATATGGCTAATTCTGGAACACTGAAGACTAAGCAAAGTCTTAGTCATCCTGTTAAGTTGAAATCATTATTAATGGAGAAACATGGTCTTTAATAACCTTCATGTTGCTGTGATATGTTGTACATGCATATATATATATATATTCCTGAAAATTATTACCTACACTGGACACTGAACATGAAAAGAATATGTATTTAACAAGATATTTGAAAGTTTTAACCAGTACCTAAAGACTTGTATTATAATCTGTAAAACAAAGCTTGCAGAATATAGAAATATTAAAATACACTATAAAATCAGAGCATTATGTTGT
Source organism: Netta rufina (assembly GCF_964035555.1). Classification (NCBI taxonomy): domain Eukaryota; kingdom Metazoa; phylum Chordata; class Aves; order Anseriformes; family Anatidae; genus Netta; species Netta rufina. The sequence goes on from NC_140123.1 coordinate 101,254,047, forward strand.
GTCTTCAGTGTTATTGCTAAGGTTCTTTAATAAAAATACAGATTCCTTATGTACAGTAGAACGAAGTTAAATGGATCCCAAAGTGTGAATTGAGACTTAACTGACACATCTACCAAAATTTATTCAGAAGGGGACTGCACATCTTGTACAGATATATTTTTTTTAGAAGAATAACATTTATCAGTTAATTTATGTTATAGGAGATCATGATTCAGTTAAATAGAGTGGAGCCTGTAATGGCTGAACTGGAGTGTCTTCAAAGGAAACTGTACTTACATCACTTTGTTAATGTAAATAGTAAAATTCCTTCATCTAGACAAGCTCAAAATGAACAAAAGTGTAATTAGCTGCCCCAGGATGAGACCCATAACTCCCAGGGTGCTCATTTCTCTCCCCAGATTCAATATTCATTATTCTGCACTATAAAGAACTAAATTGAAAGAAATGTTGAGCCCAAATGATTCCAAGAGATCACACCAGCTGCAAAAACGTACAGAAATTTAACAGATGATGCAGAGCTAAATACAGGTAGAGGGACTTCACACATTCTCAAGGAAGAGCCGAAATAAAAGGTACATCTGTAGGGATATCCAGCATTGAAATAACAGCCTGTACTGTTCTGGTAACAATAACGAGCATATAATATAAGCAACATTTTTTTTTAATATGAATTGTGGTGCATTAGGAATTTAAATCAGATCAGCAGGCTTACTAGCAGAGTCCTGTAGCCAACAGGTTCTGAAAAAAATAAAGAGCAAAAAATGGAAAATCTGTCGGTTTTCTCTTTATTCAGACATTAGAATACAGGCAATCACAGTGAAGCTACTGAGAAGTATTGACTTCTTGTCTTTTACTCTGTTTAGATAATCAAGAATCTAGTCTTACACAGCTTCCAGTCAACTGTTCTACTCTTTTCTGTGTTTCACTTTGAGAGTATTGACATTTTTCTTCCTCCTTTTGAGCATTTGCAAAGACCATGAGTGCAAAAAAAAAGACTGTCATCAAACTCTAGCTTCTGTTTGTTTTCACTAATGAAAACTACACTGAATTAAAGCATGCAGTCAGGGGAAAGTTCCTTTTTGTCTGGTACAATCAACTGTGTGTATGAACCATTTTTATCCTCTTGAAGATTGTTGAAGCTGTAAGACTCTGTTAGTACTGTTAGTACTGTTAGTACTGTTTTAGTACAGTTCATGGATGGAATTCATTTAAAAGCTTGCATCCAAATACTTGTGATTGTCATTAGGTCATATACGACTAAATGACAGTCAGATGTAACAAAATGAATCAAAGAATTTCCCATATTCAACTTTAGCTGTATATTTTTGTATGGCTATACTTAGGCCTAAAAATCAGCCTAAAAATCTGTATCTCAATGGTTTTCAAAATGCAGTGGTAGGCACCTGACTTTACATAATTATTAAGATACTGTTCATGATTAGGAGTGCATGTGTAATATGAAGAAAATCAGATGCAGTTTGTTGATGACTCAGATATGCACAGTTATGCATCAAGAAAAGGAATTTTAAAACACTTTATATTTTTTATACAGAAGGATAGCAGAGGCAATGGAAAGTCATGAACAGTAAGTCAGCTGTGAATTAGGAACAGAAGTCAGCTCTACTGCCTCCAAATCCTGTACTTGCACTTTTGTACTAACTGTGCTCTCCCTCTACCTAGTCCCTTGAGATTGTCTAAATTCTTTGCACCTGTGTGAAAGTTCTGTCTGCATCAAAACTTAACTCAGCTCAAGCAGAACATGAAAAACATCCACTGTAGGATGTTTCAGAGATTCAGCTCTCTGCCACATGAATTAAAATCTTACCAACACAATTATTGCTGTAATTCTTTCTCCAGGCACAACGAGGTGGTACAAACTGCTCAATGGACCTGTGTCATTTTCAGTCAGTGGCTTTGACTTAAACATACAAAAATAGGCACCTGAATTTTGCCTAGTAGGTCAATTGTTGTGTTTATTAGCTTTTGTGGGAAGTAGTTTGCCATGGGCTGGACTCCCTTGCACTTAGAGAATCAGAGACCCATGCCTGAATTTGGAACTTAATTTGAGAACATAAATGGAAAAGTGAGACTGTGTCATTCACAGACCTATAGATATACATGTAGCTGCTAGAATACTTAAAAACAGCTCCAGATCCCCAACACACATATCCTAAGCCTTCCAACAGTGGACATAGTTTTAAGCAGAAGAGATTGCAACTCCTCTTTGCCTAGTCAGTTTTAGAGCACTGGCATTAAAAGTAGCAAAAAACAGCTATTCATTTGTCTTCCACATGATGACAGTTTATATGATGACAGTTTATAGCTTGGGAAATTTTACAGCTTTCCTGGTAGCATAAGTGGCTTAGTGTCCTCCAACACTTCTACGATCTCATTTCCTCCCTATCTTCCTATCTTATTCTCTCTCTCTTTTTTTTTTTTTCAGTACTCGTATCTGTTCTTTGTGTTACTCACTATAAGAACTTGTCCCCCTCTCTCTTGAAGAGCTACCAAACTAACTTCCTTCCTTCCTTCCTTCCTTCCTTCCTTCCTTCCTTCCTTCCTTCCTTCCTTCCTTCCTTCCTTCCTTCCTTCCTTCCTTCCTTCCTTCCTTCCTTCCTTCCTTCCTTCCTTCCTTCCTTCCTTCCTTCCTTCCTTCCTTCCTTCCTTCTTTATTTTTGCACAGGGAAAGTCCCAGGAACGTTTCATCACAAGCTTCTTCCCATTTGTGACTCATGATCTGTGAAATATGGTTTAGATGCAAGAGAGAAGGCAAAGAGTTTTCATTTGTAACCCACAGAAAATGGTTTGTTCTGCTCTGGTAACCACTAAATCTAAAAAAATACTCTAACATAAATTCTTTTTTCTTTGTAATAACAATACATATTTAAGAGGATGGGTGAGCTTGTACAACCTTCTTCTGATACATCAGGTCAAATGATATTAAAGATTTAATGTGACAGGCACTTAACATTTAAAAGCTGTCTTACTTGTGGGATAAAAATGAGTGATATGCCTCAACTTTAAACATAAAATTAAAATTATTAGAACTGCATTTAAACAGTTGCCTGCTATGTTTATCTTTCAGATTGGAAAGTATGTTCTGGTCATTCTGTACAAAATTGCTGTTATATATCAGGTACTAATTTAATCATTTCTGCACTTTTCTTGTCACCCACATCCTCAGCACTATACAGTTGTACATTCTTCATCTCCTTGTTTATAAACACTTAGTATTTATTAATTTATTCTCACAGTATACTTCTAAGGATAGAAGTATTATGAGTCCCTTTACAGATCAGGAACTGAAGCATGAAGAATAAAATGATTTGTTAAGATTCAAGTTGGGTTATAAACATCAATTATAATTAAGTCTCGTGCCTGAATTTCATTTGAAACTGTATTGACAGCATACTAAAAATGAGATAAAAATGAGAAGTAAGCCTTCATTGTAGTTTAAAAAAAATGGTGCAAATTGAATATTTGTACATGTAACATGCATATTTTCTGAGCTGGGTAGATTGAGAACTGTTTTTTCAAGAACTTTTTCTTGAACTTGCAATTAAAGTTTAGGATTTACTGAAAGTTATTCTAATTAAGGGGCAAAATATGGAATAATTAACAATATAGATAGGATTAAAATTGGATCAGCCAGCTGTCTCAAGAAAATCTGTGGATTAAGTCTTCTTGAGAAAAATTGGCAATGATTTGATATGGCCATGGTGTTTTTGGTGTTGTAGAACACTTTCACTTTTATGAAAGTGAACACCACTTGACATAAATATGGAACTTTGAGTGATTTATTAAATCGTGAAGACTCTTTTGAGGAACATTGGGGAGCCAAAATTTCTTCTCTTAGAGGGAAGTTAAAATATCCTCACAGTTTGTGGAAATCTGCATCAGATTATCTTCAATAAAAGATCTTTCCTCCAAGTGACTTACAGTATACCTGATGAAACAATCATCTCTAAAACACACTATTAAGACATAAATACTACAAAACTTTCTTCAAAATCAGAGAAAATACATAGTTGCTCAAAAGCTGCATTTGTGGATGCTTCCCCCTGCTTTTCAAAGTCCCATGAGTGACAGTCTAATGCCATCAATATATATGTAACCCCAGATTAAAAAGTAAATAATAAATTCTGTCCAAATTTATGGTAGATATCTTGAAAGCACAAAATAGTTTCACTGTGATGGAGAAAATGGCTATTGTATAATTTTACTGCAAAGAAAAGTGAGAAAAGCAGTGGATGGCATGAAGCAGTTAACTGTAAAGCCAGTCATAGTACTTGAGGAGCTAAATATAGATTCAGAAAGGATGAAAATATTTTACCTCTCCAGCCAAATTCAATCCATTTGATACTATAAGAATAACTCAACTACATTCAAGAACAGAAAATCATCCCAATAGAGTACATGTTTTGATTATTTTTTATTTTGATAGTACTGTGATTAATGCATTTCTGGTTTAGAAAAATTGAAGTAATGTCTATATTGACTAAGATCATAAGATAACTGGTTAAATATAAGCTAGTGTTCAAATTCTAACATCCAAAGCACACTACATGGACAGTAGTTACATCTACTAGTTAAAGGAGTCCCATGGGTGAGCATGATAAGCACTCTAAGAAAAAACAAATAAACAATTAAAGAGACATGAAAATCTCAGTGCTAAAATCGTTAAAGTGATTATTTTCATACAATAAGCTTATTTCTGAAGGGGCTAACATAGCTTCAAATATACTAAATGCCAGTGTTTAAGAAAGTAATTTAATTGCTAACTGGATTATGTGCTCTTTTTGTGTACCTAAAATGAGAAAGTCTGTCTTGGTAACTGGAGACTATCTGAAGTTATATGAATTAATGATGGAGAAGATATGACATTTTCCAGTTTTGTGTGATTCCAAAGTATCATCTCATTATTGAACATCAAATTAGAACTTCTTATGGTGAGAGAACCACCTTGTTAAAACAATTACTACAGAATTAAAGATATTATAATACAATTGTTTTTGTTACTAGCAATATCAATTTCAAATAATACATTATCATATTTAAACTCAAATAAACAAATTACAGATGTCTGGATTGTATTTGAAGACAATGTTGTCAGAAGGTGACATACAGTGAGGTATGTCAGAAGGTGAATAGAGTGAGAACAACCAGTGTCATTAAACCCGACTTGAACAGAAAGACTAATGGGTTACTTTCTGTGAATAATATTATTTCCAAAGAGAGATTTATTCATGCCCTCCATAATTCATCAGATATATAGAAAACCAAAGAAGTTTAAATTTAGAAGAGATATTCAGCTTGCAACTTAATATGAAAACTCCCCAGATACCGTGTTTGCAGAAACTCAATGAAAAGTTTTCCGGTGACCTACAAAATTTTACAAGAGGGACTCTGAGCAACCCTGTTTGAAGATAAAGTTCTCTGTACAAATATAAGCTTGCACATAGATACTATAACTTCAGTAATAGCCTAAACAATGAGCAAATCTAACTTAAATATTAGTTTAAAAAATTAATTTGAAACCAACTGAATGCGCTGATGACAATACTAAAACTGGACCAGTTTGGTGATAAAATTGTTTGAAAGTCATATGCATTCAAGGTTTGTGAACCAGGTAAACAAAATTAAGTTTTGGTGGTGGAGTACAATAAGACAGTAAGAGCGAAATGAGGTTTCTACTGGAGCATGAGTAGGTTATGTGTACATACATGTATGTGGAACATTGGCTATTCTGGGAGAACAGAAAATTTTGGAATGAGGTAAGAGCTTTATTTCTTCCCTCTCACAGACCTTTCCTCCCCATAAAGACCTCCTTCCCTTTCCTTCACCAAGATTCCCACTTCTCAGTTGATATCCTTTTCTATCAACCCCAAACTGAAATCCTTCCTCATCACTGCCTATCCATAACATCATTTTGTCTAGTTTCTGTCTAGGGTGTATTTGTGCCCCTAGAGCTGACACTGCACCCAGCCACTGCCAGGTGCCTCTCAGGGGCTGCTCATACAGGTCTATTTATACAGAGCCACAATGCCATTTATCTGGCTCTTTCAAAGTACATTGATTTCTGCCCATGCAGGACTGTTATCTATTTTGGCAATGGCTTGCGCTGGCTTGTGTTTACAAGTTCAGATGCATGTTGGCAGCAGAAGTTCATTCTGATGGCAAAAGTGGTTAAGGGATAGCATACCTTTCAGGCTGGTATAGCACAAAGAAGACTGAAAGGCTTCCCTTCTAATCTTCATAATGAGGTCAGAGCCTCTATCAGCAACCTGTTACTGACCTTAGACAAAATAGGAAATATTCTCCACAAGTCATAGAGCAGTTTAAAACAATAGCTGGAAACACCTAGAAAACTCATGGAGTTTTAAGGAAAACATTACTACGAATAAATCCAAACATTCTAGTAGGTGATTTCCTCCAGAAAGATGACAAATATTTTAAGAGAAGAGTAGTATATAGTATAATAGATAGGTCTGAAGGCCTCTGCAGCAACAATGGTTAATGCAGTTTAGCCAAACGTGCAATAGAACAACTGAAAAAGTAAACACTCAATAAATTGGTGAGCCATGCTTCAGTATATACTGTCTTGCCCTGATAACTCAGGAGGAAAAAATAAAGTTCTCTTGCTTTGGAAAGTAGTTTGAAATAGCATATTTAATTCTATAAGCCTGATGCCATAGCTTTTGGCTGAAAAATATGACAAGAAGGTTTTTAAAAAATAATAGTAAATTAAAAAAATAATTAGATAAATTGAATTCTGATTTTCCTTTAAAAAATAAATAAATAAAAGTTATCGATGAAATCACATTAACAATTACACATTTTCAGTAGAAACTGAATGAACATCTTAAGGAAAAACAAAGATTTTGGTGTCTGTGAAACAAGGCAGACAATATGCTAACCTCTCTTTTCATCCATTTTCCCTCTTAATATTTTCTTTCTTTGTGTGTGTGTTTTTTTTTTGTTTGTTTGTTTGTTTTGTTTTGTTTTGTTTTGTTTTAAGCACACAAATTGAGACCACGGTGGATTCCTTTTCTTTAAGAAGAAAAATGTTCCACAAATTTTTATTTTTTTTTTCTGCAGAAAACTTTCATATTACAAGGACTAATACACAAAAACTCTGCTATCAGAGTACACTAATATCAGTCAATATTCTTGCAACATCTGTCAAAGAGGAACAAGCCCCCGGCCATATTCAACAGGACTGAACTACACAGTGTGAGCTACAGAGCCAGCAAATTTTGTCACTAGAGAAATCCTTCCACATTAGAGAAAACATATAGTCTTCCTTGGAGTCACTCTACAGATATATTTGTGTTACAGCTGAATCTGATTTTGGTTGTCAGCTCCAGTCCAAGATAAAAAATAAAAAACTTGGTCAGAGTTACAAATTAAAGCAGATTATTGTTTTGACACTGTTACAAAACACAGAAATGTCCTTTGTCCCCACTGTTTTGTCCCCACTGCTTTGTTATTTCATTAAAACATCTGATAGCTAGGATTGGGCAGATATCATTGAAGAGGCTGCTATGACTCAGGAAATGTGTACTTTCCGGACATTAAAAATTTTCTCTCAGGATTTCAAAACCCCCAAAAAGGCAAAAATCTCAAATCTCAAAAAAATCTCAAATCTCAAAAATCTCAAATCAAAAATCTCAAAAAGGCAAAAATCTCAAAAAAAGCTGCCCAGTATGCTGGGGGAATGTATCCTTTAGCAGTTGTAACATGTATCCAGACTCTTAAGAAGTCATAAGACTACTGGAAGATTATTCAGTGAATAAGGGATTGGCTTGAATACTGCACCCAGAGGGTGGTGGTCAATGGTTCTATGTCCAAGTGGAGGCTGGTGACAAGCGCTGTGCCTCAGGGGTCTGTCTTGGGACCGATACTGTTTAATATCTTTATCAATAACATAGTGGGATCAAGTGCGTTCTGAGCAAGTTTGCAGATCACACCAATCTGAGTGGTGAAGTTGATGCAATAGAAGGAAGAGATGCCATCCAAAGGGGCCTGGAAAAGCTTAAGTGGGCCCATGTGAACCTAATGAGGTTCAACAAATCAAGGTGCTGCACCTGGACCAAGACAATCCTGGACATGAGTACAGACTGGGACAGCAGTTCATTGAGAGAAACCCTGAGGAGAAGAACTTGGGGATTCTAGTAGATGAAAAGCTCAACAGGAGCCAGCAGTGTGCTCTTGCATCCCAGAAGGCTAACTGCATGCTGGGCTGCATCAAAAGAGGAGTGATCAACTGGTCAAGGGAGGTGATTGTCCCCCTCTACTCTGCCATTGTGAGGCCCCACTGGGAGTACTGCGTCCAGTTCTGGAGCCCCCAGCACAAGGATGTGGAGCTGTTAGAGCAGGTCCAGAGGAGGGCCACAAAGATGATAAAGGGGCTGGGGCATCTCTCTTATGAAAAAAGGCTGAGAGGGCTGGGAATGTTCAGCCTAAAGAAGAGAAACCTCATTGTGGCTTTCAGTACATGAAGGGGACTTATGACAAAGATGGAGAATGACTCTTTGCTCAATCAGACAGGACACTAATGACAGACAAGGGGGAATGATTTTAAACTAAAATAGAGGAGATTTAGATTAGAGGTTAGGATGAAATTCTTTACTCAGAGGGTGGTGAGGCACTGGAACAGGCTGTCCAAAGAGGTTGTGGATGCCCCGTCCCTGGAGGTGTTCAAGACCAGAGTAGATAAAGCTGTGAGGAGCCTGATCTAGTGGGTGGCATCCCTGACTATGGTAGGGGGGATGGAATTAGATTATCTTTAAGGTCCCTTCCAACAAAAACCATTCTATGATTTTTTGATATGTAGGATGTGTGTCATATACACCTTACACATAGACATTGTTTCAAACGTGGTACCCAGACAGTGGACCACCAAGCTCCTTGTGGCTCAGACTCCTTGTGTGTCTGCATCCTATTTCCATGACAAGGAAAACTTGCCAATTGTCCCTACCCCCTTCCTTTCTTGCAGACCTCCTCTCCATCTCCCTCCCACCAGCACAGGGAGTGTGTATAGTTAACAAAATGTCGGCATGGACCTTGTGTCCATGGAGGGAGACACATACCCTCTGTCCAGTTTTCCATCCTGGATCGTCAGGTCTCAAGACACAGTCTATGAACCAGCCAGATGTAACCATACTTACCAACACCTTTCATCTACAATAGTCCAAAAATAAACATAAATACATACATAGCCATGCTTTTGATTTACTGAAAACATTCCTTAACAGCTAACTTTTGATGTATGATATTTGAGATCTTGAAGATCAGGAAGTTTAATCTATCACTAAAGCTGATGTTTTGTTTTATTTTATTTAATAGACAATATTGTATTTTTCTCTTACTGTATGATCGTGTCAGTAGCATGGAAGTGTCACACCTACTGTTTGCATGTTAGTAGTGATGTGGCAAAAAATAGATTGAAATTGTGGGGGTATGGTTAAAATCAACATAAAATATGTTCAAGTATTTGTGAACAATGCACTGTACTTGTCTACCCTAGACTGTTGTGAGAGATACATATGTAGTGCCTGTTACTGGAAGGAAGGAAAATATTTCCCCTGTCCTGATAGTTAATTTTCAGAAACACAAGTTTTCTCATTAAAATATAATATATACATATACATATATATATAATATTTTATAATATATATATAATGATATATTATATAATAATATAATATATATTATTATATAATTGTCTATTATATATAACATAATATATATATTATATAAATTATAATGTATTATGATATATATTATAATATATATATTATGCATATATATTTTTTATATATGCATGTATATATATGTAGCTAGGTTCTGAAAATTATCCAGTTGGATTTCACAGCTGGGGAAAAATAAATAAAAATAAATACATACATTTAAAAAAATAGGAAAAGAATAAGAAATCTTCTAGAATTCAGTAACAATTCTACCCTTTTTCTTGTACACTATTATTAATAAACACAATGGTTGCAGCAGCAAACCCATAGACAGAACAGTTTAACACATACTAAGGTACACTTTCTGATCTGAAGGATACACAAGCTCAGTAGTGCAGTATACAGTGGGATCAAAGGAATGTTTGACAGAGAAACCTCTCTTCTGACAGTATAGTTTGATCTATGTCTCAAGGACAAAAAAGAAATGTTATTTTCATTTTCATGTTGACATACAGGAGCTTACTAGAAGGACAGTCTCATAAACAAAGTGCTGCAGACCATGCATCCAGCTCATATTTTTTTCCAGGATTCAGGGTAGATGTAACTCACAATACAGAATATTTTCTGGTGAGGCTAGGGTGTAAGAAAGTCCAGTACAATTATAAAACACACAACCTGGGGAGATACCTGGGAGAATTTACAGCAACTGGCTAGTCCCCCAAAAAACAGGATGTTATATTTTTGTACATACCTGAAAAATAGATGAATTTTGCAAGACTTTACTTTGTATCAGCCATGGATGGAATCAACTAAGTCTTTAATTTGTAATATTAAATTTGTTTCCTTTCATTTTAGTTAGTAATGTGGTATGGATATGATAACCTTAACAACACATGCTCGATGGTCTAATTGTTCCAGTTGTTTCAAATACTAACAAACAAAAAACAACAACAAAACAAACAAAGAATTAATTAATTGTTCATCATTTACTATTTATGGTCAGGCAGTGTATGATTTTCCTTCAATAATGTATGTAACAGAGTTAGTCAATCACTAGCTTCTGTTTATAATGTAATACATTTAACAAGTGTCTGCAACAAAAGCTGAGATTGTGATCAAGTCCATTCAGAGTGGTGATTCAGTTGATGGCTTTGGCATGTGGGAGATTCATAGGCAAAGTCTCTGTTCTGCTTTGTCAGGATTCATTCTGTCTTTTTTCTATCTATCTCCATTTTTGTTGAATTAAAATTTTATCCTCAACCCAAGAGGCCTTTCCATGTGAATCTTTCATCGACTTGATGTTTCCACATAAAACTTCAATTTTCAGTAACAGATATTTTCTATTATATAAATGTTTTGCTAAAAGAAATATATATATATATGTTTATGAAGCTAATCAGACCTTAATAAAATATGTGCAGATGAACTGGTAGAGATGGGTGAACAATTCAGGACACACACAGAGCCAATTTAGAATTTTTTTTTCACAATTTCTGTCGATTTTAGTGAGTAGTTTTATTTTTAATTACTCACAAATACACAGTAGTTCAGGCATTAGAAATAGTCTAGCATTAGAAACAGTCTAGCATATAGTTTTCCTGTGAAATATTAGTATTGCTCATCATAGCCAGGAGTAATTTTGTGTTCTGTCCAAAATAATTCTATTTATATTTTATATATATATTATATATTCTATATATATTCCAAATTATTTCATAGAATAATTCTATGTTCTACCACGCTCCTGTTCTTGCTTTATTGTCCTAAGGTCAAAAAGAATCAAAGAGCACAAAATATAGAAAGAGGTGATTTTCTGAAGAGAGGTATTCTGCACTTTATGCAACAATGCATCTGCGAGTACACCCTCTTCGTGGTTTGGGATACAGAAATAACAGATACATCCTGTATCTGTTATTTCTGGTTGTTTTGTGGATCTCCATGTCACCTTTGCTTTCTTCCTTCTTTATCTTGGGGACTTTTTTTTTTGTTTGGGGTCTTTGTTGGTGTTATCTTTTGAAATCTGTTCTGCAGTTCTATCGGGGAGATTGTTGGCTAAAAGTCGATTCATTTACAAATATTAGGGTTTATATATTACAAGTTAAAGACATATTTCAATGGAAATAAATTTTGTGTTTGTGTCATACCACCGGATTTTAGAAAGAAGCAAACCTGGAGATTTTTGTTTAATCTACTGACTGAAAAACTGCAGTGTACAGAAATATTCCTAATATAGTGCCAACAACATGACAAACAGTATTTTCTACATGATATGGTGGGTATCACCATCTAAAAAGATATATATTAATGACTGATTTGCCATAGGTTTGAAAACTCAGCTTCCCACTATATTTCTGGAATAAGTCAATCCTTCTGTCTGCTCTTTAAAGAAACCTAAAGGACCTGCAGACCAGCACATATGGGTACATGAATGCACATGGCTATTGTTTTGTTTTTCATAAACAGCAAAAATCAGCAAAATAAAATGTTCTGTAGAAAACATGAAAAACATTTAGGCTACAAGCTACAAGACTGCTGTACTGTTGTGCACACAATATGTAGTATGCATGTCACATTTTGGAGCTGTTCCAGTAATGAAAGATGGAAAGTAACTTTTCCACAAACTTTTGGTAGCACAGTCTCACACCCTGCTCTCAAATCTTTTGTGTGCTTAAATCTCATCACAAAATAATCCCTCACCTACTTTGAAGGATTCAAGTGCCAGAGTATTTAAAGTACTTGAATATTTGATGTAGGAATATAGACCGTCAAAATGAAAACTAAATAAATATTTCTTTGTTTTTTTTTTCATTGTTGCTAGCCTAAATTCAGTATCCTCAATAGCTTTACTTCTCTTTCCTAGACAGCAGAATGTATCACAGTGCTATGCACTACTTTCAGTGACCACATTTATTTCAGATAATAGATTCCCTAAGTTATAGTGGGTCTGACATCCAGGGTGGGAAGATTGTGCAGAATTCCTTCCCAGTTAGACACAGCAAACAACAAACACAGTATTTGGAAAACCAAAAAAAGAGTCCAAAGATACATTTGTGGCAAGTAGTCTGTAAGATATTTACTTCTGTTCATTTTAAGAATAATCTATTAATGTTTTGTGTACAAATAGCAATTTACAAATTTCAGTAACAAAATAGATATATTTGCAAATTTGGCCTAATAACTGAAGTTGATTCATCATCAGAAAAATAAATTATACACACACTGACACACACTGAATCTTTTTTGATGTTTTCCATTTTCTGTATCATTGGCTTTGATTAGCAAGGGCAACTAACATTAACAATTATTTTGTGGAGGTGTCTTTTTCCTCTGATAATTCTCCTAAAACATCTGCATTTGCCAACAGAAAATTAGATTTTATTGGTATGTGGCAATTCTCTCACTTGTCAGTATTTTGCAGGGAGTTCCTGTAAATAATAATCAAGGATATTGGAGGTTAGGACATAAAATCTTATACTATGTAAGTGGTTTATAAACATTTTCTCCATCCAGCCAGCATTGATGACAACACTTGACAGTCCAGACTCTAGTCTAATATGCATCAATATATAAGAATATTAAGACATCTCTGGAAAGCGTGATGTAGACCTACATCATGCTCCACGATTTGGCTATAGTAACTGAGGCATGTTGTATTTCACTGTATTCTTGCCTGGTAGCTTTGAGATTAAAATTGCAGAACACACTGCAGAAAGTACAAGGAAGTTGTATAAGTGTCTCTACTCAGGATAGTAGAACAAGCTGCCAGTGGGAGATAAAACTTGCAGCTGTTTGTAGCAACAGTGATTTATTTGATTTATTCACTAATTAAGACCCTTAGCAATCGTGTGTAAGACTTCTAATCATGTTATCTCCTAAAAAAGTGCAGGGGGAAGGAAAAAAAATCCTTCAGGATTTTATTTCTTGATATCATTTCAGAAGGATGAAGAAAACCCTGTAATTTCTTTATGTGTGATCAGGACAAGAAAATCACAGTTCATCCATAGGTGCATTGAAGTTCATGCATAGATGCATTGACCCTTTAGTCAGCATTTCATGACTGTCAACACAGAGACTTGCGATAACCTGTAGCAAAAAGAATTTTGGTCAGTTTACATAAATGTCTTGGCTTGAGGGAAGGTAGGCAGACATGTCCTCCCACATGTAAAACTTCCTTTACAGGCAATTCAATCCAGGCAAGGGACAAGGGAAACAAGATGTGTGGCTTCTTTCTGAGTAAACCATGCGGGAGAAATCTATTCAGAAAGTTTGCAGTGTACCTTTCTCTGTGGTGACTAAAGATTTGCTCATCAGACTGTATATCTACAGTGACAAATACTCTCTATTTATCCTGTAACAGCCCTGAAATGACATCCTGAGCTAAATGCAAGGAAACCATCCACTTCTTGACGCCTTCAGTCCTCACCTTGCTATGCGTTTATGGGTATAGCAGGGTGGATGTAAATCAAGATAGACTTGTAGAAGGAAAATATCTTCAAAATGAACTTTTCAAATATGTTTGTACATTGACCTACAAAATGCTGAAAGATAGATGTGACTTGTTGGGTGAGGGGCAAGAGATACTGATGTTTTGCAATACTTTCAGTATAATGGATTAAGACTGCCATCTATTGCCTACAATGCTATACATGCACAATCTTCTTGAGTTATTCTAAGTTCACTCTGCAGCTAACATTCAAGAAACAAAGCTCTTTGCATGCATGTTTTCCTTCAGTTTGGGGACTTTTCTGTAAAAGACATCTAAGAGACTAATGTACTGAGGCAGAACATATTCTTGGCATCTGAAATCTTTGTTCACTTTTAAACACATAAATTCTCTGTAGTACAGAGCCTTACCAGTACCTTTCTTGAGATGGAAAGTGTATTCTGGAACTATATAAATGTACCAGCAAAGAGAAGGAAGTTAATTTATTTTTCAGCCATCCATAAAACAGACATGAAGAAAATCATAATTGAGAATTACATTTTCCCAGGGCTTTAATAAGAGATTACATGTATCATCTGGATTTTTTAAAATGAAACCTGAAAGCAACCAACTCAAATCCCAAACAGCAATTAAAACACAGCTTTGGGAAAAAAAAAAAATAAAATAAAATAAAATAAAATAAAATAAAATAATAAAATAAAATAAAATAAATACAATACAATACAATACAATACAATACAATACAATACAATAAAATAAAATAAAATAAAATAAAATAAAATAAAATAAAATAAAATAAAATAAATGCTGATAATTTAGCTCTGCAATATTCATTCCATGGACCAGATTTTCTCCTAAGGAATATTCAAAGTGAGGGAAAATCATCACTAATCCTCCTTAGACCATATTTGCAGGTCAGCCTCTAACTAAGCAAGGGGACAAAGCATAGGAGACTTGACTGCTGCTGCTCCCTGTACAACTGCTTTACAGATGGTTGAATGGTTGAACTGCACCTACATGCTGGATGAGAAAGTTTTGACAAGAGAGCTTTCTCCAGAAGGAAAGATCATACCGTGCACTGTTAGAGTGCCAGCAAGGGCAACAAGCCCTGTCATTCTTGTGCAAACTATTAACCTGAAGAGTTTAATCTACCATATAATTTTATGTTTGGTATAGTAGATACAGATACAAACAAGATTAAAGTGATCAGTTTACTTGCACCAGCAAACTAAACAAAAAGCAAGGGTGAATATCTGCCTGAATAAATCCTGCATATATTTGTGCTATACAGAACAAATCACATTGTATAGAATCTCCAGGTAGGGACTTGATTCCCACTGTGTTGACTACAGAATAAATATAGAAAACAAACAAACAAAAACAATTGTTGTCTCCTAATGCATACATTTTATGTAGAAGATGAAATACGACACACAGATGCAAGGAAAAATACAGGCTGGTGTCAGTTACTGCAAATTTGTTCTGAGTGGGCTTTGAAAATAGGCTATTCAGTCTCAGATGCTTTTCTTTCAGTTTTGAGTTGTAGATTTTCAAATAATTACACAAATGAATAACTTAAATAATCCCACTACAGTAAACATGGCTACAATGCTAGACTAATTTTTCAATTTCTTCAAAACCAGAACAAGAAGAAAGACTAGATGACTTTTCCCGCAACTTGATCCTACAAGGTAACAGTTATTAAGATAAATATCAGACCTACAAACAGTGATCCCAAATTTCCTGTGATCCTATTAACCCCTCATCTTTGAAGTCAGTCAACATGAACAAAGTCCTCCAGTTGAAAACGAAGCCAGAAATAAGGCTGTGAGTCAGATCAATTCAGTTTAAATAAATTATAAACATTTATTATTTTCTATCTATTTTGGTTTATTTGTTGGTTTGTGTTTGATTAGTCACTGTATAATCTTTTACAGTCACAGTTATTCCAGCTAAAAAAATCAAGAGTTATAAATCTTCTTTTTTTTTTTTTTTAAACTCAAAATGCACAAAAAAGTGGTGAGTCATACTTATCTTACTTTATTTTCTGATTTTCTGTATATGAAACTTTATTTTTGCTACTTCAACATATTCCATGTTAGCCAATCCAACATATTAGAGCCGGGGGAAAAAGATAAAACCCAAAATCCTTTCTACCCCTTATTTTGTGTACTTATATATTCATTCTCCAACTATTCTTATCCATATTTTTTCAACATATACACATATTCCATTAATAGAATAATATTTCATTTACACATATCAAATACTTCTCAACAGATATCACTTTATCACCTAAATTATATTAAATTATAATTAATATAATATAAATTATATTATATAATAAATTTATATTATAAATTTATATAATATAAATTATATTAAATTATAATTCCAGGTGGATTATAAAAATGCATGGTTACAAAACAGTGTTGATTTCCTTTCTACACATTGAAACTTAGCATGCTATTTTATTTTTATTTTTGTACTCTATTCCCCAGTTAAAAATATTCTCAAGGTAAAAAAATAAAAAATAAATAAATATATATATATATCCTGAATTAATTTAGTTACAGAAAGCAGTAAAGTTTCAAATTAACTAGGCCTCTTAAAGGTCTATTTTTTTCTCTATCTTCATTTCTTTAAAACAAACATTGTTAACATGCCCAAGAGTAAGAATAAAACACCTAGGAGGTGCCGTAAGGAGGCTGCAGTCAAGAAGAGAATCAGACTGCAGGCAGAGTTAAGGAAGAGGAAAAGGCGAAGAAGGGAGGCATCACAGAAAACAAGAATTGAGGGCAACAGTTTAGAGCAGGAGCAGTAGGCAGGAAAGTGAAGAGGGGAAAAGCAAGGGTGGAAAAGGCACACAGTGTCTATGAGGCTGTACACATGGTGCCAAACAAAAGAGGAGCAGCAGGCACCCACTAGAGTCCTGCAAAGTGATCAACCATATTCACACTGCTCATCATCAGTGCTCCTTGGCAAAATAATTACCTATTCTCGCCCTGCACAATCCCTTGCCTTGTTTCTCTTTCTGCCCCGTTGTACGAGCCTTGAGGCCCTAAGCCTCGATTTTTTTTATTTTTTCTTGTATGTGTTTCTCAGTTATAATCTGTCAAAATAGTCTGGTAGGACGCAGCCTACAGGAGTGCTGTTTCCGTAGGATGTTATAGATACTACCATTTCATGTGGAGGCACTGGGAGCTGAGGAGGCACAACCATGGTAAGGCCGGGATGGTGAAGTCTCATGCCTTTTGCTGTTTGGTAGGGGTTCACAAAATAAACTGCTCCAGTCCCACACCTGACTACTGATGGGAACTACCTGAAATAGTTTGACTTGGGGAAGACAATTAAGCAGGTGGATAATCAGGGATCCGCCAATGCAGCTCTTCAGAAATGTAGCTGTCTCTCACGGCAATGATGAGATGGCTGACTGCAAATCTATCTCAGGTCTCCTGGGCAGTCCACAATCAAATTCAATGAAATATGGGATTCTGAATGAGCTGATACATAGTCACTTAAGATTAAATGAAATGCAAATGAAAGAACAATGAAAACAATATTTTGCTTTCTATGCAAGATTCCTGTGCATGTCTGGAAGGGGATTAGCATGTACATAATACAGTCAGTATAACTTACTGCAGTGTTTAGATTTTTTTATTATTAATATTATTTTTGGAGCAAGTCATTTCACCTAATAATGACTTCTAGAATCAGAACTTTGACTTGGAAAATGACTTCTTTAGGTTCTGAAGCTATAATATTATTTCCTTAACATCTATTTCACAAAAGCATCCAGAAACCAGTTTTACCCAAGATACTTTATGGTCAGTGGTAGGCAAGCCTACTATAAATGCCTCTGCTCTGAAGAGATTGTATAATATTTGCAGTTTACATTGGGCAACTTTGGGGCCAATAACTCATGTTTGCTCTTTCTCAGGAGCATATCAACGCTCTCTTTTTCTCTCAGAAGGGTATTTTAAGCTACTGCACAGACAATATTTTAAAAATGTGTTTGATATTAATCACTTACAGAGAGCTCATCATGTATTTCCAGTTTGCATGTATATTTTCTAACATACATTTTAAAATAAAGTGTATTTAGCAGTACTGTTGTTTAGCAGAGTTTTTTGAAATGCTCTGGACAAAACAGTAATTCTCAAAATAATGAACAGATTTGCCAGCATTCAAACACTACACAGAGATGTAAGAGATGTAAGCTTTGACAGAGGCTTTTACAGAGACTTTAGTGTGATGAAGTTTTTAAGTTATATGAAGAGTAACCTTGACAGTTTTGGTACAATTTTTTTTCCATTTGTTGTGTTTCTTTTTGAATTCCATTAAAGGATAATAATAAAAATACATGTATACAATACATCATAGGCTATCATCTTTAACAATGGAAATAACTATGAATGTATACGACAATATTTTTCCAGAATTGAAAAGACGTGAGCCGAACCTTTCCATGTCAATAATATTTGCCACTACAATTTGGAGAACAAGGAGTTCATTAGAAAAAATGAAATATATGCATACACTGTACTTGTCATATTTAACATCTAACTTTTTGTTTATCAACAATGAACCTACAATATGCATATTCTCATGTCCAACAAAAAGGAACAGATTCAAGATTTTTTTTAATAGTTAACAGAACAGTAAATCTATGATATCGCTTTGAAAACCTGTTCTCAGAATAAATATTTCTATTTTCCCTAGAGAGTGAATTATTTATCCTTATTTCTATTTTCTTATTTTAAATTCCAATTATTTTAATGATTTGAATGAAGTATATATATGATAACAGACTTTTGTATAAACAGGTGGCTTGCTTCAAGTTTGTCTTTTTATATTTCTGGCCTAGGATGAATTCTACCTATATGGAAAAAAGTGAAAAAAAGAAAAAGAAAAAAAAAAAAAGGCATTTTTGTGATCCAACTGCTTTTCACATGAGACTTTAGCATGGTCAGTTTGCTTTTATTTTTATATAATTAACTCTGAATTCACTGATGTCAATTAAAAAAAAAAAAAAAAAAAAAAGATCTTCAGTAAGAAATTTCTGTTTCTGTGACATAGTTCTCCACCTCTCCTTTTTTGCCAAGTAGTCCCACATGGAAACCAACATATGTGCATACCTCACAACAGTCTTTCCCTATTATCTCAAGGATCGTAGCCAGAAGCTGCTTTCTGTTTTTTTATATAAGAATTCCTTCAGTAGAAAGGCCCAGGAATGTTATGACTAATCAACTAAAGCTTTTCTCCCTCAAGAATTAACTAAAAACAATTTAGATTCATTTTACTAATGAATGACCATGTCCATACTGTAGGCACTTTTGTGTATGTGAGGTACATTCATATCTGCAGTCAATTATCTCTGTAAGAGCGTGAGACTCCGCAGTGAGGAGCACTTAGAGACTGGCAGTTCCCATTTCACTGATAACCAAGCTGCCAAAGAGTGGGCTTTCCTTATTTCTTTCTTACATTTCCTAAGTGCAGACACATTAGTGGCTTCAACTATTTCTCTCCAGGTATTCCTACAAACCTTTTGAATATTTCATTTCAAAAACATCCAGGAACCTAAACTTTCAGACAAAGTTTCAGATTAGACTATCTGTCTGCAGAAGGAAAAAAAAATGACAACAAAATAAAAAATAAAAAGAAAAAACACAGTATTTGACCTACGTTTACTTTTTCTTTTAATTGTTAATTCATTTAGCCTTGGACTTCTGTTCATAGAGATCAGAGCTGGTAGAGATAGTAGTACAAGATCTAATTCCCCTACCTGGGGAAATTAAATGCCCAATCCATTTCTAACAGCTGCTTGTGTAACTGTTCTTAAATAACATCCTAAAGTTGGTAGCCCTTGTAAACAACATATTATTGTGCTGTACAGTAGAAATATGAATATCATCTGTTCTGTACTTCATTCCATTTCCAATGAACATAGATAACAGATTATTGCCTTGTTCTTTTGCACCATTCTTTTATTCAGAACACGTCTTAAGTCTTTAATCTTCACTTTACAAACCCAGAGCTCTCTTTCATTTTTTCTCACAAATATTTTGTTAATTATCCCCCAGATTGTTCTTCATATTTGTTCCTTGCTCTTTTTTTTTTTTTTACCTTGAATATTTTCAATACATTACACCTTTATTTATCTGCTTTTGCATTTAAATTTTTATGCTCATTTGTCCAGGATTTGTTAGGAACTATGGAAACAATGGCAGCATAAGTGGATTTTTTCCCCCTTTATATATAAGCAGAGGAAGGGAAAGTAGCTGGAATTCACATTAAAGCAGATGAAGAAGGCCCATTAAAAGCAAGGGTTGTGCGAACCAAAGAATGCAGATGTCTTTGGCTCTTGTCATACTGCTTTTAAATCATGTTTGATCACTGACTGTCCCTTTCAAAAAATATATTTTTTTTCTACGGGTAATCATGACCTAGATGGAAAATATGACTTTCAGTAACAAATCTGTCAGAATTACTTAGTTTAAAAATTTCTGTGACATTACTGCATATTGTACTATATTTTGATCAAAATAAATCCTGGTCAGTAGATTGATAAGAGTTTTATTAAGAGTTAATGTTCTGTCCTGATAATAAAATCATTGTCCAGAGAAGAGTAGATTAGTATAGATAAAATGTTTCAGTGTGAGATAATGCTAATTTGATTTATCAGTTTAATTTTGTTACTACTGGAGTTTCAAATCCTTTGTTAGAATTGTTTGTATGATTTTTACGAGTTCTAACCTATAACCTTTAATTGTCATTGATATCTAATTTTACTTTACTTCATGTACATTCTTCAGAATTTTTGTATCCATTAATTCCATTAATTTCTGACAAGTAATTTAGGAGAATCTGTTTAGTTAAAAAATGTTATAAATACAGCTGTGTCATTTATCATGCATAGGAGAGTATCCCACTAGGATCACTGGAAATACATGTCCATAAAATAAATAAGTTAATTTTGTGAATGAGTCAAATAATGTGGAGTAAAATGCACTGCATTGCACTGCAATGCACTGCAAAGTGGCAGTGATCAAAATTTTTTCACCTGCTTTTTGTTGTTATTGTTGTTGTTTTTTGGTTTTTGTTTTTTTGACAATAGGTAGATATTTTAGTGTTACAAATTCTGATCATAGTGGATTACCTTATTTTTTTACTTCTGTAAACTTGTGCTTTACTCTCATATTGTTGACATACCACAGAATCATTAAGGTTGGAAAAGACCTCCATTATCATTGGGTCTAACCATCCCCCTACCACCAATATCACCCACCAAACCATGTCTCTAAGTGCCACATTCAACCTTTCCTTCGACAACCACAGAGACAGTGACTACCTCCTCCCTTTGCAACCCGTTCCAATGCCTGATTACTCTTTCTGAGAATAAATGTCTTCTAATTTGCAACCCTGGCGCGCAACGTGAGGCCATTCCCTTTTGTCCTATTGCTAGTTATCTGTGAGAAGAAGCCAACTTTCAGCTCCCCACACCTTCCTTTCAGGTAGTTGTACAGAGCAATAAGGTCTCCCCTGAGCCTCCTCTTCTCCAGACTAAACAACCCCAGTTCCCTCAGCTGCTCCTCATAGGACTTGTGCTCCAGGCCCTTCAATGGCTTCATAGCCCTTCTCTGGACACGTTCCAGGGCCTCAATGTCTTCCTTGTAGTGAGGGGCCACAAACTGAACACAGTACTCGAGATGCTTTCTCACCAGAGCAGAGTACAGGGGAACAATGATACCTGGCCCTGCTGGTATCATTGTATTTTCTACCTTGCCATTCTCATTCACTTAACATTACTGTATGTGATTAATTTAATTGTCTTCAATGATTTCAAATCATAGTCAAAGAACAGATCTATTGTGTCCATTGGAGAACATAATGCTTTCTTTAAAATGAATTTGAGGAGCTCTCAGAGGCAGCAAGCGAGTAGGCATGGTCTGATTATGTGAAATCCAGCATAAATGTGATTTTCCAATGAATAATTCCCAGATGAAACCATGGTGTTATCACCTTACTTTACACTTTGGCAGACATACAGTTTTATGCTTTTGCACTTTGGTAGATCTATAGCTTTATGCTGTACTGGTCTTCTTTCTGATGTTTATAAAGTGTGCTTATAATTGTGCAATGAAACTACTATTTCTTGTGCCTTTTTTCTCATGTATTATTATTCAAATAAATATTAATATAAATAGTACTGGTACAACAGCATATATACGGGTATATATTTTGATATTTCTGTCTCTGGGGAAAATATAATCTTGACTGAAGTTTAAAAATCTGTTTTGAAGAACTGTCATTGAATTTCAGTTCAGATATATTTATCAACCACATATGCCAAGAATAAATGTGTAGATGCAGACAAGATAAAACAGGATTCATTAAAAGACAAACATTTCTCATTGATGGTTATAACAAGCCAAATCTTCATTTTATTTTGGGTGCCAGAAAATATGATAACTAGAACTTGTTGAATATAAATTTAGTCATCTCATTATGTAACATTTTTGTTTGTTAAAGGAGATTAGCAACTAAACTGAAAGTTATGAGTTTTCAGATTCAAGCTCTAGCATTTGCAATTACTTAGCCTGCTGTTAAACTTTCAAATGGCTTTTATTCATTACACTCTGAAAAATGTGTGGTGTCATGAGGGAAAGGGGGAAAGAGGTATGTAGGGATGTGAGGTACAGGACCTGCACCTGTGTAGTAGTGGAGGAAAAGGAGCAAAAGTAATATGGGAAAAGACTGATTTCACATCTGTTAATAGGAAAGAAGTGCAATGTCTAGACTACAGTATTTTTTCTGAGAAAAGCCTTCTGCTTTTGCAAGAGGCAGCCTGCTTTGCCGTGCTTACAGAAGAAACTCAGCAGGAACAGCTGACTGTCCATGTCTAGTCTTGACACAAGACTAGACATGGACAGGATACTTTCAGGATGCCTGCTGTGATCCTGCAGGCATCCTGAAAGTAACCATTTCCATCCAGAAGCAGCACTGTGTAACACTATGTACCACTGTCCCCCTTCAAAGACTACACAGAGATGACTTTGACTTAGCCTAGGGGGACCTGGGAAAGCAAAGTCTGCTGTTTATTTCAGTATATTCTCTAATAAGCTGTGTACTAAGAGGATTGAGGACAGGTTGCAGGCAGAAGGGGGGCACACAACATGGCATGACTTCATTGTTACTTAGAGGGAACATATATTTCAATTTTATAGTAGACCAGGGTATATAATATATAATTCCAATTTAGCTCAAGTTTTAAACAAAATTAATTATTCTTTAAAATCCAATGTTCATTTTGCTTTGTTTTGAAATAGAACAAGTGATATTACTTTGCAAAATTTTACAAAATTACAATTTTACAAAAAAAAAAAAAAGGGAAGAATAAGAAATAAAATTGCAGGGACAGATGCTCTAATACCTTTTCCATGATGAGTGGCATTTTAATACTTGAGTTTGAAAACAAGTCAAGATGAGTAGAATAATCTGACTCCCAGGGTCTTCAACCATTCTTCAGTTGCTGTTCTGATTTTGTCTCTTAAAGTGTGAATTACTTCTCTTTGACAATGAAAATTTTATGTCCATTTACTGAAATGCACAGCGTTTAATACAATAACTTATACTAAGGATGTCAAATTAAGGACTTTTTTTTTTTTTTTCTGATCAAGATGTATATAGGAATGTGTATCCCCTCAGCAGTAAAAAAAAAAAAAAAAAAAAAAAAAAAAAAAAAAAAAAAAAAGAAAAAAGAAAAAAAAAAAAAAAAAAGGAAGAAAATATTACCCTATGAATGATATAAATTAAATGGATTAAAAGAAGATACAGTAAAGTGAACATATTCATACTCTGGCTATTGATAGTCTACAAGATCCATTGTTTAGCCTTGCCAGATTCCAAGGGAATTTTAATAATATTCTAGGAAAAAGCTTTTAATAGAAGAGAAACATTCAAGAGGCATAGTGAAGCGATCAGAAATGAATTGAACATGTATTTCCTTGCAGGTAAAGTGCTTTTTCACTACCTATTCTAAATTTCTGTACCCCCAGAACTAGATATCCTGCTTGTCTGTTTTATATCAGAAATATAGGCTACCATTCTTCCTTCCTTTCAGTGGTACACAAACATATGTATACCTACAACAAATACTTGTCATGTTATAGCTGTGTGGTGGATTGACTCCAGCCAGCATTTTCACTCCAGTTTCCAGAAGGATGTGGGGAGAAAATAGGAAGAACAAAAGCAAGAAAATGCATGGGTGAAGATAAAGATATGCATGGATGAAGATAAATTAATTGATGAAAGAAAGAGTAAAAATTAAACCAACAAGCAAAGCAAAGAAAATCATTCACCACCTCCCCCAGGCAGGCTGATGCCCACCCAGTGTTTGAAAAACAGCTGCCTTGGAAGCCAGACCTCCTGGCCCCTTCTTCCTCTACCCCATTTTTTGCTCTACTCTGAGCACGGCATCATATGGTACAGAACATCCTTTTGGTCAGTTTAGGCTGGCTGTCCTGGCTGTGTCCCCTCTCCACTTTCTGTTGTGGCAGAGCAGGAAAAAGAGAAAGCCCCAACATGAAACAAGCACTGCTCAGAAATGGACAAAACATTGTCATGTTATCAAGACTCTTTTGGTCACAAATCCAGTATGCAACACTTTACAGGCATCTGTGAAAAAAAAAAAAAGGCCATTCCATCCCAGCCAAACCCAGCACAGGTCAACAGTCCTCCGACAAATTTTTTTTGGAACAGGTGTTACAGTTGATCTGTGTCATGTACATGTCATGTCACATTATGTAGACCATTTCATGATTCTCAGAATGCTTCTGGTATGACAAGCATGAAGAAGATGCTCAGGAATGAGTGCTAGAAGATTTGTTTATATAAACATTAATATTGGACCTGACATGGTTTCTAGGTAACAAACATACAAGTAGAAAGATGCATTGAAACCATCCACAAACAGTGCTCTTAAAGCACTTCTAGTCTTCCACTACTGGTTAATTATTCTACTTTTTAAATTTCCGTTTATCAAGTAGAAAAGAAACTATCTATATTTAAGTAGTAGGATAAAACTATGTGATTTGGATTCCATAATGTTGGGAAAAGGTCAGAATGGTCTTTTGTAAAGACCGTATTTTTCAAATTGCAGACATCTAGACCTCAAAATAGAACTACCATATCTTCAGCTTGCATCATTAGTGTCTTCCCTATGAATGTGGAGAAGCTTGCAGTGAGGTGCAGAGAATCTGTGGAAAAAGAGTTCCAAAACCTAATTCCCCACAGAATTCAATACAAAAGAGTTTCACTGGATTCATTGTTCATACACATACCCACTGATATGAATGAACATTTAATAATAATTCTCATTCATATCAGTGAATTAACAAATGTGTAGACTTAACAAATTATAGACAATAAATAACTTGATTAAATTCTAGGTCTTTTCTTATGATGATGTTCAGATTATATTCTTTAATAATTCTGCTTACTTTTAACTATTCCAAAGATAAATTTATGTCACTACAAGTTGATTGTGAACCCAGGCTCTTTTGAACTTGCCACAACAGCATCCAAAGTGTAAAAACAGCTTAAGCAGATTCTGTTGATCAGCCTGTAGCTTTATTTACTCTTGGATACATGCATACAGGAAAAGCTTTGCAGAGATTCTACTTACCCACATGCCACCAAAATACATTGAAAACTTGTAAAGAAGAACACAAGTAAGATAATAAAATTTATTTTCTGTTATAGCAGAAGCTTGTGAAGTTTCAAAAAGTAGTTTTTTATTTCTAGTGGCCCCAGATTTTTTCTGAATAAATTAAAACAGACGTAACTATGAATATTTATATTCATAATATTTATATATCATAATATTCATATTATGAATAATATGAAATTTATTCTTTTTTTTTTCCTTTTTTTTTTTCCTGTGTAGCATCATACTGTCATTAGTTGCACCGATTAGAAGCCTAAACTAATGTATTCAAAGTAAAAGTATCATCTGTACTCATTGTAGTGAGACTTGACTGCATTATTTGGAATAAATAGAAAAGTGAAAAACATTAGTTGGACCCAAATATTGCATTGCGTTAATTATAATCAGTTTAATGATGTATTTCTAATTCTAGCTTTGCTAATAATGAACACTATTAACTCACGCTTATGTCTTAATTGACTGCTTACTCACAAACAGTGATCTGTATAAATCTATTTGGTGCACCAAGTTGAGAGTTTCTGTGAATGAATGTTAATGTCTGCTTCATGTTTGAACGGATCTGAAGCTTTCATTTTCCTAATTATACTGTATGACTTTGAAGACTTGCAGTATTAGTTCTATTCTCTAGCTCCATGATCTAAGCTTCATTTCTCTGTAAATTATCCTTAAACACTGAAACTGTTTGACAATTCTGTCCTCCAAAATGCAGAAATAGCATTTCTAAATGGCTGATGGAGCCCTTGTGTCAACACCTCTGTCTTACTTCAGCTTCTCAGTCACACTGCTGATCTCAAATATACTCCCTGCCAAAGAATAAATAATTTCTGCTAAAAGAATTAGCAGAATTTAGTTCCAAGGCAGTTGTTCATGTGTTTTCTCTGCAGTAATATTAACACCAGTAAGGATGTGGAGTACATTTGACTTGATTTGTTGTTAGTTCTTTGACTTGGCAGCTGTTTTGCCTTATTGCAAGACTTCAGGTTCCCTTTGCTAAAACTGGTTTGCTTTCAGACCCAGAGAAGGCAATTGTTACAAGTCATCTTCTTTACATTTTTTTTCAGCTGCTGAGTAACAAAACATCTGCTGTGACACATTCAGAAGAGTGACCTACAGCAACAAAGTCTGTGCTGTATTTATTGCTGAAGGCTGTGTTGTACCAGTTGTTCCCAAATAAAATACCCTTGCTGCTTCTCCTGCTGTGAGAGCTTTTCTAGCACACATGCCTTACTAACTTTCTAGGATGATGGTGTGTAGCCACTGAGCCATATGCTGGCTAGGACATCATTAACCAAGAAAATAGAGTCTTTTTTTTTTTTTTTTTTAATGAATACAAATTCCAATCTATGATGACATCTGCCTCAGGATCTCAAACAGGTAACTTTTTCATAATCACTTAATCAACCTGTCACTGCAAAGAACAGGTTTTCAGGCTCAGGAGAGAGGTATTTTGTTCCCATGTTATGTTGTATACTTGTACAAAAATATTTTTTCTGTTAACTTCTGAGTTCTGAATAAAATGCAGGTATAGAGTTATAATAAGGTATTTTCCATCCTGCTATCCAGCATCCTGAACTCATTAATCCAGACCCCTTGACATTAAAGAAACTGAATCTCTTAGTCCGACCCTTGCTTCCTGTCTGCTTTTCTCCTGAAAGACAGAGTATGTGTACACACAGAAGTCTGAATCTGATGTGCAAACCAGAAAGAGCAAGTGTGCATGTCCGTTCTGAGAACAGGAAAGTGCTCCTGGGTCCTTCAATTTGCACATACCCGTGATGCGGCAAATAGAGTCTGATCACATGAGGGCAAAATTGTCAGCATGGGTAAATTTGTATGGCTCTACTGTCTTCAAAATCATTTACTATTTTTACCCCCCAAAAGAACAAGACTTAACTACCTTTAGTTTATATATATGTATATATATGTGATTACTTCTTTTAACATAAGAATGGCTACTTCTTGAGAGTTTGATTATATTTATTACTCAGGTTTACAACAGAAATAAAATTGCAACCTAGTATTTTTCATCATGTTATGTCATTCCTGTTTTCCCTTAACAAAGGGGGCTGTGCCAATACCTCACTTACCTGTTTCTAGAAAGGTCTTTTGAGATCCATCAAGGATCTGGTATATTTTTAATAACTGAGGAATGTTAGAATATTTCTTGGGGGTGGATAAGTGACAAAAATACTGCTTGTTCCTCACAATCTTTCCTGTATTCACAAATAACTAACAAAAAACATTGAACTATTATCAGTACAAAATGGAATAAATCTTAAGGGAAATTTAGAAACAAAGACACATTGCTACTATTCCATTATTTCTAGGAAGACAGAGCAAGGTCTTTCCTAAAATATGGGGCCCCAACTCACAAAGGGGTACTGTTGTGATTCATCACTTTTCCTTTTTTGCATCTTTATCACAGTGACCTCAGCTGAGAGAGTTACCAAGATTTCAACAATGATTGCAGAAAGGAACTTTCTCTTGTGTAGGTGTCTGAGTGACCACACCTTCAGCAAGGCTAAAGTGGGTCTGACATCTGTTGCCAGGTTCCATACCAAAAAGGAGATCGTTTTTCTTTTAACTAAATCTTTAATCTCACCTCTTTTACAGACTCTAAACTGCACTTGTTTATCAGTCTAAGGAGTTCTGCCATCCAAGGGAAATAACTCCTGGTGCTATAGGATTCTTTTAGTTACCTCACCAGGTCCAAGTAGCTGAAGACACAGAAAGAAATGAGACATCATATAAGTCACAACTATTCATGTTAATTTGCATCTGTAAATTCAGCCGATTATGCCCCACCTACCTCTACAGTTCAGATCCGTTAGGATGCTGGATATCAAGGAAGCCAATAAAAGGTTGAAATTGCCCTTGCATAGGTCATAAAGATCTGCAAGGCACAGGCACCACACAGAGAGATGACTTTTTGAAGTATTTTGGTTGAATTACATTTTCATTTTAGCCAGATGAAGAAGGAATCACTTGCAGTAAAATGTATATTTATTTAAGCACAGTGAGGGGGACTTTTGGCATCAGACAGGAATCAATAGAAGCTACTTTTTATCAATGTTTCCTTTAGTGCTGAGACTTACTACTTTTCTGCCTATGTGAAGCTATTTCTGCCTTCTGGACAGTGCTTTCGATCTCATAGTTCTTGTTTGTCAATATCTTCCTTCATTGCTCTGTGTGTGGAAAGGACTGAGGAAAGAGTGGCATTCCACCCAGAAGAGTACAGAATGAAATTATTTGCTAAGTATATAGGTGATATAGGTGTATTTCCAACATTTTTCACTGAGACTTCTGCAATAGCTGCATCTCAGACATGGAAGAGTGGGAAAGACAAAAGACAAACGTTATGTTGTACCTAGGGTGTGCTGACTTCACATGTGCAGAGATCCTCAAATAGTACTTGTAAACAAATCCAGAAAAAGATGCTTGCCCCAAACCTATATATGAATTCTGTTCCATTAACACTGTTGATAGAAACTATTTAAAGTACAAGTAAAATATTTGTAACATTTAAATAGCAAATTCAATTTTAAGCACCACTATATATCACAACCACTCTACAAACAAAACCAAAAACTAGTAATGCTTGGAAGCATGGTACAGACATGCAAGGCAGTTGGAATGATATCAGCTTTTGTCCAAAAGCAAAACAAGTTGGATAAGCATGAGTGCCTATGAAGAACCAGGCCAGGGCTACTGAGCTCAGGACTTGTAGAACTGTTCTCACATAGCTTTAATGGTTCAGACCTTCAACTAGTACATCTTTCCAGTACTGTAAGGAGTCACCTTCTGGTGTTCAGACATTTAAACAATACAAGTAATAAGTTTGTAGGGTCTCCTCAGAGCATATATATTTCTTTGAAGCCTCTCAGTGAGTTGATTTTTTGCTTCATGAAGGAAAATATATTACTGCAATAGGGTAATCAGGTATACAATTTACTATAGAAAACTCTCTAACTCTCATATCTTTAGAAATCCCATCTTATTGCAATACAAAAGATTTTTGCCTTGAATGCTCAGACCTGTCTCCCATCCTGTTTTCTTTTATTTTCCTGTACAAGCATGTATGTAGCAAGAATAGTTTTACTTATCTGTCTGTGTAGTTGCTGTGTGTTCTGGAGAATGGAAAAGAGTACCATTTCACAGAGGCTAGAAGATCGCAATGATTGAACTTGCCTTCATATACATCAGAAAAACCTTTTCATTGTAAAGAGTCACATAAAAGGAATCAGAGGCAGAAAAACGTTAACTTCATAGAATCATAGAATCATAGAATATCCCGAGTTGGAAGGGACCCATAAGGATCATCAAGTCCAATTCCAGGCACTGCACAATCAAACGATGTTCAGCCTGCATGTGTATATAAGTCATTAAATCTGTCTGCAGCCTTTGTTCAGTAAGAGGTATCATGTCATGGAAAAATTAGCCTGTTTGGGGAACTCAGCCTACTGCTGATCATTAATTTTCATGCTCTATACAACATTTATTTTAGGATCATTCTATTGCTTTGAAATCTCTTTCAAAATTAAACTTGGTAAGAGTGCTACTTGCCCTCTGTCACTTCAGTAGGAGAAAATGGAGAACTACAGTGTCTATAGTTGAAATCCTCAAAACATCAAACCATTAATTTCTTTTATTTTATTTTTTTTTTTTTGCTTTATTTTGTGTGTTTGCTTCATAACCATGATTTAGGGATTTTGATTTCTCAGTTAAGAAAAAGTAATTTTCATAGGAAAATAAGAATATTTTCCAACAAGTGAAACCTTTGATTTATTAATTTAAAGAACAGATTTGTTAATGTTTCTTAAGATCACAAGTATGACTTAGAAGCTGAATTAAAATCATAAAGCTCTTTCAGATAATTAACTGAAAAGTACTCCAATGCGTAAAATGTTGCTTATTAAAATGTTATTTGTTAATTAAATGAGTTAAATATCTAAACTAAAAAGAAACCAGTTTTTGAGGCCAAAAAAAAAAAGGTCCATTACAAGAAAATTCTTAAGCTCGTATAATACTGAAGAAATGTTATAGTTTTTCAAATGTTTGTCTTAATCTTGAATAATTGATTTTTCCATTTTGAGAAACTTAGGAATGGACTTATTTTTTTAAGTCACTTTGAACACTAACTTATGTAATTGAGAATGTCATGAATTTTTCATCTAAATTTATTGCACAATAGACCTTAAGGGTTCTCCCAATACTGCAGTCTTTTAGGTCACTGATCTGCAAACTGGTGTTGAAAACTGTAGATTAAGTAAGTTTCCAGCTATCTTTGCTGTGCAGTGGCAGGCATGAACTATAATCTGTCTATGCTAAATGCCTCTGTTATGCCTGACACCTGCCATGCTGGGGTCATACAATTATAGTTTGACAGACCTTTCCATCTTTTCCTCCATTGCCACATAAATGAGAAGCATGAAAAGTTGTATGTGTGCACATATTGTCTCAGATACATATTTATAATAGAATTATGCTTTTGGATGATCTCTTTGCTAAACTTTTCCTTAAAGCTGAAATCAGAGCTTCTATAACAGATTTTGTTATTGTGGGGTTGTATATAGGCATAAAAGTTGGTCTGTGAAAATCCAAGTCCAAGCTACTGGACAGATGTACAATGAAAACCTTTTTCCTCAGCCTTTAAGTACAAAATCAATGGGCAGGCTATCAAAAGGATATCCAAACTATAGAAAGTGGTCTGGAAACCCAAAAATCTTCAGGAAGATATTCTCAAAGTATCCCTTCAGTTTGAATAAGTAAACTAAGCAGTATCTAAATTGCCTTTTCAAAAGAGCTGTGCTAGAAGTCATTTATGCATATAATCTTGAGAGCTTTTGTGAGTCTCATTTAAGGTATGTTAATATAACCACTTCAGAGCTTGACATTAACGTAAAGTAAAAGTACTTCAAAATCTTCCATTAGAAAGGCTTCCTCGAAACCTTTTTTTCATTTATTTTCTTTTTCTTAAATTGGATATATTACCACAGTGAGTCAGAATAGCACTGGAAGTATACATTACAGGATCTGTGAAATACAGAACACTGCATCATCACACATAATTAAAACCACACAGAGGCTTTAGGATGTCTAGCAGAGAATCTGGAGAAGTGTTTTTAAAAGAAAATTGGTTACAGTGTTATATCATGTCATCTTATTTGATAACATTTATCATTTCCCACAGAGGTGTCAGGTAAGCATTTTACAAGGTTCTACATGTAGCAAGAAGAACCTCTTTGCATTTTCACTTCATATATAATGTGATATACCAAAATTTTGAGTAAATAGTGGTAACTGAACAGCTCACACAAAACACAAGGTTATCTAGGTACATAAAAATCTTTGATTTTCACTTCAGTAAAGGAAAGTGTTATCATTGGCCTCTAGAGGAATTTTGGAAAACAGCTGTCTACAGCGGCAAACGAACATCACTCCCATAATTAGACTCAGGAAGTGACAAAGAAACATGTGAGATTTTTGTCCATACATTTAAATCAAGAGGGAGAAGCAAAGGTAATAAATAAATAAATAAATAAATAAATATTTTTTCTTAGAAGACAGAGATTTAAAAGCTAAGGGCAATAATTAATACAAACAAACAAACAAAAAACTCTTTTCAAATGGCCCTGTTAAAATTTGGTACTAAAACTTAATTGAAACCAGTATATACTTAGTATATATAGTATACTCTTTACCTAGTATATACTTTTCACTGTGGAAATTATTCCTGCATCAGATTCAAGGAGAAATAATGACTAGAGTCAAATCCCACCCCTGGTGTGGGCTTCTCAGGATGATTTGAAGGATATTATGTCACATGTACAACTCCAGTCCCAATGCAAAGATCAAAGTAACTTGAATTTGATAGGGAAGTGCAGTATAATTGTATGTTGATTAGAACAGTAGAAAATCAACACTTAACACTGTTACAGATAATCAGAGTCAGACTAGATATTGTCTTTACACCAACTTTTCTCAAAAGTCTTCTCCATATCAACTACATCTTTGTCTACTCTAGATTTCCAAATAAAATTTTACATAATATGTAAATAATATATAATATTAAGTAATATATACTACATTTTAATATTATTATATTTAATATATAATACTTTTTATAATATAATACATGGTATTATGTTTTACATAATATGAACTTCAAGCAAGCATACCTGGGCTCACAAAAAGTATGTGAAGTTATTGCTACAAAGACACAAGTCTGCATGGAATGTACAGATAGGCATACCATATTGAATCTGATCATTAGTTGATCTGAACAAGCTCCCTGTCTCCAGTGTTAGAGATTACTATGTTCCTCTATGGAACTGCAAAGAAATGCAACCGAAGAAAGACAAGGAATCTTCTCCCTGCACTTCAAAACATTATTCTAACCTTGACAAGTAGAGTGTGAAGGCTGTTGTACTTATTGCTCTTTCTGATTATCTTTGCTGAGTGTTTTATCTCCACAAGAAAAGTAGCAGAGAAGTTGTGGATTCCCCATCTCTGGAGAAGTTCAAGACCAGGTTGGATGGGTCCTTGGCCAACCTAGTCTAGTGGGTGGCATCCATAAAGCTACAAAAGACAACGTTCACCATCAAGAATGCACACGGTTATTTTGACAGTCCTGAGAACAGTGTTTTAGAATCATACCCTTAGATGAAGGGTGTTCGTTTGGAAAGAACATTGGAGAACTGAGGAAGCATTCAGATGTTTGCTTTAAAATGAAGAGAAGAATTTGTGTGATCCTTTCCTCCCTGGAATGCATGTATTATCCAAGTTTAGGTACACAGAACTCTAAATCGTTTTCATTTCTTGTGCAAAATATAAGCTTAATATGCTGAGCTAAAATGTATTTTTTTGTTGTTTGTAACTGCCAGAAAGATGCAATACTTGTAACTGCAAAATCACATTAAAAAAAATTAATAAAAATAGACATATCTGTTGCTGTTTGAACCCAGACCATCCTGCAATGCAATAGAGATATCATATTCTCCCTTAATCAGGAAGAAAGTTTTATACAGTCTCATTGCAGGGTACTAAAACTCATCAAGATCAGATGATTTTATATTTCTGTTAAATTTTATGGTTCTTTTTCATGGTTTAATAATAAAGAAAGAAAGTGTCAGCTAGTGATGGTAACTTGTACAACATCATCAGGAAGAAAAGCTAGATCAAGGTGTTCAAAATCATTTGAAAGCACAAAAAACCTTGGTGCAAAGGGTGAGGAGGGAAGGAATGTTTTTCTTATGATAGCAAAAGAGTAATGTATTACTTTCAGACTGAGACAGCCTTTTATGTTGGTTTTATGTACAGAAATATTTATCCAGAACTGTATGCTGTACATCAATCAAAAAAAAAGTATTTCTTCTAACTTTGTTGCAAAGAACTGTTCACAATTAATGGGTTTGCAAGTATTCAAGTAACAATTATCTGAATGTGCAGTGTCTCATTTTTAAGCACTGTAAAAATACTTAGTATATATAACATGGTCCTCTGTGAGGAGAGTAGACAAATTGAAGGTATTATAAACAAAACTTTGTAAAAAAATAAAATAAAAATGTATGTGCCCATAAGAACCTGGGTTTTATTGATATTCTGTCATATTCTAGCTCTTGTGCTGTAAAATGAAAATACGTGACAGATACTGTGTTAAAACTTCAGTAAACCAAGATTTAAATAATAAAAGGAATGTTATTTACTGTTTTTGTAGTGTTGTTCTTCTCTCAGAAATATATCCACAACTTGGGGTGAGATCTTCAGGGTTAGAATAAAATTACCATTGCTTAATGTAAAGAATTTAAGACATTCTAGAGGTTTTAATTTTGCATTAATCTTTAGTGCATGACTGCTGTGGAATCCTCAAGGTGGTTTAGAAAATGTATACAGAACTGTTATATTTTAGAGGCACCATTGTCTCCTGTCTTCCACATCCTCTGGGGAATAAAGAAATATAGAAGGTTTTTAATTCCTTGCAGGTTTAGTTATTTGCAAGGCATAATACAAGACAGAAGTAATGTAGAGAAGTCTCTTTGGAGAAACTCTTTTTCTTCCTACTTGCACTGGTGGGCAATAAATAAATAGCAATGAGAGGCATGCAAAAAATTATTTTCCGTGTATTGCATCAGATACCAAAAATGAGTAAGTATGGAAGGATAAGTCATCTGCTGCTAGAAGTAGTCTTTTTTCCTGAAGCAGATAGACACTAAATAAATGTGCTGTGACCTTCATTGCTGTTTTTTCACTGATTTGCTTTTGGGCAGTACAGTATGCCTAAATGTGATGCCCCTAACTTGTGAGATTTTCTGAAATCTCTCTCTCACTAAGTCCAAATCTGTTTCTGAACAGACAAAGAAAATGTACTGAGTTTGGGTGGGGAGAGGTTGGAAGGGAGGAGGAAATACATTAACTCTGTTTTTCTTTAAATCAAACAAATGAAGAACATGAGAAGGTAGAATATCCTCTTAACTCTCTTAAATGTCATAGGATTAGAACAGATCTCAATATTTTACATTGAATTCTGTGTTACATATCCCTTCATCTACAAGGTAGAATTAACCATCTTGAACATTTTTATTTCTGAAGTAACTTTTCAAACAAGTGAGCTTTAATCTGTGACACATGGTAAGAGAAACATTGATTTTTCTTAAACTTGTAGGTTTTGTTGAATGTTATTGGGCTTAGCTACTATTCCAGCCTAAGTGATTCAGGCAAAGTGTGATTACCTCCATAGAGCACCGCTTTCTGTTGCCCAGATTTGGTGTTAAATCAATATTTTCCCCTCTCCTTTCTAGGAGTATATTGACAAAAACAAGACATTAGGCATGCAGTGGACTATAATTTTTTTAAAATGCTGAACCAGAAGTCAACAGCTGAAGAAAAGTTTTGAGTTTTTACAAGCTGGATGTAATCAACTGTTAGTCATTCTACTCAGTCTGTTTTCTGTAGGTCTACCTGAATGACTAAGCTATCTAAATTACCAGAGATCATTCACATATATTCTTAACACAAGACAAAATTGCTACCATACTGAAGAAAACAGGGAGTTTCGAAGGATTGTGATATCATCTCAGATAGTTCCTGGCCTTCAAGCCTTTTAAAATAATATTAGTACTTCAGTATCAGTCTCCTTACCTACAGTAAAATCATTGTTGAAGATGCATAAAAATCATCAGTCTCTATCAATAGTCAGTAGCAGAAAGATAAGGGATAAATTCAGGAAGTATTGCAGAACTATTTGTTAACAATGTGAAGAAAAGTATAGCTATGTCATTCTTTTAAATAATCGTGCTGAGTTTTTCAATGCAGATCAATACCATAATGAATTATAATGGTTTTCATAAAATTGTTATGGCACTACTTCACTATTGTCCATCGCTTACAGAGTACCCATACTAATGCCTGTCTAGATTACTTGTCATCTTATGTGCTAGTGCTAAAAAACATTTGCTATACAGAGAATGGACATTTTTCTTTATTATGCCAGCTACTACCAGACCAGGCTGCAAAATTATACACTTCATCTTGTAAGTGACACACACTATTTTGTGTATGACAGCAGTGTCCAAATGCCCTGAGATCAGAGGTGAATCTTGTTCAGCATCATAGAATCACAATAGGAGCTATAAAAAGCTTACAAAATGTATAAACAGGAGGGAGATAGAACAAAATTAAAGGAAATAGACATGCAGGGAGATGAAGAGACAGGTTGCACAGCATCTAAACAGCAATGGAAAGGCTGTAAATCAATTTTCTTTAATTACTTGTCACCAAATCAGCACTTCTCATTAATTGCTTTGTAAAATGCAGTCTAAAAGTCTGCATTTTTGTAGATTTCCTGCCAAAGTCTACAAGACATTGGCAGGAAATCTACAAAATAATACCAGAAAGAATATACCTGTAATTGTGTATGCATTCCAAATAAGAATAACAATGGGAAAACAGAGATTTTAAAAAGAGAGCATTCCAAGTTTAGTCTAATTTTATCACTGTGATTTTATCAGCCACGATGAGACACAGCTTCTGCCAGGAAACATGTGGTCTCCATTCTCTTTCAAAGAGTTTCACCTGAACTGCTTGTGTAGCAACACCAAGATAAGAAATAATAATAATAGGAATTATTATTATTAATAATAATAAAACACACAAAGGTAGCCCTCCTCCCTGCTGCCCAGTGTCATCCCATTTACTAGATTGCACTAACTACGAAAAATTAAAAAAAAAAATAACTTTTATCAGATTCATAAACAAAGCCACACATACTAAGACAAAGCAACACATGGTCCTTGGATTTATTTTTTTTTTTAACTAGAACACTCATGTGCTACTTGAGCTGGAGAAGAGGGAATAAATGCTGCCCCAGATTCTTTCCAAATCACTTCTAAACAGAGTGGAAAGAACCTGTGTTTTACATCACATAAAATGAATTTGCATATTCTAATAATAATGTACTATTCTAAATAACATTGCTTTGTTTTAGGTAGTTCAACGTTAATCAGCTTATGCTATGCTACTGCCTGGAATACTTGCACAAGCTGCAGGTGTTGTGTTGTGTCTCCATGCAACATTGAATGTCCTCAAAGGGTCTCTCATTTTGACCCTGAGATGATCTATGGTCATAAAAGACCTGTGGTGGAGACAAACCTGGAAGCAACAGTTCTGTTTTGTCTGGGGTTGTAGTTGCCTCTTGAGTGTCTCTCTGCTTTCTACCAGCTGCAGTTTGAATGTAATAGTCTGGGCTGTGCTTCCATCCAGCTCTGAAGCCAAATTGCTCAAGTCAGACATAAACACCTGGCAAATTTTCACCTACACTCCCATGACTGATTTTATAGGCTCTGTTTATGCCAATACCTGGTACAGCTTTTCTGTGATGAACTGAAATGTTAGTCACATGGTGTGTACATGTACCTTGAGAAGACTTTGGGATTTGTTTGAAAGTAGTTAAGGTCTGAGTCCAATGTTACAGGGAACATATAGATAACATTATGGTAAATTAAGGAAGGTGCTATTTGGGAACTCTGTGATTATATTATCTTTATGACAGGCTTCCTTAATTGTCTACATCTCTTGTGATAATATGTGTTTTAAATTCTGCAGAGCCACCAGTGTATCACTGTTATATCATCCCAACCCAGATACAGAGGATTCATCTTTAAAAGGAGAATGATACCCCATGGCATGTGATCTGTACCATCTCTGAGGCACCACAGTACTTTTGACAAACATATTTTAATTTCATACCAAACTGAAATTAAACATTACAGAAATATATTTTTCTGTAATCTTTCAGATTACAGAAATATATATTTTTAAAACTGCATAGGTACATTCTTCTTGAGTAGTTTCTTCTCACAGACCTCAAAAAAAAAAAAAATCTGTTCTCACAAGACTTTTAAAATATGCTTTTAGTGTCTAGCCCTACAGATATTTTAGATATTTTATTACCTGCAACTTCTCCTTTCTAAGTCATTTCCAAAATATCAAATCTGCCTACTGACATACATTAGATGGTTAAGTTTCAAAATTTAACAGCTGCAGAAAAAGCATGGAAATAATTATTTATAACCTGTGTAAAATGTGATCTCTTGCAAGGAAACGGTGCATTCCTGATATCTGTGGCACAAAGTTGATCAAATAGCAAAAAACTTTCTCTTTTTAACTTATGGTCAGAAGGATGTCTACACAAGTCAAGTTAGTGCTCATAGTGTAGAAAAGATAGAGAAGAGCTTATTATTAGCTAGTTTGTCTGTCCATAGGAAACTGGCAGTGGCACAGAGGAGCCAATCAGACTGATTTTGGACTAAATTTCATACAGTCCTAGATAGACTTCAACCACTAGAGAAACGAGCTAGTTGAAAGTTTGCTTTCAACTATCTCTATCTCTATTCTGTATTTCGGTCATTTCTATGAGGGAAAATAAATAAATAAATAAATAAATAAATAAATAAATAAACAAACTATTTTTGAGGTCTATCATATCATATTTTTCTATACTTGACATGTGATATGTCCTGTAAGTATTTTCTGTTGTCAAAAACTAAATACAATGTTTGAATCATTCTCTACTGTAGTATTGAAAACTGGAGTGTGAAAACAGACAGAAATGGTAATTGTCAATGACACCCTTGAGATACAGTGTGAAGAGGAACCAAAACAGTGGTGGAATCAAAATAAAAGATAAAAGCAAAAGTTATCCATTTTGTATAGTCCATTATGTGTTATGTTTTAATTTATATGCAGATTAGATGTAATTTCCACATTAAAATGGGTAGAGGTGGGTTTTTTTTGAGCTATTCTTATTGTGAACATCATCTTTGTCAACATCTACCTCATTGAACAGAAAGCACAGACTGGAAAAGAAAAGTCTGAAAAAAAGTCAGCAAACATGGCTACCAATTTCATCAGGAATTCACAATGCAAGCCACCACTTAGAGAACAAATTAATGTTTCAGTGCGAAATTTCTAGCTTCATCAACTGAAAATTCACTTCTTTTAACAAGTAATACATAAGCGCTATTGAAGGAAATTTGTTCATAACAGCCTGTGGTTTACTTCTTTAATGGAATAAAAAATATTTCTTCTTCCTTATAATATAGGGAATTTTCCTAATATTTCCAAAAATATTGTTCTGAGATTAAACACTGTGGAAATATCAACAACCTTAATGAAAGATTAAGGGTGTAGCTGCCTGGCGTAGAAGGATCTGGGAGTGATGGTTGATAGTCGGCTGAATATGAGCTAGCAGTGTGCTCAGGTGGCCAAGAAGGCCAACAGCATCCTGGCTTGCATAAGAAACAGTGTGACCAGCAGGGCTAGGGAAGTGATCGTCCCCCTGTACTCGGCTCACCTCGAGTTCTGTGTTCAGTTTTCGGCCCCTCGCTACAAGAAGGACATCGAGGTGCTTGAGCGGGTCCAGAGAAGGGAGATGAAGCTGGTGAGGGGCCTGGAGAACAAGTCCTACGAGGAGCGGCTGAGGGAGCTGGGCTTGTTCAGCCTGGAGAAAAGGAGGCTCAGGGGTTACCTTATTGCTCTCTACAGATACCTTAAAGGAGGCTGTAGCGAGGTGGGGGTTGGTCTGTTCTCCCACGTGCCTGGTGACAGGATGAGGGGGAATGGGCTTAAGTTGTGCCAGGGGAGTTTAAGGTTGGATCTTAGGAAGAACTTCTTTACCGAAAGGGTTGTTAGACATTGGAACAGGCTGCCCAGGGAAGTGGTGGAGTCACCATCCCTGGAAGTCTTTAAAAGACGTTTAGATGTAGAGCTTAGGGATGTGGTTTAGTGGGGACTGTTAGTGTTAGGTCAGAGGTTGGACTCGATGATCTTGAGGTCTTTTCCAACCTAGAAATTCTGTGATTCTGTGGTTCTGTGATATATATATTAACCTTCTGCAACCATGAGGAATAACAGAAAATAACAACACAGTGCATTTTAAGGGTTTAGCTACAAATATCTTTCTTATTTGAGAACATTTTAGTTTCTTATGCTTTGAGAAGGATGATAAAAGGTATTGCTAAATTTAATTCACATTTCACTGAAAAGTACAATATATGGAACAATTTTTTTATATTGTTTTATCAAGGTAGAAAGACGCAATGAACAACGAAACTTGATCTTGCATTCATTATCAACTTCATAAATTGTACTTAATTTCTTAGGGGTGAAAAGGAAATTCTGGAGGTAGAATTATATTGCTGTGAGTTTCTATTTCATATATCACAAATTTAACAGACTGAGTAGCTCAATAGACTTAGCAGTTTAAGTATCAGAGGAATGGTTTCCAGAAAAGACCCTCCCCTCAACATAATAGTAAATAATTTTCATAGACATGCTTTCATCACTTTAGCAAATTCCCAAATCCATAGACGTGCTTGAAATAAATTTATTCCTTCAGTGTGCTTTGGAGAATAAGCCTAAGTAGATTCTAGTCATGAAGCAGGGAAAATTAAGAGAAAGCTACAAAAGAGAGGAACTTTTATTCTTTTCCATTATTTAATGGACTTAACAGCATATCACTTTTTCCAGACAGATTCAAATAGGAAATTACTAACGCTTTTCTTTTATTACTTTTCTTTATGACATTTTTGTGTTTGCTTGTTTCCTTCTTCTTAGTAAGCTTCCACATAGGTTGTTGTCTTTTGGAAAATGATTCTTGGCCATTGAGCTTCTTCTTGCACCAAGTTATAAGATCTGAATATGGATAGTGAACAACTTATTTGACACAGTGGGGTGTTGATGATAGCTTTGTTATTAGTTAGTCATTGATTATATATCAGTCATATATCAGTCATTGAGGTTTAAAAGTTTTACCTTTAGAAAGTGTAAGCTCTCACAGGACATAGAGAAAATATTACAGTGCATTTATTTTATGTAAATGAAGCCTAGTAGAAGCACAGATCCTTAGGGCAATTTGAATATAAGGTAACAGTAATAAGCTAAATGATTCACTGTGCAAGTCATTGGCAGTGTTGGGAGATTCAGCTGCTGCTTCTTTACCACCTAAAAACGTACACATCAAATCATACTGTGGTTAATTCTGAGTAGACTTGATATCAGAACAATATACTGCTATTTATTTTAAATAAATATTTTTAAAATATAATTAAAATAATAAAAATGTTTATTATTAATAAAAACTCTAATAACTCTTGATTTTAACATGTATTTAATTCAAATATTTATACTTGAGTATTTTTACAAGCAATAGAGTCTGAAAAATATTATTTATAATACTATGCAGAGATCATTGATGATGGTGGTGTTTGGAAATATTATATAAGGTTCCCCATCTGAAATATTAGACAAACTGTTTCTTAAAATTAATTTTGTAGTACATATTGAAGCAGAAAAAAAATATTATGCAAAACTAAATAAATTTGTTCTGTGCACTTAATTGCCACATTCTAAGTATCTTAAGTACCAGGGACTCATTTAGTTTAATTTATCATTCTCTTCAAAGAATAATCTCTCCTCTGTATTATTCTTAAGTCTTTTGATATGATTGTAAACATGTTGTGTCTCTTTTCAAAGCAGCTACAAGTGATATTCCTCATTTCTAGATTAAATGTATCCCTTACTACTAGTTTCCCTCATGCTTACCAGGCTGGACACTTAGAGATCTGGTATGTAGGTCAGAAGTACAGCTGTTGCTATATTTTTCATCCATGCTTCATTTTCACAAGTTTCAAGATTACATTGAGACTCTTCTGAGAGTCTTCAACAAAGGAGTGTAAATGTAGGGCAATGTATGCAGAATAGTCTATATCTACAATGCATAACATAAATGTGCAGTCACAAAACAATTTTGACTTGCAGTGGTTTTTTTCTTTTTTTTTTTTTTCATAATCTGTAGCTACATAAAAGTCCTTGTAATCACTTCTTAGTTGCAAAGCAGTCCTACAGAAATTATTTGCTCTATTGATATACTGAAAAAATATTTAGTTGGGTGTGTGGGGAAGAGAACATACATCTTCTGAAACTATTAATGAAAATTGCAAGTCTAAGTGCTTGTATGTACCTCATTGGAAATGTACTCCATAAATTGTTACTTTGTCTCCTGATACAAATTGCTAAAAACAGCTGAGACCCTGGAGAAGCTAGAAGAGGCAGGGTAGTTGTACTGGCACCACACTCTGCTTCTATCTTTACAAGACCCAAGAGATTGGGTAATTTACTGTCTATGATTTTCCTTGCTCAGTACAATCACTTCTTTCAAATTGATGTTTTTAACATGCTTAGGCATGCACAGGGAATCAGAGCAGACTGTTTAAGTCTGAATGCTTGAAGGGTGATTTATATTAACAACAATTGTATCACTGAAAGATTATATATTGCAATTCAAAATAATGTTTATCACACATGTTTGCGGAAGTCAATTCCCTAGGTGCTGTCATTGTCTAGGAAACTTGTCTTCCATGTTGTTTTCTTTATGCCATACTTATATTCAACCCCCTTTAAGGCTCTTGGTTCAAAAAACAAACACACAAAAATCTTATTAGAGCTCAGACCCCATCATGTAGTCCATCTTTCAGAACTCCTTGGGAAAAAAACACTTTACATGACAGTATGGGACCAGAATGTATGTGTCATTGACTTCCTAAGACAGATATATATTTATAGAATAGAAAATGATAATTATAAATCAATGCATAGGAGATTTATATTATCCAAAGATAAAAGAAATTGATTAACAAAATAATAATAATAATAATAAATAAATAAAATCCTTGAGAATTTGACAGTTTCTGAAATATAGCAGTGGTTTGTCTCTGAATCCAATCCAGACTACAAACAGAAATATTCAGATGTCATGAGGAAGTGGTGATCTTCAAATAATTATAAATCTAGCCAATGCTAATGAGATGTAGTATTCTTACCAAGCTTCTTGTCAAGAGGTTTAATTTGGTTTTGACTTTGGTGGAAACTTTGCTTTCAGGGAGACAAGGGGCTTCAGTGGAGTTGTCTAGAAGGTTTTAGGCCAAACAATTCTCTTTTAAAAACTGCATGTCATGGAAGTAAATAGTTGTGTATGTGAGGAATGTTTTAACAATTCGTGTCCATAAAGAACAATTCTGTTTGAAATGTTTGAATCCTGTCTGCCTCTGGGCCCTGCACTGGCAATTCAATGCTTGAACCACAGCTGCAGTGTGTCCCAGTCTCCCCCTCATTCCTCATTCTAGCCAATTTATCACTTCTTAAATTTATGAACCTGTTTGCTTTTGTTATTCCGGACTTCTATTTCTAACACTGCTATAGATGTGTCTGTGAATGGCTGGGGAAGAATGTTTTAATTACCCGTGTGTCTGGGAGTTTCAGAACAACTGATAACAACTAGTGACTGTTATGGGATACTATGTGGATCTTTGGTATCTGGTTAGGGGGGGGCCGAGAAAGAAGCTGAAAAGCGGCTGGGAGACAAGATTTGAAGAAGGTGTTTTGAAGAAGGTGTTCTGTAAACTTGGGATGGTGCCCAGTAAGTACAAAGGGGAAGAGGAAGACTGCGAGCCTTCAGCACGGAAGACCCCTAGAGACCCCCAGAAGAGACCCCAGAGGAGACTGCGCATGCTCCAGTAGGAGGGACTGCACCCCGGAAGCTAATTTTAATAATCTATTTTTTTTTAGAAGTAGTAATGAATATGTATTAGTCTAGGAGCATAAAAATCAGCTGCTTGATGTAACTGGTGTGCGTCCTGGTGGAGCGGAGACTCCCGGTGCACCCAGCGCTGTTTGCTTACCTCTATTCCTTTATATTCTTTCAATAAATCCTATTTTTTTATTTAATCCTAATTTGAATCCTGAGCCATTTATAACAATTTGGGGGCTCGTCCGGGAGGGCTATAGTTCCTGAATTCTGATTTAATCTAGGAGGGGCGCCCCACCATTTGGTGGCTCCTGTTTGACTCAGATCGGGACTAATGCCATCCTGAACCTGAATAAAGGTAAGCAAAGAATTTGATTTTTTTTGAGCTCCCTTGCCGGCTGTGTTTTTGTGCCCGTAATTCTGCGCGCGAAGATCCGGATGAAGACGACAGGGTCGTTTGGATACCGTTCGGTTGGATTCCGGTGTCCGGAATCGAACCGGATGAAGACGACAGTCGTTTGGATACCGTCTGGTTCGATCCCAGACGAAGGCGCTTGTGGATACCGTCCGGTTGGACTCTGGACGAAGACGACTGATTCGTAAGATACCGTCCGGTTGGGTAAAGGTACGGTTGCCCGTGTTTGTGTGTGAGAGTGTAACTGAGACTTCTAAAGTCAGCGTGGAGGTCTTTTTGTTTTCTCACCAGTTCTAATCTCCTGTCGGGGGGGGGCTGGGCTGGTGAATGGAGTGATACGTGGGTGGGTGATAGGTCCTAAACCCCCTGCA
The DNA here is from genome assembly GCF_964035555.1 of Netta rufina. Taxonomy (NCBI): domain Eukaryota; kingdom Metazoa; phylum Chordata; class Aves; order Anseriformes; family Anatidae; genus Netta; species Netta rufina. Next base: position 101,298,776 of record NC_140123.1, read on the forward strand.
AGACACTCTCACTGGGGGCAACCAAGGGCTGTGGGAATTGCCACTAGTAAAATTCCCGGATGGGTCAGATAAAATCGAAGACCAAGGACCAGAAAGGGAGCAAATTACCAGATATATGACCAAAAAGTCCATTATGAATAATGATTAGAAATTGGAACAATAGGGGCCCCAGAAAATTAAAGAGTAAATTGAAAATGATCCAGTATTATATGATAGAATGACCAAAAGAACCCTTAAGACCCCATGTATTTTGATCCACGGAGGACGGGGTCTGTCAGGCTTTAAACATTAATAGTAGAATACCTGTGGATCCGGAAAAGAGCAAGCTGAAACAATGGAATTAGAAATTAGAGAGCAATTGATTAAGAATGAATATGTGCTGCATTTGTGCCTGCACTTATACCACCAGATAACAGGAGCCTCTCGGACCCCGAGAACCAGATCAAAAACAACCTCATGGTTCAGATTTTAATCAAGGGGTCTGAGATAAGGAGGACTGTTCACAAAGGGACAGGTTAGGAATATGTATAGGAATGTTTATGTATATGTAACTCTTTACTAAAGCAATTTGCCATGTTAGGCGTGTACGACTTTGGTGGGACTACCCGCCCCGTGCTGCATGGAACTGAGTAAACATACCTACTTTACAATCTTACGGATTGTGGAGTCAGCTTTCTGTGAGTCATTTTGGTGAGCCAGGCAGGAGACACTCTGCTCGGCTGTGGGATCGGCTGCAGCGTGGACACCCCTAGGTGCACCCTGAGCGTTTTGCTCGGAGGGGACTCCACTCTCGGCTGCTCACCGCAGGAGCAAAGATCTCCCGAAACTGCAGACAAACGGTATGTTTTCAGCTGCTGGAGGGATACTAACTGGAGTGTTAATAATTGTATGTGTTTTTATGTATGTATTTTGTGTTGAAAGTATTTGTGTAAGTGTAAGGGTTTGAAACAAAGTGTTACAAGTCACTTCACGAAGAACACAGTCAGAGACAATACTTGTTTGGTTGGTTTGGTTGGTTATCATTCTAAATTATATTCCTGTAGTATGAATGAGATGTGCTGGAGGCCTCCGTGTGCGATTGTGCTGTGTGAGTGAGACGCAGCGTTGCTGCAAAGCGAGTGCAGAGTTCCGATCCGTGGTTCTGTACTCTCCGCAAGGGGAGTGGGCAGAGATGAACGAAGTGCTTGACAGACTGAAAAGAAGTGCTGTTTTATCCAAGTTTGAGTGGTGGTGCCTAATATATGGGCCCGGTGTATCTTGTGTATCTCGTGTATCCTATTTTTGCTCTTAAATGTTTTGACTGTGACAAGAACAAGGCAGGAGCATGATCTGACTCTACTGGTGCTTTCGGCTGTGCTTCCTGCAACATATGAGGCCCGCACAGGCCGAGACCTGGACTCGCTGAGACCTGAACAGGCTGAGAGACTGGAGCGGCGCCGAGAGACTGGAGCGGCGCTGGGAGACCAGAGAAACTACGGAGGGACTACCGCTGGATGGAGAGAGCCCTGGGACGCTGCAGAGCCACGGACGGCTCTGAGAGACAAAGAATAGACCTGACAGAAGCTGCAAAACGCGGGGAAATTGAAGTAATTGCGGAACATCCGAGATCGAGTTGCTACGGGAGATCAGAGGCGTCAGTGGACACCGGCAGTCGACTCTCACCGTGAGGCGAGTCGGCACAGAGCAGAGGGGCGGACATCAGGACCCTGCAGCTTGTCTGACGTAACCATGGAGGCAGCGGCAGCAGCGGCTGTGCTGCTTCACTCTAGCATTCTTTTTATAAAAGGTTTATCTTGCAATGCAAAAAGGACTATTAGTCCCCAGATTGGTGTTATAACCATTACTAATGACGACTTAGCTCTATTGCAGGGCAGGAGTGCAGAGACGCAGATTACACTGCCAAATGACCACCGGCTCTTTCACAAACCTAAGGTTGCAGCTGGCACTGCCTGCAGCCGTATAGCAGACGTTACACTCTCTTTCCTAACTAGTAATCATGTGTCTCATCCATTTGTGGTGAATGGTCAGTGGCAAAAAGAAAAGGAGGATGCCACTGACACTAACAGCATGGGTAATAGGAGTAGTATAAGTGACACAGGTGACGGTGCGGAGCGCTCTGCCTGCTGCTCACCTTCACCTGACAATGTGACTTGTATCTACAAGAATGTATCTACAAGAAGTGGCGATGTGACAGAGATCCTTATTGTAAGGATGGAAGTGATGAAATTAACTGCCCTTCCTGGACCTGCAGGCCAGACCAGTTCAGATGTGAAGATGGGAACTGTGTCCATAGGAGTAGGCAGTGCAGTGGTGTGAGAGACTGTCTGGATGGCACTGATGAAACAATGTTATTCAGTGCTCTGGACCTGGCAAATTCAAGTGCAGAAGTGGAGAATGCATAGATATCAATAAAGTGTGTAACCAGCAGAGAGACTGCAAGGACTGGGGTGATGAGCCCCTGAAGGAATGCAACATAAATGAATGTGACTGTCCAGCTGAGTTTGAGTTTGTAAACAAGAGAAACTGTGGAGGTATTGATGAATGCCAAAACCCTGGTATCTGTAGTCAAATCTGTATCAACCTGAAAGGTGGCTACAAATGTGAATGTAGCCGTGGCTATCAGATGAATCCTGCTACAGGAACCTGGAAAGGGCCATACGGCAAAGCAAATTAGATAACTGTTATTTAACTTGTCAGAAGATAAAAAAGAAAGTGTTTCAACAAGCAGCCATGGGAGGGAAGAATCACTGAACCCCCGATGTGAGGGACTGTACCTTGTTTTACTGACTACTGAAACAGCTGTGAGAACTGCAGAAAGGGACCCACGCATCCAGAATAAAAGGACCAGTAACTACTGAAACTTGGAGGGTTGAGTCCGCTCCTGGGAAACTGAAACTCAAGCTAAGGGAGAACTAATATTCTGGCAACGAGGCTCTGCATGAATGAAGGATGCTAAATACAGGGGACAAGCCTAAAGGGAGAAAAAGGAGAAGGCAAGACCGGGGCAGGACCCTCCACTGCGGTGTGTATGGTCTACCGAGGGAGGCAACCCCTATGGGTATTGACTGCCGAGTGAGAGGGCCTCGACCGGACTTCTCCCACACTAAGATCAGGTTGTCCCGAGAAAATAACATAAAAAAAAACTTTTTTTTAAACCTATATAAAATTGTGATTCGTTTTACAGGAGCTGGATCACCCTCACAGGCCAAACGGTAACACAAGCCTGAAGTGACCCTGAAAGCGGGCCTAACTCCTTGACTGAAGGCGTTTGCCTATTATGATCCAGCTACGTGGGCAGAAGACAGATCCTGGGACTATAGGACCCCAGTATATATACTTAATAGAATAATTAGGTTATTAGCTGTAATAGAAATAGTTATAAATGATGAGAACTGATTTAAATGAGTTATAAAGATGAGAACTGCTTTGTATCAAAATTGCCTAGCTTTGGATTATTTACTAGCACAAGAAGAAGTCTGTGGAAAATTTAGCTTTAGTAATTGCTGTTTAAAGATTGATAAAAAGGGTGTTTCTTCCTAGTAACTGATAGAATGTTATGTTCTGGTTTAGGATGAGAAGAATGTTAATAATATGCTGGTGTTTTAATTGTTTTTAATTGTTACAGAGCAGTGCTTACACCAAGCCAAGGACCAAGCCAAATTCAGCTTCTCACTGTCCTGTCAGCAGGCAGGCTGGGAGGAGAGCCGGACTGCTCGGGGTTAGGTTGGGCATCGGACAGCAGGTGGTGAGCAATTGCATTGTGCATCACTTGTTTCGTACACATTATTACTAGTAGTACTATTATCATCATTATTGTTATTATTATTATTGTTATTATTTTCTTGTTTTTATCTAAACTCACAGGCTTCACTTTCCCATTTCTCTCTCCCATCCCAGAGAAGGAAGGGGGGGAGGTGAGCGAGCAAACACAAACCTGGAAGGATATGGAATGGGATTTATTTTCATGGCTGCCTGGTGGACCATGGGTTAAAAGAGTGTTATTTTTATTGTCATGTGGTGTAATTATGTTATTGTATATACCTTGTATGATACCTTGTCTTACATTATTAATACACCGGGTGATAAATAGTACATTTGTAATAACTTCATTAAAAAGGGAAGGGGATATGTCAATTATGATGTTTAAGAATTGGACCCTCCAAGAACAAACTGATGAAATCCAATTATTAATAACAGAAGAGACACGAATTGGGGATATTGAAAAGAAGATAAGGGATTGTGAGGAATGTTTTAACAATTCGTGTCCATAAAGAACAATTCTGTTTGAAATGTTTGAATCCTGTCTGCCTCTGGGCCCTGCACTGGCAATTCAATGCTTGAACCACAGCTGCAGTGTGTCCCAGTCTCCCCCTCATTCCTCATTCTAGCCAATTTATCACTTCTTAAATTTATGAACCTGTTTGCTTTTGTTATTCCGGACTTCTATTTCTAACACTGCTATAGATGTGTCTGTGAATGGCTGGGGAAGAATGTTTTAATTACCCGTGTGTCTGGGAGTTTCAGAACAACTGATAACAACTAGTGACTGTTATGGGATACTATGTGGATCTTTGGTATCTGGTTAGGGGGGGGCCGAGAAAGAAGCTGAAAAGCGGCTGGGAGACAAGATTTGAAGAAGGTGTTTTGAAGAAGGTGTTCTGTAAACTTGGGATGGTGCCCAGTAAGTACAAAGGGGAAGAGGAAGACTGCGAGCCTTCAGCACGGAAGACCCCTAGAGACCCCCAGAAGAGACCCCAGAGGAGACTGCGCATGCTCCAGTAGGAGGGACTGCACCCCGGAAGCTAATTTTAATAATCTATTTTTTTTTTAGAAGTAGTAATGAATATGTATTAGTCTAGGAGCATAAAAATCAGCTGCTTGATGTAACTGGTGTGCGTCCTGGTGGAGCAGAGACTCCCGGTGCACCCAGCGCTGTTTGCTTACCTCTATTCCTTTATATTCTTTCAATAAATCCTATTTTTTTATTTAATCCTAATTTGAATCCTGAGCCATTTATAACATGTAGGAAAGGATGAAAGGTGTTTTAATTTTCTGACCTCAAAATAACTGGAAAAAAATATATTTGAAAATCAACATACAAATCAGTTTTACAAAAGCTATACAAATAGTTTTTCATTTTGAAACTATGCTTAGTAAAAAACATTAAAACAAGACATTAGTGACATAACAAATAAAATGTTTCATGATGAAGAGGAATAATTTGATTAATTCTCCCTAAAAACACACTTTTTCTCTGTAATTTTTAAACATTTTTAATTATCACCCTACTTTTAGGATGGAAAATACACTTTACCAAATCTTCAGGACATTAAAAATTACTATTCCTAACCTCTTACTTTATTGAAACTTAATTAGCCATAGTTAATTTATTCATACTTCAAGAATAACCCAATAATCAGTTAAGTTTTGGCTTTGTTGTGTACTGAACACATAGGACCAACAGCTGCTGTATTCATTTCTATATTGTTTACATTGCAGGTCAGTTTAATATAATTCAGATTTATACTTCATCGTTACTCTTCTTTCTAAACAGAAATGTTTATCTGCTCTTCATGTCTATTATTTCATCTCTGGTTCCTTATAATTTTTTTTCTTGATTTCAGTTTATTAACTGGTAACCTGAACAGCATGGATTTGTAGAACAGTAATTTTCTTTTCCCCTCCCTGTTCTGTTGACCTCAAGTATATTTGATAGAATGCATGAAGGACCATTCTGTAGGTCTGAGGTCACATGGCATAGCACAGATTTCATCCACATAGCTAAAGCCTCTTTTCTTCCTAGTGAAGGCAGTCTGTCAGAACTGAGTGTTGTGATGGTCCCTAGTCCACATGAAGACCTGGTGTCCTATGATCCAGAGAGTATTTGTGACTATTTATCATCACACATCAAATGTGACAAGAAGCATGCTAACAGTTTCACAGAAGGAATGATCGTGGGCTATTGCTCAGGTCCAGTCCCTCAAATTGGCTAGCTTAATATGAAAAATGTAGGCCTGGGGTCCAAGGTTATTTCTAAGGAGGTGGAAAGGTAAGTTAAGAAAAAACTACCATCAGGGGACTTACATTTGCCATACAGATGCCTCAGAAAATATGGAGATGCAGGGGTTAATTCCCAAAAGGTTGTAAACCAACAACATTTTGGCATTTCAGGAACAGAATGAACATATTAGATTTGTGGAGTGTCTTCATGATCTGTTTCTTAAGATTCTGTCACTCTCTGCCCCCAAACTGAGAGAATGTCCGTGACCATAATCCCAGTGCAGTTCTCCCAGATTATCAAGGCTGAATGAATAGGTAATTATAACCCATCCTTTTAATCCATGGGGACACTGAAGACAGAATAAATTTATGTGTTTTATAGGATTTGTAAAATTTAAATCCTTGCAATTTAAAAGGGATAAGCAGGAATATAAATTGACAGTTGCAATCTAGCAGGAGTACCCTTTAAAATCCTTCTAGATGAAAACAAGACTCACCTTCCAACAACCATTACTCCCGCTCTGCAAAGTTCCAGCACCTGAAATCAAAATGATTTAAGCAACAGAGTCTAGACAGAGTCTCGTGATCTGTTGCAGATTACTCTGTCCACAGAAGACTCCAGTTTTACTGCTAAAATCCTACCTAAGCTGCTCAGAGTAGCAGCAAAAATTTTTTAGATAGGTAATTGATATTGATTCTAGCAGCAACTATTCACTTGAGCATGTAAGAAGCAAACAGCAGCAGGAGCAAACTGCTTTTTCTTTTAATGTTTTCTGACTGTAAGTAGAAATCTATGTGTTCACCCACACATTTAATATCCATTTATCCCATCCCAATGAGTTATCAACACTATAATAAAAATAAAAAGAAAAGTAGTAGTCCAAAACAGGAGTTCTGCAATTCCCATCTTTCTGGCTTTGCCATTATACGCTGCTATCTTCTGATTTGTGAAAGCTCCAGTTAATAAGGTAGGCAATACAATAACTTTCATTCTATTTCCTTTGTGATAGCAAATGCTCTCCAGAAGTATTCATATTGCAAAGGTGGTGACTTTTAACATTTTAGAAGTACATAACCATTACACAGGGAAAGATTCATATCTGTATTCATGTTCTCAGGCTCCCTTGAGTGCCCCAACTGTCCTTGTATGCATTGGCTGCACTGCAAATGCGAGAGGGAATACACTGGGAATAGCACATCATTTGGCTTTGATTTGGAGCCTTGCCAGAAGGAGTAGGCCTGGGATTTCTGCAGTTTGAGAAGTACAGAGAGAGAATTGGATATTACAGCCCTTGGATGAATGCTCATTCTTATTCCATGAAGGACTGTACTGAATTTACAGAAAGATAAGCCCATCTGATCCAACTGTTGGTACTTAGGGGAACACCTGAAAAATTTATTCTGTCAGGATGGCTAAAATGTATTAGAATATTTATGGATTGATGTATTTTATTCAGTCATGTTTCTCAATGGAATAAGCATGAACATTTACAAGATTTAAAGGACACTTGCAGAGCTAAATCTTGACCTTTTGCTAAACCTTTTCACAGCTGCAGGTACTATGAGGTACTTCTGAAAGAAAGACCATGAATGATCAAGCATGTGTTACACAACAATGCACACTGTATCTCTGAGACTACAAATATGAAATTTACAGATTGTAAGCATACACAATGATTTGACATTAATTATTCTGATTTGGAACTCCTTCTCTCTCTCTCTCTCTCTCTCTCTCTCATAACGAAGATGATCAAGGGGCTGAAGCACCTACGAGGAAAGTCTGACAGAGATGGTAATGTTCAGCCTAAAGAACAGAAAGCTTTGGGGTGACCTCAATGTGGGTTTTCAGTACTTAAAGGGGACTTACAAAAATGATAGAGAGTGCCTCTTTACTCAATCAGATGACAGGACAAGGGAGAATGGTTTTAAACTAAAATAGGGGAGATTTAGATTAGAGGTTAGGAGGAAATTCTTTACTCAGAGGGTGGTGAGGCACTAGAACAGGTTGCCCAGAGAGGTGGTGGATGCCCCATCCCTGGAGGTGTTCAAGGTCAGGCTGGAGCCATCTGATCTGGTGGGTGGCGTCCCTGCCTATGTCAGGGGTTTTGGAACTGGATGATCTTTAAGGTCCCTTCCAACCTGAGCCATTCTATGATTTTATGATTCTATACACATATCCTTGGAAGTTATTTCCTGTAAAAGAATAATTAATCTGATGGTCAAAGTCAACATTTTTACAGTATAAGTTTAATAAGCCAAGATATTTTTACACTGTTTATGGGAAAATGTGGCCTAATTGAAATGATATATTTAGCTGATTCTTTCTGAAGAACATTTTGTCTCACTCTGTTGGGTTTATGTGGCAAGGTTTTAGTAATGGGGGTGCTGCAGGGGTGACTTTTGTGAGAAGAGTCCAGGGTTTGCCCCATGTCAGACACAGCTGATTGCAAAGACAGAGATAGAAGAGGGAGAAAAATATGAGAAAAACAACCCTGTAGACACCAAGGTCAGCAAAGAAGGAGGGGGAGGAGGTGCTCCAGGCGATGGAGTAGAGGTTCCCCTGCAGCCTGTAGAGAAGACCATGATGGAGAAGGTTTTCCCACCACCACCCATGAAGGATAATGTTGGTTCAGTGATCACTGACACCTGTGGAGGACCTCATGGAGCAGGTGGACATGCCCTGAAAGAAGCTGCAGTTCATGGAGAGACCATGCAGAAGCAGGCTACTGGAAGGAATTGCAGCTCATGAAGGAACCCATGAAGGAGCAGTGTGTTCCTGAACAATGGCACCATGTGGAAAAAACACATGACGGAGCAGTTTGTGAAGAGCTGCAGCCCATGGAAAGGACCAATGTTGAGCAGTTCATGAAAGACTATATCCCCTGGGAGGGAGTCTACACTGGAGCAGACAAAGAGTGTGACGAGTAACAAGTGGCAGAGACAAAGATTTATGAACAGACTGCAACATCCATTCCCCATCCCTCTGCACCACTCGGGGTGGGGGAGGACGTAGAAGAATGTAGAGTGAAGTTGAACCTGGGAAGAAGGGGTGGGAAAGAGGGAAAGGTGTTTTTAGATTGTTTTAAGTTCTCAGTATTCTGTCTGTTATTAATTGGAAATAAATTAAATTAATCTTCCCCAAGTGGAGCCTGTTTTGCCTTGGACAGTAAGTCTCCCTGTGCTTATCTCCACCCATGAGTTTTTCAGCCCATTTTATCCACCTGTCTTGCTGTAGCATGGTCAGCATGGGACAGTCAGCCAAGGTTAACCCACCACAAACATTTTTTTCACATCTCAAATGTATGGGGACATTAAATAGTACAGAAATTATAGGTGATTATTTTGAAAATATTTCAATAATTTTTAGTCTTATTAATCTTTTGCCTTGTATTATAAAGAAACAACACTACCATGTGCTACAACAAGCACAAAACAGATTTGTTCAAAAGTACTTCTACATATAAGGGAAGAAGCCATAACAGTATACTATTGAGTATGAATAGGTCCCCTCCTTTCTTCCTTACTCTTCTTTCTTCTCTCCCTTTTTGTTATGCTTTCTCAATTTAAGTAAATCTGAACAACATAAATCTGAACAACATAAAACTCAACAAATCTAAACATAAACCTCTCAACACCCATTTCAGGAGAGGAAGCACTGTTTCAATTTCATAGAGACAGCAAAGCATAAATGTGAAGTCCAGGGTCACAGAGGAAGTTTGTGGCTTAGCTGAGTTATCAGCTGAGCATGGTTTTTTTTTCAGAGTTTCAGATGAGTACTTCATTCACAACACATTTCAGCCTCCTAATGAAGATTTGTCACCAGTAAGTAAAATTCTACTGGCAGCTGGACTTATAAAGATTATTTTCTTCACTTTGCAAATGATGGTAACATTTAAAAAAAGTTTCAGGGATCTGCATGTGAAAATTTGAGAATTACTACTTACAGAAGAATATACACCTGTAAATCATCAGCCACAAAGAAATTCAATGGGTAGTATTAAAATTAATCAAGAAAAAATCATAGGATTAATTAAAATTTTCATTAATTAAATTTATTTAATTTAAATTTAATTAAATTTAAATTTATTTAATTAAATTTAATTTTTTTTCTCTGAGCATAACATACCAACTCTGTCCAACTTCTTGACAAGACCTTTTCTCCTTTATAGCCATTTGTGCCAGACATAGGTAGCAGATAAGCTTTATGTTATGTGACAGCAGAAAATAGCTCAGGCAGCAGACAGAGCTATGATGGGGCAGACAGAGCTGTGAGGCAGGCTCATCAGACACCAGCTGGGCAGCCCTACAATACACTGCAGCTCCACTCTGGCATATTCCAGAAATGGCATATCAAGAACCTTGGCATTGAGGATGCTTGAGAAGAGTATCACAGGCTCACAAATGCTTAGTAGCTATTCCTCATGTGAAAACACAAACTGGGAAAACAGTTGTGTCTGCTGAGGCAGATTCCCATTCAGGAAACAGAAGTGAGCTTTTCCCAGAGGTCTAGCTGGCAATCAGACCTTTAGCTCTGGGGATCAAGAAACACAAAAAAGGGAGAAACATGCTAAGAAAAGCAATGTGCAGTTTTACTAGGGTATCCCAAAAGCAAAGTATCCCAAAGTTTGACTAGGGTATCCCAAAGGCAAAGTGCAGTTATTGTTCTTTAAAATCTCTTCATATATAAACTAAACTCAAATCATGCCCCCAGGCATATGAGACTACAAGTAGTATCATGTTAAAAGGAGAGAAAAGCAAAATGTGTCATATTTTTGTCCTGCATTAATAGCAGACAGACAAACTGAGATTGTTTTGTATTCTGTCAAAGCTTCAAGTTTTGAGATATATTAAGCACCTGGTTCCTTAACTGCTTTCAAAGGGAGTTGTGGGTGGTGCCCAGAATCTCTTCAAATTTATGACTGTAATTACAGAAAGCAAATGAATCCTATGCTTCTATTCATTTGCTCTGTGTGAAGAGCATAGAGCTTAAGAGCACATAAGGGAGAGAGTGAAAACTACAATGGAGTAAGGTTACTATTTTAAGGTAAGTCAATTAAGTTTCCAAAATATCTTCCAGAAACTAACACAGGTCCTCCATAGATGGAGATCTTTTTACTTAAGAATATTTCCTTCCTCTTTTTGCTTATAAAAATGAATTAATTAAGAGAAAACAACCCTAAATGAAATACCTGAAAAAGCAGGTAAAGATTAGGAGGCCCTACACCATTAAATTCTGAGACATAACTTCCAACATTAAAATGGTCCCATTATAAATCATAATTTATGTCTGCAATAGAACCAAAGTTTAAGCTTCAAGAGTTTGGCCATTCTGGGTGGAGAACTCTGTTTAGGGCTTCCAACATATGTTCAACTCTTACAAGCTGGTTACTCAGAAACTGGGTGGAGAGGAAAGAAAGTGCATTTGATTTATATTTGTGTGAGAATCAGGGAAACTTATTTTTGAATACTTTTTAATTTGGCTGACATGCAAATTTCCTCAGTTCTCAGTATTTTTCCTCAGTACAAAATTTTCTCAGTACAAAACCACAAATCCATATTTAATCTGAGAAATCAAGCAGGATACATAGTTTATATGTCACTCATACAAATTCAACAGAAAGACCAGTTTATTTGTTCTAATAAACATGCCTAACTTGTATTTTATGAGTTATATACTTTCTTTCTCCTTCAGCAGACTCACTGATGACTCTACAAATGCCCAGTACCTACACAACGATTACACACAAATAAAACCAGGAGAAACCTGTTATTTGAAAATGGAGATCAACCATTTGGTTGTTTCAGCTTGTTAGTTTGATTTTAAACAAAAACTGTATACTTTCATTTCCTCACCTCACAGTTACAATTGCAGATTGCATGTGAAAGAAACACTTTCCAGTCTAATTTTCAAGGGCAAAATGGCTGTGATAGCATCCAGAGCAATGTAGGTGATATAAGGAAAATTGAAGACAAAAATGTCAATGTGTTGTTAACAAGGAGATGGTTGATAGTCCTGAATTTTGTTTTTGCACATAGGCTGAAAGGAGAAAGCTATTGTGTTAGCATCATGTTTCAATAAAGACAAGCCTCCAGGGAAACAGCTCAAGTACACAAAGAAGCAAGAAGCAAAATGTGCTGGAACTCTCTTGAAGGGGGGAGGCAGAAATATGCTGTTTCCATGCTGACTTGGCTTCCACTTAGGATAATGTGAAAGTATACCTCTGTTTTGGCCAACACCATTCCAACACCACTCCAGACCAAAAAAACATATTCAGTCTGCCAGTGCAGTATACCCTGCTACTGAATACCTTCTTCACTTATTTTCAGTCTTAATAGCCTCACTGACATATGTAGCCTGGAAACTTTTCAAAGCATAAAAATATAAAGAATTGCAATACCAAATCTACGACCGGAGTTACATGGCTCATCAGAATATTCATACTGAAAGTAAAAAAAGTAAGCAAAAGCACCGATGGAATGTCTCTAGTACAATATGTCTCTAGTACAAGCACAAAGAGGAAATGAAGACAGAGATAACAGAGTACATTTAGCATATGTGCTTTTGTTTAATGTACAAATACTACAGTTAGAGATGAACTGCAAAATATAAAAGTATGTGTACAAGTGTTGTGAATCAGAGAAGTACTGAAACTATCTGAGGTCACCAAAGTCTCTGAAAACTACTTACTAACAATGTTTTAACACACACATGCACACAAAAAGATCAACACAAAGACAGTGTTTGAGGAATTGTTTTGTTTTGCATTTTTTAATGTTCATGCCAAAATGGAAAAACTTTGAATGGTAAGTCAATGAATCTGTAAATTTTTTTGTCAGCAGAAATGATATTACTGGGGAAAAGCTCACCCAGAAATTCTTACTATATTCATTATGTGCAGACTTCATTTCAGGAAACAGGCTTTATATTCTTCTTTCGACTATAAGCTCAAGTAAATCTCTTGGGTGCTTCAGCTTTCTCATCTGCAAAGAGACATGATTAACTTGTTTTATGTGGTAGCTGAGCCAGTGACGCAGAGCAATACATGAAGACAAAGTGTTATTACACAAGTACAAAAAAAAATATGTTTTGAAAATTCATTTGGCTAGAGGTAAATTGATGTTTATTATAATTTACATCTAGTAATACTATTGATGTAACCCCAATAGTAGAACTACACTGTTAGGGAGAAAATTATTATATAATCATAGAATGGTTTGAGTTGGAAGGGACTTTAAAGATCATCTATTTCCAATTTGAAAATTTAAATGAATACCTAAAATGTGAGTAAGCAGTTACATAATCAGGAAAAAGCAAGTCTTCTTTCAAATACCACTTTAATCAATTATTTGTAAATTGGTTGTTGAAACTATTTAGAAATATTTTTCTTTTCATTTTTACATTATTAGAATATATAGGGTTAAGCAGAAGAAACATATTGCATAGGATTTCACTATGATCTATCCACTGTGAGGTGAGATTCAGATAGATTTTCAATTATGAATGAAAAGTAGAGAATAAGGTTAACTTATGTATGTCTACAAATTGAAGGGGCTGCATATTTACAGGAACTCGGGATAATAAACCATTTCAATTGGAGCTGCACCTTGGAGAATGTGGGATCCAATTCAAAATACAATGAACACATAAGAATTTAAGGTGTGGATGATGTATAGGTGCTAAAATAACAGTTCAAAACATAAGTGACATAAGTATTACAAAACTGCACATAAGTCAGCTGTGTCACACTGTTGAAGAAGAGAAGACAAATACTTGAAATATGTAGTAAAATCAGTTTTACTCCTAAGGCATTAAGTAATTCTTCAGACCTATTGGTATCTGCTGCTTCCCAAAGCATTTTGGTTTTGAATGCTACATCTCAGGAAGATATGAATCCGCTGAAGAGAACCCAGAGATTAGCACTGAGAAGCAGCTGAGGTCTAGAAAATCTGATTGATGAAGACACATAAAAATCATTGTCGTATGAGACATCAGTTTTCAAATGTCTTTAAACTAGTTATAAAGAAGAAAACTATTTTCCTTGTCATTTATGTTAAGGGCAGAGAATAACCTGCTGAAATAGAAGAAGGAAGATCAAGATTAGATTCAATGAAGCATGATATCAATGGAAGTGAATGCCAATGAAAAATGTTTGATTTCAATCCTTGCAGCCTTTAAAAATATATAGATAGATAGATACTGATTTGGGGTGGGGAATGGTCATCACAATATCTCGATGCCACATGTAGCAAAAAGCAAAGCATTTAACACTGTCTCCCATGATATCCTTGTCATTAAATTGGAGAGGAATGGATTTGATGGATGGACCACTCGGTTGGTAAGGAATTGGCTGGATGATCATGCTCAAGTAATTGTGGTCAATGGCTTGATGTCCAGGTGGAGATCATTCACAAGTGGTGTTCCCCAGTGGTCAGTACTGGAACCAGTGATGTTTAATATCTTTGTCAGTGACATGGGCAGTGGGATTGAGTGCAACCTCAGCAAGTCTGCTGATAACACCAAGCTGTGTGGTGTGGTTGACGTACTGGAGAGAAGGGATGCCATTCAGAGGAACAGGCTTGACAGGCTTGAGAGTTGGGCCTGTGCAAACCTTATGAGGTTCAATAAGGTCAAGTGCAAGGTCCTGCATCTGGGTCAGGACATTCCCAAGTACAAATTGAGGCTGAGCAGGGAATGGACTGAGAGCAGCCCTGACTAGAAGGAGCTGAGGGTGTTGGTCGACAAGAAGCTCAGCACAAGTTAACAATGTGTGCTAGCAGCCCAGAAAGTCAACCATATCCTGGACTGCATCAAAAGAATTATGGCCAGCAGGTCTAGGGAGGTGATTCTCCACCTCTACATGTACTCTGCTCTCATGAGATCCCACCTGAAGTACCGTGTTCAGCTCTGGGGCCCCCCAGAGCAAAAGAAGGGCATGAGCCTATTAGAACAAGTTCAGAGGAGGGCCACAAAGATGATCATGGGGTTTTAGCACTTCTCTTATGAAGACAGACTGAAGGAGTTCAGGTTGTTCAGTCTGGAGAAGAAAAGGCTCCCAGGAGAACTTATAGCAATTTTCCAATACTTAAAGTGGGCCTACAGAAAAGCTGGAGAGGGACTCTTTTACTGGGACTGTAGTGATAGGACAAGGAGTAATGGCTTTAAACTAAAAGTAGGTTTAGATTAGGTACAAGGAATAAATTCTTCACTCAGAGGGTGGTGAGGCACTGGCACAGGTTGCCCAGAGAAGCTGTGGATGCCCCATTCCTGGAAGTGTTCAAAGCCAGGTTGGATGGGGCTTTGAGCAACCTGGTCAAGTGGGAGGTGTCCCTTCCCACGTCAGCGAGGTTGGAGTTATATGATCACTTACATCCCAAACCATGCTATGATTCTATGAGCCTATGATCTATGCTCAGTGATTTCTGTGTTTATTATAAACAAAGAGAACTGTAAAGCTGAATTAACTCTATTGAAATCAACTGAGTTACTATAGCTGAAGGTGAAAGCATAAACTGTCCTAAAATGACTTTAAAAAACAAAAACAAAAATACTCTTTTTGGTTCTTTTTTTCTTTCTTTTTTTTTTTTTTTCTATTTTTTCAGTCCTCTCAGTTTCATTGGTAGCTTTGCTACAAACTCGTCCTTCCAGCTACTTTCTCTTGTTTTGAGCAAACAGCAATAATTTCTTGGCATATGCTGCACACCTGGAAAAAACTTGAGGGTTTTGCTGCATTACACACCTGTTGACAGTTGACAGTTTTCACCTCCCAGTGATCTCCAGGAGAATGACAATAATCAGTGACAGTTTCACCTGCAATTTCAACTCTTTCCTGACACCACATGTTTTGGAACTGAGGCACCTGAAGCACAACCTGCCTGCTGCTCACTGGGGCAGCAGGCCAAGAAGCCATCACCCAGGGGTACTCCATGGATTTCTCCATGGTTTGCTACAAAGGCTGCTCAATGTACAATGTGACTGTGAAAAAAATTCTCAGGGTGTCAGTGATATCTTTTACTTTGAATCTGTTAGAGAAGGGTATGGAGAACCATATATGGAGAATGAGAACCATAAGGTGTGTCATAAGTTCCACCATACAGAGAATGGTGTGGAGAACCATGGTATGAAGAACCATCCTCTCTTCAGAACACTTTGCTGTGAATTTCAGGAAAACAGTGCTGGTTTCAATACAAATCTGATGGAAAAAAGACCTAGTAAAATTTCCATTTAAAAGCTCAGAATTTCATAATCAGAGATAAAGACTCTTTTCTAGTTTGTTTTGTTTTGTTTTCTATTTTTTCCCATATGGTTCAGTTATTAAACTCAAAGAAGAGAAAAAAACAGAAAAGGTTGTGATGGTAGCTATTTCTATGTGTTAAAGCAAATTTCAAGAGGGATTTATAATGGAAAGGTTAAAATTATTTGTTGCCAAGAAATCACTGTAAAATCATCCAAAAGCATTTCACACAGAAAATAATTTAATTTATTAACAGCAAATCTACGTTCACCCAAATTCCATTGTCTAAATAAGAGGTGAAAGGGCAGTGTAGGAGGATCTCACTGAAATGACAGCAATGTTACACAGCCTCAAATAATTACTCCAATTCAAAACTCCTTTGTTCCAAGTGATGATTTTCTTCCTGTAATGATGGCAGAGTGAATAATCATTGTCTAGATTTTTATTTGGTAAGTTGAAAGGAATGATTTTATTAGCAAAGCAGTCTTGCTATGCTTTTAAAATGCCAATTTTGAGAGAACCTCAAGTATACTATTCCATTAAAAGGCAGGTTGGACTGCCTTATTATTCTTATATGAAAAAAAAAAAAATCTATGTCCCAATTGACATGCTATAGCTAATAAATCTATTTTTAAGAGATTAAATTACTGCATCTGATCAACAATATAGCATCAGTTTGAAATACGAGAGAAAGAGAAATGATTGCAGCATACATTCTGGGTCCTATTCTTCCTATCTACAGCACATAACATTTGCTATTGTCATACTATATACATTGAAAACTTTTACAATTGTAAATTTAATTAGTAAAGTTCTTTTCTGAAATGAAGCTAGCTTGACTGATACCTTCTTATTTAATATAATATTCATTTCATAGTTGTTTACTATTCACATCCACAGTCAAGCTTTTCCCTTTTGCAGATACATTTATTGACAGGCATCAAGAAGCATCATTTTTAGTATATACTGACAATGAAACAACTTTGCTAGCCAAGAGTATGCAACATGTTGTGATTTTTTTTTTCCTACAATGAACTTACCATTGCATTGTGTATGCTGTTATTTCAGAAAGTTTTCTTTCTTTAGTAAAAAAAAATAATAATCTTGGGACAATTGTTGAACAGTTCATTACCATTTTTTCCCCTACTCTCTAGGAGAGTTAAGACTTCTTGACCAAATTACATGTTTGTTTATTATAAAGTAGAGATGAGATATTGTTCTGCTAGAAAGAATTAAGTAACCATAACCTTTTCTATATTTGTAACGTTTCTTAATGGAAGAGACCCACACAGAAATATAATAAAGACATGGTTTCATGCCACCCAGTGGGTGATAGTGGTTGTAGGGGATGGTCCAGATGATCTTAGAGGTCTTTTCCAACCTTAATAATTCTATTATTCTATGTTTCCATATTAGCTTGATAGCCCATTTTATCTAATTAATAGTTATCCAACAGAATTAAAATGTTTTCTCATTTATTAAATCACACCACCATTTTTCAGTCTTAGACCCGTCTGCCAGTCACTTGCAACTTTATTAAATTTAAGCTGTTGAGGTAAGAATTTCCATATGGATTATACCTATTATTATATCTTGGCTTTATTAACTTTGTGAAGATTTTTAATCATTTTAAAGAACAAGACCAAGGGGAAAATGCACTGCTAATTCCTTAATGAATTTTTTCCTTTGTTTGTTTGTTTGGAATGTGGCTGCCACCCTTACACCCTGAAGAAACTTGAAATTAAGTTAGAAACCCTCTCCAAGCATCAGACATTCTTTCTGCTGTTTTGAGGCAAAATTTGTTTCAAAGGGAAAAGTTCATGGACAAGATAGACAATAGTTGTTTTAGAAATTAATTCCCTGGTATGTGCTCACTTCACACCTAAGAACAGAATTCAGGGTCTTGTTTTTTTTATCTTATTTTCTGACAGTTTCATCCTTTCATTAAGGCCCACAGAACAAATTACTGCCTACTGCTCTATCAGCTGCTCTGTTAGCTCAGGTGACAGAAATTTATGTGGTGCATCAAAAGCCCCAATAACACTGATTATTCACATGGCTATCAGTATAATTCAATATTAAAACAAAAATTAAAAAAATAGTAAAAAAAAAAAAAAAAGTAAAAAAATAAAGTTAAAAAAAAAAACAGTAAAATAGTTAAAAAAAAAAAAAAAAAAGAGGCAAAATTAAATTCATTGTATATGAGAGGACATTTCTTTACTGTGAGGGTGACAGAGCACTAGAACAGGTTGCCCAGAGAAATTATGGAGGAGTCTCCTTCTCTAGAGATATTCAAAACCCACTTGGATGCCATCCTGTGCAAAGTGCTCTAGGTGATCCTGTTCAGCAGGAGGGTTGGACTAGGTGATATTCAGAGGTCCCTTCCAACCTCAGCCTTTCTGTGATTCTATGAAGATGAGAAGTGCCAGAATCAAGACTGTGTTTATAAATATAATTCAGCCCCTTCCGTACATTATGACAATTTTTATTTTTTTTTTTAATTTTTTCTTCCCTGCAGAATTTCAGGAAAACAGAAGGGACCAGGCTGAAAAATGAAACATGATGTAGGAATGATGGGGCAATGAAGGAGACTCTTGCCTCAAGGTGCCCTAGTTCATTTGTAGCAGGAAGTAGTAAACATTGAAGACTGCTGGAGATGATCACTGTAATTGTATATTCCTTATTTTCTGAGTGTCTGTCTTAAGACATCTGCAACTTAAGTTGCAGAACTGCTGTAAACTCACGGCTGCATATGAAGTCAATGGAAACTGTGCTGAAATATGTGAAAGCTATGCAATATTAGAGACAGATGAGACAAATCCCAAGTGATTCAAGCTAAACAACTTAAAAGTAATAGTTCTTTAGACAATAATGTCTGTGACTCTCAATCCCCATCTATATTAAAAAAAAAAAAGGTACAAAGTCTTTTCTCACAGTGTTGTCAGAACACAGACATTATTGTTTATGAACCACTCATCTGTGAATATGAACCCCAAAGTAAAATCTACAAGGAAAACCAGTTTGGCCACTGTGGAGGTAAAAAATGTTCATCCAAACTCCTCATGGCAGTGTTCATTAGGGCAGCATTGTGAATTCTGCACAAACTCTATGCTGCATACATGGGGAGAAGCAGCAAAAATAAGATGGGATTTCAAAACATAATCAGAATGGCTGCAAATGAAGACAACCTCTACTTTGATTCTAGCATCATCTAAGTAGAAAGTAATTTAATGTACAATATAATAGGTGTTATACTAACACAAACGTATTTTTTTATGTACAAATTGTATGAAGATAATGTTATACATCAAAAAGTTTTCTTATTTTTGAGGATTAGCTTTAATAGTAGATTATTGTTGCAGGGAACACCTAAGAAAGAAAAGTCCAGTCTTGGGAGAGTGAGAAACCATTCAACACTCGAACCACACCTCTATAAAAAGGTTGGAAGGTGATAGGATTATTTTTCCATTTCTTTCTTCTCTATTAATGTTGCTGGATTCATGGAGATTACTGGACAAGTAGACGAAATATGCCCACTCTTTCATATCACAAAGCTTACTCTTATCAAAAGTTCTTTCTGAATGCAGTTAAATGGTTATTTTTTAATTGATTCAAAACAAAGTTCAAAACAGAACACACAGAGAGGCATACTTAGCATTCATATCAATGTATTATTTGTCACACTTTCTTAAAGTGTATACTGACTCTCATTTAGATGCATATGTCTATTATGTCAGACCCAGGCTCTCTCTTGTTTCATAAAGAATGCCAGAATCATTTTGACGAAAAGGTTGGTTTGCTTCCTTCCTTACAGTTTTTCTTTTCTTCTATTTCATCATTCATGGTGAAACACAGCAAAAAAGTGTTAACAACATTCAGCAGTCCCAATGACGAGGATCATGTACTTACAAAGACACATGCTCATTTTGTTATTACACAGTTTTAGGTCTCCTGAAAAGTGCATATTACAAAAAACATCTGAGATATGTTGACAGCTAGCAAATACTCTGAAACATTGACAGAGAGAAACAATATACATTCATCAAAATGCATCTGTAAGTCATGCATATAGTCAGACCATTGGAGCCCTGCTATCCAGTGTTCTTCTCAAAGAAACCCACTCCCTATGAGTCTGCATTATACAATTCCCACAATTATACAGCTTTTCTAATTAAACAAACCACTTTACACTCTTAACAGAGTACTTGCATTGTGCACTAAAACTTATGAGTCTAGAAGCTATCTGGGGTATCTTATGATTCTTATGGGGAGCAGTTATCTAATAAGCATATGCATTAATGCAGTTTTTAGAAATGATATTCACTAAATCTTTTGGGCTTGATATTTTTACTGCACGGCTAACAATTCTGTGCGTTTTAACCTACCAAGCAGCAGAGAAAGGTTGTAGAAATTCCTGACCTTCCAGTTTAAAATTGAGTGGTTTCAGCTTTCTTTCAGCTCATTCTAAATCCCTTTTCAGTATCCTAAGATATGTTGTAAGCTATCTGAAAAGGATTAATAAATCACTACCCCTCTCACCTTCACTTTTGCCTCTCCTTGTGTTCTACTTTTAGACACTGCTGTTACTGTATCCTCTCAAAGTTCAGATGGACGCTCTTGTAAGCAAAGACCATGTCTTCCTATGAAATCCAATTCCCTTCTTCCCCTAAAAATAGTAATAAAAAAACATACCAAGAAAACAGAAAAAAAAAATATATGATTCTGACATGCATTACTTCTAAACACATCTGTATGAACCCAGTTTCCAAGGAAATCTGTCAAAGGACTAACAGAATATATACTCTGGCAACAATATAAAACCTATGATCTCATAGTGAGGCCATAAAAGAAGATGGGGAATCACGGTTGGCATCTCAGCAATGCCTCCTCTAAGGATAAATCAGGGGTGCAGGTGGTGTGATCAATGTGTTGCCTGCAACCATAGCATTGCTCCACATCAGGGGAAATGAAGTAGGCAGGTGTCCCCATCCGCATGCAATTCCCTGCTGAGCACACTTTGCCTCAGACACAGACACAGAACAGTGCTCAGGTCTCCTCCTTGGTGTAGACCAGGGGTGTCTCCACAGAGACATTCCACAAGCCAAATCTCAGAACACCATGTTCTGGCCATATCCATACACTACGATTGCACAGTGCTTGCAAAATTGCATGTGTTGTTCCATGGCAAGAGAGAAGATTCCTTAATTCCCAGGTAGCCTTAAATTACTAGCAAGGCTCAAGTTCTTATTTGCTGCAAGATCAAGCATGCATTCCTGTTCTATAGGATGCAGTAATAGATGAACTCAGCAGTCCACCCATCATTGCTGGTTTCTTACATCATTCTGTCAAAGTTCTGCTATTATAGAGCCTGGGATCAATTTTAAATATAATTATCCAGTACAGGAAGGCTTAAGCTCTTTAAAAGTTCAGTTCTAAATTCAGCTAATCTAAAATGTAGAAAAGGTCAGCATGAACAAACTAGGAGAAATAAAACAATAAAAGACAATCCCATTAAGTGAAGAAATTTAATAGAAAAAGTAATCTATGCATATGTTTCTTTATATTGTAAAATGAGAAAACATGTCCTGTACTTTACAACAATGAAGCATGGCAGGTAAATTTTAAAGCAGTAAAGGCACCAAAAACACAGCTGCTAAATAAAACTCAACTTTAATCAAAGATACTTATGTTTAGGAAGCCATTTAGAGGCAAAGGAGACTCCTGCCATTTCTTCATTTATTTTAAATGTATTAGGAGTTAATTCAGTGGGCCAAAATTTCCAGAAGCACTGTAATAATGTGCTCTATTACAAAAACATGACCACAGAACACAGCATAAAAATCATAGAAGGTAAGGTGAAAAGTATCTTCTATTTAATTTTCCTGCTAATAAACAATGTGCCTCAAAGCACAATCTCAAGGGTTTAGTTTGGTTTAATTTTCAATGTCCAGAGAGAGGGATATTTCATCTGTTCTCTTGAGATTGTAATCCACTTCCTTATAAACTTTTCAGAATCTTTTCTTGACATTCAGCCTTACCTCAGAAAAAAGCAATCAAGTTTGTCTCACAAGAATTCCTTTCATCTACCCTTAGTGCCCTGTGACTGTGTTTATCTAAATAGCAAAGAGTCACCCCAGTAGAAAGATGTTTCTAAAACAAGGAAAAAGTATGGATTCTAAGAAAATAAATTAATTTATTCTTATTTTATTTTTGTTCTTCAGTGAAATCATAACACTCAACTTGAAATACAGTACTTGTAGAAAATAAGACCCCATCAGGCTCTCTCCCTGAAGAAAAATTTAAGTGCTAACAGAGAAAGATAAAACTTTTGGTCAGATCTTAATCTGATATAAAACTTTCTGTATGCATTAACTTGAGTACAGGTCAGCCAAGTGAAGATCTGAGGATTTGGACCATTAGGTTAAACACAGTCTTTGGAATGGGATAATCATCGTTGATTAAACTTTATCATTTGTATTATATAAACGTCTCTGAGCACAACTCTTTCTGGATATTGTTTAACTTCTTCTCATAATGATTTTGCACTGTGAAGGGAGCAATTTTAGGTGAAAGTGGCACAACAACGATGAACAAGGATTTGTTCATGCTAGTATGAATATTTTGACAATGTAAATTTTTTGGATAAAGCTCATAAATGTGTGAAGATAACTACTGTTCTTTTCAGATAGTGGCTAATTTCAAGTCTTAATATGAAATTACATGAGTATATCAAGTCTGAGAATGTTCCAGAGACCACAAAAGTAACATTTTTGGCTAAATAAGTAATTTATGTTTTATAGAAAACTTAAGAATCATTTTCAACCAGGTGAGATTTAGGGCCTGAAAAAAATAGTTACAGAGGATCAGTAGTTCACGGCTGAGACTTCCACATATCTTAACATCATTAATATCTAGTGAAGATCAAGTTCATAAGCAATGGACTTAGAAACCTTTTGTACTTTACGTCACTGAGCCTTCAATCTCCACCCCAAACAACTCACATTTTCCACTTGCATAAGTGAAATCAACACATCATACATCTGGAAGTAAGCCACTTGGAAATAAAGAACTCACAGTTGTATACTTAAGCATCTTATCAGAAATCAAATATCTCAGGGCATATGTCTGATGAGGCTGCTGCCGTGACAGAGAACTTTCTAACTGGGTTTATAAATTGGCTATTGCCATCAACAACACAGTGTAAGAAATGAATTAGATATAAACTTCAAAGGAGACGTGTTGCCTTGATAAAACTGTTTGTTTTCCAAAGTTTTTGTCAATACAACATTATATAATTCATTCTTATGTCTCAAGCCCACTCTCTAATTCTGGCAATGCGGCACCATTTACATGGTCCATAAGACATTGCAGTAGCAACATAAAGCCGTACTAATTGCTTAATTTAATGCATAATCAGTAGTCCTAAGGAGTTCAGTAACACCACTTGCATAGATAAGGACAGTAAAAGTACAGTTTTTGCAGGAGAGTTAAGGAGAAATGATGACAGTCAAGGACTTAATATATTGTGTGAACTGTACCTCATAAGTGGCTTTTGAATGTATGATTTTTTTTTCAGAGGAAAATCTTTAAAAAATAAAAACAACTTTACTAAATAAATACAACAACTTTAATAAAACTCTAAAATGAAATGGCATTTTGTATCAAAAGATATGTTCTGTAAAACTAAAAATAAATAAATAAATTGATTTTTCAGAAAGATTTTTTTTCTGATCAAAACGCTTTATATTACTGATTTCTGATCTCCACGTGGAATTTAAAGATCATTGAAATACAGTACAAATCAGTAAAGTATTTTTAAAAAGGGAAAAAAAAAAAAGAAAAAAAAATTTCAGAAATTTCAGTGAAAGTACAGATTTCCTTGCTCATGCAACAGCCTTCAGACCTTATAATAATGATCTTGGTACATCTATAAATATCCATATAGATATACACATATACGAAGGAAATTGATATTGTGTCCCTAATTATGGAAGTATGAGCAGAATATTTCTGAATAATTGCTGAATGAAAGAAATTGGTAGTTGTCTGATCTAAAGACTTCTGCTATGATCAGAAAAGAGTAAATTCAAACAAGAACCCATCTTTGATAGTGGAGAAGTACATTCAATGGATGATAGAAGAGGAAGTGAATGAATGGACCTCCTTTGGACAGAAACTCCTGAAGGAACATAGAGGCAGAAGCAGGGACAGAAACAAAGGGCCCATTTTATGATTATGGAGACTACACTTGGGGTAAGAACAAGTAAAAAAGGTATTATTTTAATAAAAGGTAATTATGTGACTTGTGTATTTTTAAAAGTAGAAATGTGAAATACCTGCCATCTTCTGAAACTCAATAGTTACAGTAACAGCTTCTCAGAAGCACTAAAAATCTCATTGATGTCAGCAACTCAAGCAACCTTTTGAGGTATTGTGGTATAAATCAGTTTCCCAATGTATAAGAAAAAGATGATTGTGGTAACTTCAACAGTGTGAAGTATAAAAAAGTCACGTAAGGGTTCTTGAAAGATGTTTATAATAGAAATGCATTTTATAGCCTATCATTTAAGATATTCACACAAGTTATTGATGTTATGGTTTTATAGTCAGATGGAAATTAACAGAAGATTTAGTTTGTGAATGTCTAACAGTAAAATACACACAGTGCCTGAACTTTAAATGAGACTTTGCAATAGCAATATCATCTGCTACCTGTTAGCAAAGCTAATGGAAATATAAAAGTTTATTTTTTCATAGACATGATGAGGAAAAAAAAAATCTTTAGAAAGGCTGTGAAACTTAATTACTCTATGAGCTACTTTTCATGTCTGAGTTAAAGTTAAACCATTTCAATTCCTATTTTCATGATTAGTAGGATATTCACTGTAAAGAAATAAAAGATAAATTCTTGATCTTTATCACCCTGAACTTCTTACTATAGTACAAGATTTCTCTCTAATTATTAGAGAGAGTCAGCTTTTCCAGGCTTTCAAAATATTGATAATATGCTAAGTATAAAATAGACCATATATTTAACTTTGCTACTAATCTACCATGGCAAAAATGTCAGATTAATTAGCATTTGATCTGTAGAATGTATAAGTTATGGTCTAGCTTAAATTTTTACTTTCAAATATACAGTTTTTGTGAATACCACCAACTTTTTGGGTATCAGTTCTCCACCAAGCTGTGATAGGACTTGATGTGACAGTGTACTCTCCTTCACAACCTCCATGCTTAAGCAGAGAATCCAGCCTAAGCAGATAACCATCACTTCATGATGGAAGTGTCTGGTCATGATGGCAGTACCCTGGAGGCAGGAGAGACAGAACGCAAATAGCCAAGGTCCAGTTTAAGCAATGCACACACCCCCACCCTTCCAACCCTAACCACAGCACTGGCCAAATTTGGAAGAAAATAACATCTGTATGCAAATGTGACCAAAAGTCAATCATCTTACCCCACAAAGAGCGAGCAGCCCAGAAGCCCTTTGTGCTCTGCTGACACTACAGCAGGCTGCACACCAGGACCTCCCCTTGGGCAGAGATGCCTCCCAAAATTACTTCTGCAGATTGAGAGGACCCTTACTGCTACAGAGTCAGTAAGCAGGCTGGGAAAATAACAACATGCTAATGCACTGTAATGGTGCTTTATGATCACTCTAAGATCTTAGCTAAGTAGCATACAGGATTTATGTAATTCATATAATCTTTTAAACATAATCCGTTGACCAAGTCTGGGACTAGGAATGGATTCTGCCACACCTAGGCTCTTTATCTCTTTAGTTCAAGGAGAAAGCAAGGGGGTCTGAACATCATAACTCAACAGAAGAGACTCCTTGATGCAATGTTGCCTAACCTAGTTCCTTTTATGCAGTCTTCATGTAGTATAATGTCTTTCACTTAGCGTCTTTGAGGAGTATGTAGTGTGTTTTATATAGCGTATGATTATGAATATCTTCCAATTATAATCAGGTGTATCTTGTCATCATCAAATCTTTAAGTCACATGAGCTTTGTTGTCAATAAATCGTATTGCTGTTTCGCTCTTTCGAGTGAAGTACATATCATTCTTCTTTTCCTTTTTCTACTGTGACACTTGGTAAATAAAAAATCAGAGGAAAAAAAAATGACTTTAAGCTGTCCTAATGTGTAATGGAGCAAATATTATAAGCAATGATCAGACTTGTGGATAAATGGACATTTCAGGATACTCCTGGAAATATCACAGCAAGAGTTTAGTCTACAGGCATGTCTCCTCTTTAGCTGATGCTAATATTAAGTGGTAACTGACATCAAGAGGGAGTAGAATGAGGAGAAAAAAATAAAAATAAAAAAATTAGAAGCAGAGCAGTGTCTGGAAACTTAAAATTTTCAATAGAAAAAATGATGAAATCAGAAATATTTGGTTTAAAGTAAATTAAAGTAAAGTAAGAATAACAAAGTAAGTTAAGTCTAACCAACTACTTCTTGCACAACCAATATATTTCATATTTTGTTTTAATTTTCCTGACATCTTAGCACACCTTGTTGTCCTACCAAAGTGACCCTCCCTGTTAGCTTGCTGAAGCGAAAATCAGGACAGAAATCACATAGCTTAATGAAGAAATTTGTCTGTCTTTCAAAAAAACAAACAAACAAAATGATGAGGAACCTGCACTGAGTGTGCTGTACATGACTGTGAAGGCTTGTTCTGCTCAATAGCCACTCAGATTTCGATCCTACTGTTTCCTCTCCAAGGAAAAGTTAAGTATGTACTGGGATATTTTACCTTTTTTTTTTTTTTTTCTTCAAAGAACAGAAACTTTCATGTAACAGCAGGACATGATTTTCATGCAAAATCTAAATTTAAAATGATCACACTTTTTCACTTTTTGGATGTGGTACTGAGTTTCCTAATCAACTTCCTGTTCATTACAATATCCCCTTTTTAATCTAGTGCCTAAATCAAATTTATAATGCATTTACAGGCAAATGCAGATAGGAATAGAATCACAGAATTGTTTGTACTGGAAGGGACCTGGAAGATCATCTAACTCCAACCTCCCCTGCCATAGGCAGGGATGCCACCCACTAGATCAGGTTAGTCAAAGCCCCAACCAGCTTGGCCCTGAACACCTCCAGGGATGGGGCATCCACAACCTCTCTGAGCAACCTGTTCCAGCGCCTCATCACCCTCCAAGTAAAGAAATTTCCTCCTAACCCTCTTTTAGTTTAAAACCATCCCCCTTTGTTCTATCATTATCTACCCAAGAAAAGAGTCCTTCTCCAACTTTTTTACAAGACCTTTTTAAGTATTGAAATGTTGCAATGAGGTCTCAGACCCTTCTCTTTTGCAGGCTGAACATACCCAACTCTTTCAGCCTGTCTTCATAGGAAAGGTGCTCCAGCCCTCTGATAATCTTCATGGCCCTCCTCCGGACTCACTCTGAGAGGTCCACATCCTTCTGGTGCTGTGGGCTGCAAACCTGGATGCAGTACTCCAGGTGGGACCTCATGGGAGAAGAGTAGAGGGGGACAATCACCTCCCTCGACTTGCTGATCACACCTCTGCTGAAGCAGCTCAGGATGCAACTGGCCTTCTGGACTGCAAGTATACACTGCCTTTCATCCACCAGAACCCCTAAATCTCTCTCTGCAGGGTTGCTTTCAAAGAGTTCTCCCAGTCTGTACGCCTCTCTGGGATTGCGTCGACTCAGGTGCACCAACATGCACGTGGATTTTCTAAACCTCATTTGGTTCACATAGGTCCACTTCTCCAGCCTGTCCAGGTCCCTTTGAATGGCATATCTTTCTTCATTGTTATCAACTCTACCACTCAGCTTGATGTCATCTGCAAACTTGCTGAGGGTTCACGCAATCTCTCTGCCATTGATGAACATATTGAAAAGTGACAGACTACTGAGGGACATTGCTTGTCACTGGCCTCCACCTGGACATGGAACCATTGACCATTACTCTCTGGCCTTTGAAGAAATTCCTTACCCACCAGATGGTCCACCCTTCACAGTAGGGACTACCATTATCCTTCACTTGCATTTTATATTTCAAACTCATTGTCCATTTAAAAAATAAAACCTGTACATTATTATAGAGTGAATATTCAAATAATATATTTGATCATCAATTCTTCATGTTAACACTGCTTCTTCTTGTTAACACTGCTTATACTAACCTTCAGTGAAACATGTAAGCTTTCAGACTAGAGCCAGTGATATATATGATTAATTTCAATATCAGCAGTAAAATTAAAAGACACTAGTCTGCATGGTAGAAGCAAATGTATATGTTTTACTTAATGAAATGGATCATTCAATTATTTTTAAGAAAAATGAAACTATACATCCTTGCTATACCAAAAACACAGAATTCTACATTTGTACCCACTGAAATTTAGATGATGTATGGGTAGGTTTGACATTGCTTTGTTTAATACAGCTCCTTGTTTGTCCAATCTTGTTTCCTATGGTAACTCATACCCTTACAGGCTCATCTCTACTCTTTCCGGCTTTCATTTTCTCAGCAAGAAATTCAAGAGAAAATTCATAATATTTTGTTATGTTGCGGTGGCTTAGCCCCATGAGGCAGCTCAGTATCACACAGCTGCTCTCTCACTCTCACCAGGTGGGATGGGGGAGAGAATCATAAAGGTGAAAATGCAAGAACTCTTGTTGAGATAGACAGCTCACTAGGTAAAGCAATAGCCATGCATGCAAGCAAAGCAAAACTAAGAATTCATTCACTATTTCCCATTGGCTGGCAGGTGTTCAGCAACATCCAGGAAAGCAGCGTTCATCATTCATAATGGCTTCTTAGGAACACAAATGCCATAACTCTGAAAGTCCTCCCAATTCTTTTTCTCTAATCAATCTATTATTGCCAAGCATGATGGCATATGGCATGGAATATCTCTTTGTTCTGTCGGGGTCAGCTGTAACGGCTGTGTCCCCTTACAGCCTCTTGTGCACCCTCAGCCTCCTTGCTGACAGGGCAGCATGAGAACCTGAAAAGTCCTTGACTTAGTGCAAGCACTGCTCTGCAACAACTAAAAACATTGCTACGTTATCCCCACTATTTTCTTCAAAAATCCAAAACTTGTGTGAGCCTCTATGATGAAAATTAACTCTATCCCAGCCAAACTCGTGATATACGTTTTGCAGCTAGGATAATAATTCTGTTTTTAGAAGAGCACAAAGTATATATGTGGTTAATGTTTCAGTATTTTGCTTACAGCTGAACCTGAAATAATTTAATACTAACCACAGAAGGAGGTAAGGAACATTTAAGGCTAACTTTATTATGGTTAGTGGAACATGTTATTAAAGATACTTTTTTAAAGAGACATGTTTTTCAATTTCTGTTGACTGTTATGTTGAAAGGAACACAATGAATATTGATTTGATTGCATGCTATGGGTTTGACCTAGATTTAAAATTGTTAACTACAGTAACTAAATATGGAACATTAACACAAATAGCATATACATGACTATACAATAACAGAAAAAAGAATGAATGAGCTGATGGAATTTCCATTCTAAGCTGGCAATACCCAGTCTTCTGCCCACCTTGTTCACCAGCTGCAGAAAAGCCTAGTCTCAGCTGCATTCATATGCCTGATATGTTTCCTGCTCAGTTGGGCAGCAGGCTAAGGACAGTGATTTGAGGTAGAGCACCTTCCCCTGTCCTTTTGACAGCTGGTTGCATGACTGCTTATAAGTGAATGTGAATAACCTCATCTTTTGGGAAATACAAGAGTACTAACTGATGAATTTTATGTCAAATACATGGACTGAATTTTGAGCTTTACCTTAGGCAAATTCAAATATTCTTTCCAGGCATGGCAAAAGATGGAGTATCTGGAGTTGTCTTAGCTTGAAATGGTTTCTAAGGGACTTCACATACAGAAAATTTGCATTATATAGCTCTGCGATTACATATTCCTTCTATGCATGTATTCCTTTCTCTTTCCCCAGAAGATGGATATAGAAGATTATCTAGGTAAATGTTTCTCTTTAAAACTTTTTTGTCTATGGAAAAAAGTCAATCCATATTCTGACCAACTGAGATTAATAGGAAATACATTCTTTATAAGCAGAAATGAAATATTTAGACATCAGAAATTCTGTATCTTCTTATCTTCATTTCAGTAATAGACCAGAATCATGTTAATCACTCCAGATAGAACAACATATTATATTTTAAATCCTTTTCTTTGAAAATCTGTCATAATTGGCATTTGATCTAGATTGGATCTGATGACAGTTTTACAAACTCAGTCAGCCAACGGAAATATTAACCACTCCTTATTAATCCTAAGGAATTCCTATTTATGTAACTTCAGGATGCATTTAACTCAGAAACATATTTATTTATTTATTTATTTGTTATTTGTTGCACATGTGTGTTGTGGAGTAAGCAAAGATCAGCTCAGGAGATCAGATGAATTAGCATTAGAATGTATTATATCACAACCAGATTACCATTATGGGACCCATAGAAATAGATATTATTGATCTATCACAATTTCTATAATTAAAAAATAGCTGCTCTTGATTCAAATTAAGTGAAAGATTCTCATTTTTAACACATTATTTAAGACTTATTTTAGTCTCCATCACCATTATTTTCTTCATCTTTCATTCAAAATATTTTGAGGTAAATGGCTGCAAATTTTAATTGTTATTTTTCAACATTTTCTCGAAATAGAAAAACTGTGTAATAGGAGCAAACAAAGCAAGAATATATATTAATTAGAAGCAGAAAGGCCATTTGCATTTCCCAGACTGCCAAACAAACTCAGATATCATGCTGGAGACCTTTAACACTAAAGTGGCTTTTTTGGGGACAGAATATAATAAAGATACTTAAATACAAAGACAGTGATAAATTATAGAGACATAAAGAATACTCTGCAATGCCTTTTTTTCATGACCATGGTAAAATTATTTTGTTTCTTTAAGGACTTCTAATCTTACAAATCTTACAAATCCTGATTAGGTAGCTCTGATTCATGTTGAAATCTAAGTCTAAAAATCATATGAGTCTTCAAGTCCTTTAATAAACTATGGACTTCCAACATCGTAAGACAATAATCCTGATTCTTATTTACTCAACAGAAGAATATGTCATGTTTTATGAGCACAGCACATTTTTAGTATTATCACCATTTACTGAAGAGAAATGGTGTGTCAGAGAGTATATCTGGGCTACTTTCCATATAGCTTCACATTTAAGGAAAAACGTTTAAACTTCCATTACACAAACACCAAAAAAAAAAAAAATCAGAAAATTTTATAAAGAAAATGCAATAATGTTTTATATGAGATTTTGCCACTGCATAAATCATAATGTACATTTTATGAAAACACTTGTTTCAAACTTTCACTGTGGTAAACACAACATTTTTTTTTCTTTAAACTCTGAATGCCTGTGTCACTTGCTCCCATAATGCACAGACTTATTAACAATATGGGTGAAATCCTGACACTACTGTAGTTGCGGGGAAAAGTACCATTGGCTTCAAAGAGCCCAAGACTTTAAAACTGAAGGACAGAAGAACAAAAATATATTATAAGGAAGGTAAACTATTATAAGCTGGGGCATTATGAAACCCTCTACCTTCACATCTTTTTTACATTGCTGTAAATAGAGCACTTTTGAGCTCTGAATTTATCATTTATTTTTTGACCTCTCTCAATTTCAACACAGTGAGAAATGACTGATGTTCTCCTATTAAGCACATGATTAACTTCTAAGAGGAGATATTCATAACAAATCCAGGCAATTGAGTTGAAGGGCACAGTAATCGGAAAGCATATAAATGGTAGCTTTTTCCAGAAGAAAGCAAACAAAATTCAGCAGTAGAGTAATGAATTTTAGAGTGACCGTGAGCTGCTAAATGAGCACAGGTGGCTGTTTCCACAAAGAAAGCTATTTGTAATAAACTTTAAATTAGCAGGGGGGAGGTATAATCTTCAAATACTTTTGAAATCTCACAAGTGTGAAAGACTTCATACATCATAACTGAAATAAAGAAAGGTGATTAATAATTGTCCTTTACCTAAATGAGCTGCCAGATGCACTGACTCTCAAGTGAAAAAAAAAAAAAAAAAAATCTTGAAAAAGTAGGTATTCCTGATGCAAAATTTTTCATGTTAACTCTAGTGAGATGGAAGTCAGCATTTGTTAAGATCTCCACAGGAAACCATAGAATTACTTAAGGACTTTTGGGTGAAAAGATAGCTGGGTTCACTGGTTTTGTTCCTCCAGTGTAACATCTGCATAACTCTCATTCATGCATAACAATACGTAAGTAATATTATTGACCTGAACACACTTATCTCATATGCTTAAATCATTTGCTAAATTCAGGTTCTAAATTTGCACTTATTATCCCACTGTGGAGGTAAACGTTACTGTGGTACTCTTTGTATTTTCTAGTTATTGTGATGTTTAAAATTGGACTAGCTGCATTTATTCAGGTTCTTTGACTTCGTCAACTTAAAATGTATTTGGAGATATTTTCTCAGATTTGTGTGAAAGAAGGTTGGAGAAATTAAGTCTTCCAGTCAACAGATAAAAGCAGAAGACAGACATAATCTTTCAGGTTCCGGGCAAAGCTGTGAAATTACTACAATGGCAATTAGGAATTATTCAGATGCAGGAATCCTGGCAGGAAAAGAGTGGTGTTACAACAGAAGGATTTTGGAGTTAACACAAATCTGAAGACATGCAAAAACATTCTGGTAACACACTTGATTTGTAAAGCTCCACTTCACTTTGTGACTGTGGCCATATTTTCCACATCACTGCTTCACTGGAAAAATCTGTTTTTAAGATGTGGTCAGGAAAGAAAAACAGCTATGGTGGTACCAGACTACTATGATAGTTTGCTTATAGCCAAGCATGCAGAAATAAATCCTTTCCTCAGGTCTTGCTACCAGACATTCTCTTCTATAAAAAAAGAACACTAAAAGCCTTCTTTTCTTTGAAATTATTTAACTCTAGTTTTAAACATAGAAGTAGTTTTTTGCACTTCCTACAACCAGATATGTTTTACATTTGTACATGTATGTAATACGCATGTAGTACACATGCATGTGTTACTATTTTTTTGTTATTGAAGTATCAAATTACTCAAAAGAATTCAAGATTCATTCAACATGTTGATGAAATCTTAAACACATAAATGTACATTAAACTGAAATATATTAACTACATGAGATGTCATCAATTGAGTAAAATGGGTTAAAGTATCACTTCCTTTCATTTTCAGATTTTACAATATTCATATTTCTTCACCCATGATCTTATTTGACAAGCATGTCCTTGTGGGGCACATCACTTAAACCATGAAATTTATTTTCATGTAAAATTTTCTACCTAATAGCTATATCTCAATCTTATTTCCATAACAATCCTTTAAGTTAGACTTTCTGTAAACAGTATATGGGAAAATTAATGCTCACACTTCACAAAAACTTTTAATATTAAAAATATCTATTACCAATAATAAATAGTATGACAGTTTTCATACTGAAATGCCTCTCAAAAAAGACCGTGTCAGGGTTTTTTGACATTCATAAAAGGTGTTCAACTGAGTTTGAAATAAAGAAAAAAATACATTTTTTTTTTTTTAAAAAAAGGAGTAAACAAAGCACTGACTTTTACATTAATAAGTAATGTCTATGGACTTCAATGCTAATTAAATTAAATAAACCTCATATTATCTATCTCTACAGCTTGTTGCTCTGGTAATATTAATGTCAGCATAGAGCTGGACTGAACACTGGTCTAATCCAGTGTATATATTTTTTCTTAAATTACCTGTTGTCAATATTATTTATTTTTTTTTTAGAAAGGACTGAAGCTCTCTGCTAAGTGCTGAGAAATGCTACTGAGTTATTGTAAGGATGACTTTTCGAATCAACACATCTTCTCAGTTTTGTACAAATCTTCAAATTCACCTTTTTAAGGAGAATGTATCAGACTTCATGCAAAACTGATTTTGAAAAATTACTTTAGTAATAATAATAATAAAACACTAAGCATGTAAGTTGCATTTCCTGCAACTGTATTTATTCAGAACTAATGCAATATTCATCCATCTGGATTCAGACTAAATTAAATGACTGTCCTGAAAACCACTTGAAAGAGCAGAGAGTTTTTTGTAACTGAATTTTGTTATATTTGATTTGTGGCTACCAAGGGACATCTTAGAAGACGGTCAGGTGTCCTTCTTCACCACTGAAGGTTTAAATAAATTCTGCAGTTGCCATAACCTTCTTAATTCTCATCTAGCAAGGCAAGTGATAAAACCAATGTATTACACCTGACCTTAGGAATATCACTCTTTGTGAAGTAACTACTCCTTCATCTTCTGCCTATTTCCTCTTCTAGATGTAATTGAAGAAGGGGCTGTCGAGCCTGGCTGTGTTCTACAAAGTCAAGAACAAGCCTCAAGGTTTGCTGCAGATAAAATGTTCCCCAAATGCCATTTGCAAGAATTCGTGTCATAGGTCTACTGCTTCAGTTCTAAAATATTACTGAGAAATATTTAAGTTCTTACAAAAGTTTATTAGACAGTAATGATACTCAAACTTATATAAAGATACTATACTAATATAAAATAGCTTTTCCATCTTGATTTCACCAGTGCTGTGCAGACTCATAATTGCTAAGATACCATTTATTTTCTCACACCCACCTCCATCTAGTCTTCTCTGTTTTAAAGGGTTAAAACAGAAAAGATGTATATTGTGAAAATACTTAAATATCAGATTCATGTCAGCCTGAAGAAGTATGGGAGCTGTCAGCCAGAAACAAGTATGGGTAAAACAGTAAAACAGACAGTCCTCCTTCTGCTGGGATGGTAGCTGTTTTTGAGATACACCTTGGCAAGGAAAATCTATCTGTGATAATGATTTATTATCTTACTTCATTACTGTTAGTTTGGTTAATTATTGGTTTCTTTGGTTACTTCTTGTTTCAGTGTTTGCCACACATTTGTGGCTAGATAACTATATATAGTCTGGAGTAGACCAAAAGTTGTTATAGTCTGCATTTGTATTATAACTTGGTCCAATGGGTTTGGATCTTTAGCATAAATTGGTGCTGAGGACCTAACATCGATATCATACACACCCTGGGGATGAGGGCAGGTGCTGCTTCACAGTAGGTATAAACCGAACATATGGGCTAAAGACCCATCTTCTAGTTTAATTGTATCTCAGAGAAATTTACCTTGCATGTTCCATTATTGCACTGCAGAGTAAAACAAACCTCACTAAGGAGGAGCGATTGGGGAATTTTTATATAGCATGACCTTGATCCCAATTAGCTTATTGATTCATACACATGTATTTCAAAAGAATAAGAAGAAAAGTGAGGTCTGGAAAAGGAAAAGTGATATAGTATTCTTTTTCTCATTTCTAGGTATATTTCAACTCCATTAAAAAAAAAAAAAAAAAAAAAAAAAAAGGATGTCTTGTTCTCAGATACCACTATGCAACTTTATAACCTATGGGCCAAAAGGATATCCCTGAATTGTCAAGAAGAGGACAAAAAAAATCACTAAGCAATTAACAAAAGTGCATGTCACATTACACAGTTGGAGTACATGAAAGATTAAGATGAGTTCTTAACCTTAGGTTAGGCTTCTGTGGTTCTTTTCCTCAAGGCACCTTTAAAACATATTAATGTCTTTACTGAGTGTTATATTGACACGAGCAGTTCGTTCCTACTTTTGATGTCTTGGAAAAATGTATTTAACATATTAGACTTGAGTGTCTGAGAATGGAACTCTACAATATGTGACTTGACTTTCAGAAGTGTCAAGTACAAGCTGACTTTTGTGAATGAGGAGGTTTACTTTGGTAATCTCATGAGAACTAGATTATCTAGTTTTTAATACTCTATTTTCAAAAATGGATTTGTAAAATTCACAGAATCACAGAATCACAGAATTTCTAGGTTGGAAGAGACCTCAAGATCATCGAGTCCAACCTCTGACCTAACACTAACAGTCCTCCACTAAACCATATCACTAAGTTCAACATCTAAACGTCTTTTAAAGACCTCTAGGGATGGTGACTCAACCACTTCCCTGGGCAGCCCGTTCCAATGCCTAACAACCCTTTCGGTAAAGAAGTTCTTCCTAACATCCAACCTAAAACTCTAAAACCTAAAAAGGACTGTGGTGGTTTTACCGTGCTGGGCAGCACAGCGAATTAAAAACTCCCCTGGCACAACTTTAGCCCATTCCCCCTCGTCCTGTCACCAGGCACGTGGGAGAACAGACCAACCCCCACCTCACTACAGCCCCCTTTAAGGTACCTGTAGAGAGCGATAAGGTCACCCCTGAGCCTCCTTTTCTCCAGGCTGAACAAGCCCAGCTCCCTCAGCCGCTCCTCGTAGGACTTGTTCTCCAGACCCCTCACCAGCTTTGTTGACCTTCTCTGGACTCTTTCAAGCACATCGATGTCCTTCTTGTAGCGAGGGGCCAAAACTGAACACAGTACTCGAGGTGAGGCCTCACCAGAGCTGAGTACAGGAGATTCGCCTTAGTCCTCTGTTTTGCATTGATGTATTTGTAAAAAGATATTTTGTTGTCTTTGACAGCAGTAGCCAGATTGAGCTCCAGATGAGCTTTGGCCTGTCTAATTTTGTCCCTGCACAGCCTTGCAACATCCTTATAGTCCTCCTCAGTGGCCCGCCCTTTTTTCCAAAGATTATAAACCCTATTTTTTCTCCTGAGCTCAAGCTGCAACTCTCTGGTGAGCCAGGCCGGTCTTCCTCCACACCGGCTTATCTTTGGGCACGTAGGGACAGACTGCTCCTGCGCCATTAAGATTTCCTTCTTAAAGAGCGCCCAGCCTTCCTGGACTCCTCTGCCCTTCAGAACTGCCTCCCAAGGGACTCTACCAACCAGTGTCCTCAGCAGCTCAAAGTCAGCCCTCTGGAAGTCCAATACAATGGTTTTACGGGTCTCCTTCCTGGCCTCGCCAAGAATTGAGAACTCCACTATTTTGTGGTCACTCTGCCCAAGACAGCTTCCGACCACCACATCTCCCACCAGTCCTTCTCTGTGAAGAGAAGGTCTAGCGGGGCACCACCCCTGGTAGGCTCACTAACCAGCTGCATCAGGAAGCTATCTTCCACACTCCCCAGAAACCTCCTAGACCGCTTTCTCTGGGCTGTGTTGTGTTTCCAGGATATGTCAGGGAAGTTGAAGTCCCCCACGAGAACAAGCGCTGACGATTTCGCAACTTCTGTCAGCTGCCTGTAGAACTCCTCATCCGTCTCCTCATCCTGGTTAGGCGGTCTATAACAGACCCCCACCGGGACACTAGCCTTGTTGGCCTTCCCGCTGATTCTAACACAAAGGGACTCGACCTTGTCATTCCCAGCCTCGAGTTCCACAACATTGAAAGATTCTCTAATATAGAAAGACACACCACCACCCCTTCTGTGCTGCCTGTCCCTTCTGAAGAGCTTATAGCCAGTCATTGCAGCACTCCAGTCATGAGAGTGGTCCCACCACGTCTCCATGATGGCAACCAAGGGTAGCCTGCCTGCTGCACGATGGCTTCCAGCTCCTCCTGTTTGTTACCTATGCTGTACCCATGTTACCCATTGGTGTAGATGCACTTCAGCTGGGCCATTGCCTTATTCCCTGGCCTTGCCATTGTTCCCCCTGGCACAGATCCAACAAGCCTTGTTTCAGCCCCATCCCCCATCTTACCTAGTTGAAAGCCCTCTCAATGAGCCCCCGCCAGCTCCTGGCCCAGGATCCGTTTTCCCCTTAGAGATAGGGACCCATCTGTGGCCATCAGGCCGGGTGCCGAGTAAAGCGCCCCATGGTCAGAAAAACAAGATTTCTGTGCTGGCACCAGCCTCTGAGCCATGTGTTTATCAGGTGGGCTTTCCGTGTCCTCTCTGTACCCCTCCCTGCCACCAAAGGGATGGACGAAAACACCACCTGTACTCCCGCTCCCTCCACTAATCGCCCCAGCCCCCTAAAGTCCCATTTGATAGCCTTGAGGCTTCTCTCTTCAATGTCATCACTGCCCACCTGGACTATCAAAGAGGATAATAGTCAGAGGGGCGAACCAGGTTGGGAAGCTTCCTGGCAATGTCCCTGACCCTGGCCCCAGGGAGGCAGCAGACTTCCCTACAGGTAGGGTCAGGCCAACAAATAGGTCCCTCTGTTCCCCTGAGAAGAGAGTCTCCCACAACAATAACCCTTCTTTCTGTCCTGGTGGAGGCAGTCCTGAGGCATGGAGTCGACTTCCTCACCCTAGGCATCCTCCTGGGTAGACTTTCTACCTCTTCCTCAGCTAGCGGTCTCTCAAGCCCCAGGGCCTCAAACCTGTTGTGTAAGGGCACCTGGGAAGGCGGGGCTGGAAGGGGAGGGCATCGCCTGTGATGTTGAGCAGGGACCTGTCTCCATTCCTCCTCAACTCCCAGGTCCCCTCCTCTGCCCGACGGCGACAGAAAGACATATAATGTAATGCATCATAGAATAATTGCCCAATGAATCATCAATATAAAACTTAATAAGGGGGAGTTAAAATTTCTAAACAGATCAAAGAATAAAATTAAAATAAAAATATGATAATCTGATCACTTGGGGAAAAAAAAAATGGTATCCCAAAGACAGTCAGTATGGCAGATGGATTTGTGATACAAGGTAAATTAGGCACAAAATCTAATATCATAGATTTTAATTTACCAGGAAGCTTAAGTGATATTATCTCTATTACCATTGATTGATTGGATCTGCTGCCACCATAAAAGTCTCTGCTGAACACATTTATGAATGCTCCGATTTCTAACGCAGAAAACATAACAGTCAAGAAATAAATAGCAATCACTTGGAAATATAAAGCATAAGGCCCAGTTTTGAATCTGTGTTTGGGTTTTCTTTTGGGTGTTTTCCTCAGGTTTCTAATATTATTGTGTTGTGTTTGTTTTGTGGTTTTTGTTTGTTTGTTTGTTTGTTTGTTCTTCCCTAGATGCGTGATGTGTACAAGTATCATAACTAGTTAACTAGTAAGCTACTGTGGTCAAAGAAAGTCTTCATGGGTACAGAAGACTGATTTCTGGTTTACAGAATTTTTGTTTGTTTGTTTGTTT